>NC_088797.1:23780254-24081957 GCF_011386835.1 Chrysemys picta bellii | reverse complement strand
CTGCTGTGTGCCATAGGCTTTGCTTTGTTACTGATCTCCTACGGCAGCTCTATCACCCTCACCCTGTCTGTGTCCCTCGCTCTCTGCCTGACACATGACTACTTGGCCACATAAGGTAAATGCCTGGCCCTTAATGTTATGTCACTATCAATGCTCATGGGAGTCACACAAAGAGCATTGAGCAGTGTAGAGGCTGGATGGAAGGATTTTGATAATCAGGAATCGAAGGAGCTAATATTGAGTGACCCCCCGAAAGCCTGGAAAGGCTGACATGTGACACAAAGCAGGCAGGGGAGCGCCCAAGAGAGCTCTCACTGTTGATTTCTTTGGCAGTTCTGACTGAGTAAGAACTGCAGGGTTTTGCCTCTGACTAACCCTTTAGCAGCTTATCACTACTACAGTCTCTCCAGCGCGTCGTGCTCTTACCTTACAATTCGGAGGCTTTGTGGCTTGGAGGTACGTTCGCAGGCCCCCAGCTAGTTAAGCCATCTGTTTTTATTGACCAATGTTTTTTCTTTTGTGCAGTAGAGAGGAGTAGATACGCAAACCTTAAATGACTGCATAGCTTGGGGAAATCAGGTAGTGACAGCAAACTGTAGAAGTGCTTCCAAAGTATCATGGAAATAAATTATTTCATGAGTCTACCCAGTTAATTATTCAAAAATAAAATAAAAGGTGGGGAGGGAATCTCCCTAAAAGCAATGGCTCTTGTCAGCCTTGTGAAGTATAGAAGGAATTCTAATGTGGAAACTTACAATATGCACAGTGGCTGCAACTTGATTCAATTTGAGGATGAACTGATGTTTCTGGCCTCAATTTTTGATTATATTTTTTTGGTTCATGATCATCTGCAGCACCAGATTCCCGGAGCTACTTGCAAGCTCGTGTTAGTTGGAAGGATGGTGGAGGGAAGGGGAATAAAATCTTTTCTTTGACTGGCTCGAGTAAGAAAGATGCATCATTTCAAAGGCCACAACTCTGTGTTTATTCCAGTCCTCGTGCTCTTCACAAATAGGGTGACTGCAAATGTGAAAAATCGGGAGAGGGGGTGCGCTGTAATAGGAGCCGATATAAGAAAAAGATCCAAAAATCCGGACTGTCCCTATAAAATCAGGACATCTGGTCACCCTATTCACAAAGCCCTGGGCCATCCTGCTGCCTAGCTGAATAATTCTGCTCTAACTTCAAAAACTCCTTACTGGGGGCTGGATTTGGTTCCGTTGCATCCACATGCAGGAACAGGGTCAGCATTGAGCCCCACATGTCAAAAATCTGTGTCAGCTATTTTTCTTTGACAGGTGCTGTAAAGCTTTCAAAACAAGTAATAGATCTTAGGCCCTGATCTATCCTCTGCCCTGAGCCTGCTCTCTGAGCTTATAGTTTAGATTCCGGTTCAGCAAGTGAAAAGTGGCACATCCACTACGTCTACTGTGAATGCCTTCTGCATACCCAAGATGCAGGATGGATCTTGAACATTGGTTTAAACGGAAATGCATTTTGGGGTTCTGTTTGCAGTGTTACAGGTCAGAGACATTTGAAATGCAAAAGGCAAATTGTTTGGGCTCCTTTTCATTCATGCTTTGTATTGTGAGGGGAAAAAATCCCCTGTTATGGAAGCTGATTAGTTATTTGGCAGTATTTTTAGCCAGGCTGAGCCTGACGGAAGTAGAATGCAGCTTGAGCAAAGTAAAATGCAGCCTGAGGGGAGCTGGGGAGCTCCAAATGCAGCACTAGCTGGTTAAAGCTGTGAT
The DNA here is from genome assembly GCF_011386835.1 of Chrysemys picta bellii. Lineage (NCBI taxonomy): Eukaryota > Metazoa > Chordata > Testudines > Emydidae > Chrysemys > Chrysemys picta. The sequence goes on along the minus strand of NC_088797.1, from coordinate 24,080,206 downwards.
TCTCTGCTTGTTGGAGCAGTGCAGACCAATAAAATATATAAAGTGAAAAACTGAAAATAAAAGAGACAAACCACAATGTTGTTCTTGCAAAAAAGCTAAACTAAACAAACCCCACATCGCTTCTGATTATAGCTTTTTTGTTTGTTTTGAGTGTTTGTTTCCTTTAAAGGAACATTGTGTGAGTTCTTATATGTCAACTACTGGAACTAGGAAAATAGAAAATGTATTTATGGAGAGGGAGGTACAAGAAAAGAAGTTGGGTTGACGGCTAGGAAAACAGGACCAGTAGAGGTACAAATTGTGAGTGTTTCTATATGTATATATAAAGTCCATTACAGAAAACCCCTACTTTGAAAGTACTTTGTAAGTGTTGCAAAGTGAAGCATGCCTGGGCCAATCAGGCATGCTATTTAAGGCCTGGAGGAAACAGCTGGAGGCTGTCTATGCAACTAGGTGGATCCCTGATTTACTGCTGTAAACGGATCCTTCAGCACCCTCCTGGTACTTGGTCTTGCTCGTGGTCCTGGTCTCCTGCTCTGCTCCTGATGCCTCGTCCTGCCTCTTTTCTGCTAACCCCACTTTGATGTCCAGGTCAGAGCCAAGTGAACCAGCCAATCTGGACACCGAGCTGTGCCTACAGTGTGACACTGGTATGGACTACTGCTTCTGGCCTTGACCCTCTAGTCTAGACTGAACTTAGATCACATTACGGAGTCCCCTCCAACCCAGGCCCCACCCTTGACCTCACGCCTTATATCTGGGGTCCTGACACATGATCACATACTATTTTTTTCCAAGGGCCTTTTTTTTTTAATTGAAAAATGGGAAAACAAAGAAATTCTCCTGAGTGCAACTAATTGCTAGGCAGTAGTAGGACACTGGGTGTCAAGATTGCTGGGTTCTAGTCCTGGGAGGCAGCCTTTCACTTCCAGCTGCAGTAATTTGTTAGCTTTACTGCCTTGCTGATCACTGGCACAAGAAAAAGTACATCGAGGTCTATGAATATGAAGCCCTGTCCCTTAGCCCGGATAACAGGAGGAAAAGCCTGTAAATGCAGAGAATTCATCTATTAAATTTCTAACTTCGCCTTTGCAAGCACCCGGGGGGTTTCACTTTCAAAGGGAAACATAAACAAACTGTAACTCATGCAAGGAACTATTTTTGTTACAGGCAGCTCTGTTCTTTCAGCAACATCCTTTTCCATCAGGGTGGCAGCTGTTCTAACACACTTTCTCTTTGCATCGCCACTTCTCCTAGGCTGTAATGCTGGGTACTATTAGATTCTGGTTATGAAGAGGGCCTTAAGCATTAAGTTTGGCCACGTGAAGGATGTATTTATCTGACCCCCATCTGTAAAGAGTTTCTCTCTGCCTCTAGCTGATAATGTTTCAGAAGAGCCAGGTGTAAACAACATGAATACAAATGGAAGTGGCACACACTGCTACATCTCCCGTGGGTGCTCTGGGGATGCATCTTCCCTGAAGCGTCGTCATTTTTTAATGATGATCAAAGTGACAAGCTTCTTCTCATCCCCAGAAAGAATCGAATTCCTTTAACCCTTGGTACGTATGTCTCAGAACAGGGCCTGGCAGAATGAGCTGCTGTCTTTACACCCTCAGAACAGGACCTGGGGTGAGTGTGAGGTGGGAACACTGTTCAGTGGGGTGTGTAAGGTTGATCGTGTTTTTCTGTGACTCTCTCTCCTTTCTGTAATGTGACATAGAGAAGGAAAGCATTGTTCCCCGAAGAGCAGTGAGTTTTCCTTTGAGGTGCCTTATCTTTAACTTGACCCTTCACTTATACTGTAAAAAGGAGCTGAGTGTATTGGTGTGTGAGAGTTAAACAGCAACTGACAAAAGCCCAAGCCCACCCGTTCCCAAATCCCCTGTCAGTTCTGTGCCTGATTCATTCTCAAGGGAAACCTCCCAAATGGTTCCATGGATGAAGTCACCTAACGAATATTCATTGCTGTTTGCAGTGTTTTGTGTTAGTCCCAGGATATTAGACAGACAAGGTGGGTGAGTGTGACATACCAAGATACAATTCAGACCAGTGGGAGGCGGGGAGGAGGCTGTGTCACCACTGCCCTGCAACCCTGGATGCCTTACAATGCCTTATTGTAGCTCCCACCTGGGTTGTTCACAAACAGCCTTCCAGCGTGCCAACCACACCCTGAGTGACTGTGTGCAACTGAAGCCTGCCAGTTACACCCAGCCTTGGTTAAAGTGCAGCGTGACCCGCAACATGCCCCCAGTCCTGAATTTCCCCCCAGAAATGTATGTCCTAAACTGCCCAGCCTTCTCCTGGACTGTACAAATATATTAACTCTGTTATTCCTGTAGGGAAAAATATACCACCTTATTATCTTAAATAGAGTTACCCAGACATTTCAGTTTAAACACACTGGATTAGATCAAGCAATAAAACTAGTTTATTAACTACAAAGAGAGAGATTTTAAGTGAGTACAAGTAATGAGTCATAAACGTCAGAAATGGTTACAAGAAAAAAAAAAGATAAAATGCCTACTAGTGCCTTAACTTAATGAACTATATTAGATTCAAGCAAAATTTTTCACCACATGCTTACAGCAATGTTACTGACCAAATTCTTCAGGTCAGGACCCCCCCCCCCCAAAGTCCAACGGCTGTTTGCTTTTATCTTTTCAGGTACAATGAATGTGATGGGCAGGAGGAAAGAGAGGGGTGTATTGAGGTGTTTGCCCCTTCTTTTATAGTTTCAGTCCTCCTCTTGCAAAAAACAGCTGGGAACTAAGAGACAAAGAGTCTGTGTGGAAGGAGGTTCCCTGCTGTTTTTTCCACCTGTTTGAGCTTCCTTTGTTTTCCCTTCCTGCTTGATGACTCTGGTTAATCCTTAAATGCAAATGAAGGCAAACATACACTCCTTCGTTCCAGAGAGGCCTGTTTGATCAGTTTGGTGCTATGTGAGTTTTGAACATCATACATGGAAATCTTATAACTTCTTATATAATGTTGCCACACATATTTTATCTGGACAGTACTGACCAGCAAATTATGAGTTTTCAAATGAGTTTACTAGACATACCCTGGCCTATACAAAGATTATTACAGTAGTGTGTAGGGTGTGAATAAAGGGGTGTATTCCATCCCAGGGAGATATCATCTTTTATTGGACCAACTTCTGTTGGTGAAAGAGACTTGCTTTTGAGCTAATACAGAGCTCTTCTTTAGGTGCATTTAAGTTTGAAATCTTGTCTCTTTCATGAAGAAGTTGGTCCAATAAAATATATTACCCCACCCATCTTGTCTCTCTAATGAATATGCACTCACTGACCACTTCCCCAGCTAGGCTGAGATTCTGCAAACATTAGAAAGAGGGTTAATTAAAAGGGTGAAGCCCCTTATACCAATGGTCCCACTTTACAAGCGCGATCCTACTGTAGCTCCAGCAGCTGTGCTAGGGCTGGGCTGGTAAAGCATCTCCCTTCTCAGCATGTCAGCAACAGATTATTAGGCCATGGTTTGAGTGTTGGAACCTCACTGAGGAAGCACTGGGGGGCAGGGTGGTGTCAGAAGACTGTGCTGTGGGGTGTGCACTACCTCGGCCCCACCTGCACTGTCCTGTGGCGACAACCCCCAGGCATGTGGCCTAGTCCTGTGCTGACCTTTTGGCATGGAAGCACCTGGCATGGTGTCATAGCCCACCAGTAGGAGCTCTTCCCTGCACCCGTGATAGAGGGAGATGGCTGGGTAATCAACTGGAATGTGTCACTCTTGCAGGAGCTGTAGGGGGTGTGCTCACTCCTCTCAGTGGGTATTGAAGGCACCTCTTCAAGTGCAGCAAAGGCCCAAGGCCTAGGTATGGTCATTGTGTTCTGGATTCATGCAACTGGTCATTTCGAAACACAGCACCAGGGCTATAGTCCCACTCGCTCCTGTGGCTGCTGGCCTAATTGGGAGGAACCTGTCCTATCATGGCTGACAGATGAGGGGACACAGAGGGCAGCAGGGGTCTGAGGTGGGGGGAGGGATAGCTCAGTGGTTTGCACATTGGCCTGTTAAACCCAGGGTTATGAGTTCAATCTTTGAGGGGGGCATTTAGGGAACTGGGGTCAAAATTTGTCTGGGGACTGGTCCTGCTTTGTGCAGGGGGTTGGACTAGATGACCTCCTGAGGTCCCTTGCAACCCTGATATTCTATGAGAATGGGTGAGTCTATAATGGAACTGGGCTTTTCCCATGTGCGCTCAGGCAGAGACTGTTCAGGTCCATGTGTGAGGCCTGCCCCCACTGCTCTATTGGCTCAGGCCCACACCCACAGAGATGCTGTAAGTTAGGACTACAGTGCCTAGCAGAGCTGGGGCACCCGGGGTCGGGGAGAGCAGACTGAAGTGAGCTGTACGGTGCAGGAGAAGATGGCACAGCCTGCCCATGCTGTAACTTATTCCCTCATTTTGAAGCAATAGAAGCTGGTAGTTTCACCCATTTCCTCCTCTCCCCCTCCCGCCCATGCAGCTGTCTATTTCCCCCTGTTCTCTGGGTCTATTTCCCTATGACAGTGTCTCAGCTGCGTTGATTGACTGTATTGATATTTCCAGATACACAGGCCTGGTCCAAGCCCTGCAGCCCTTTGTGTTGGGAGCCGAGGGCAGCTCAGTACCAGAGCATGAATGAATGTCCATTTAAATCTCCCCTTTGTCCTGACCTGTGCAGAGCCAGTGGCTTCTCCACTGAAAACAATGGGGATATTTACATAATGGGGCTCTGGCAGAGCGGCCTCACTGCTCCATGGCTGACGTCAGGCACACGTTGTTCCCGGAAGGACCCCATTGACCAAGGCTAGCTAAATAAGCAGTTCTGCGGGGCATTGTGGTATTGCCCCAACAATGCTCTCCTTCTGGCCAATTGGCTTTGTCGCAGGTAACAGATGATTCATCTGTTGTCCCTGGATTGCCAGCTGGGGCCAGGTGTTCCTGGCTGATAATCCTGTCCAGGCAGGAAGAGGAGGGTCAAAATATCCTGACGTGGTAGAGTGACAATGCCTGAGAGTGCTAAGTGATGCTCAGTTGGTAGGAGAGCTGGAAACAGCTCAGCTGGGCAAATAACAGTGGGAAATCGTTCCCAAGTCCCAAAGAGACAGCAATCCCCTTTCAGAGCTCTTTGGAGGGGGTTGGGGAAATGGGGGTGCTCTCTTTTATGTTGTTGGTGCTTTGCATGGGTCCTGCTCCTTCCACTATGAGAGGAGAACCCCTGCTGAATGTCCAAGGAACGGGCTGATCGCTCCCTGGGTGTAGGCTTTGGAATTGAACTCCAGTGCACAGCTAGGCAGCTGCCCTGCGCATGGGGAGCCTCTGCACCATAAACCTCTCTCTGTTTAATCCATGTATTTACTATGTGTCCATCACCCTGGTGCCTCAGCACCTCCATGCCTCCCTGGGGTCATGTATAGCAGAGGGTGTCTCCGGAGCAGCTCAGACAACAGTTTAGAACAGGGGTGGGCAAACTTTTTGGCCTGAGGGCCACATCTGGGTATGGAAATTGTATGACGGGCCATGAATGCTCATGAAATTGGGGGTTGGAGTGCGGGCTCCAGCAGGGGGTTTGGGCTCTGGGGTGTTGCTAGAAATGAGGAGTTCAGGGTGCAGGAGGGGGCTCCTGGCTGGGGCAGGGGGTTGGGATGCGGGTATGGGGGGGGGAAAATGAGGGCTCTGGCTGGAGGTGCGGGCTCTGGGGTAGGGCTGGGGATGAGGGGTTGGGGGTGAAGGAGGGTGCTCTGGGTTGGGACCGAGGGGTTTGGAGGGTGGGAGGGTGGGATCAGGGCTGGGGCAGGAGCCTGGCAGGGGGTCAGGGGTGCAGGCTTTGGGCAGCGCTTACCTCAAGCAGCTCCCAGAAGCAGCGGCATGTCTCCGCTCCGACTCCTACGTGGAGGCGTGATCAGGTGGCTCTGCACGCTGCCCTGTCCGCAGGTGCCGCCCCTTCAGCTCCCATTGGTCGGGAAGGGAGCTGTGGGGGCAGCACTTGGGGTGGGGGCAGCTTGTGGAGCCCCCTGGCTGTGCCTACGTGTAGGAGCCAGGAGCCACACGGAGTCGAGCAAGTCCCTGACCCCACTCCCTGGCTGGAGCGCTGGAGCAGGGCAAACCCCGGATCCCACTCCCTTGGGGGAGCTTGAAGGCCGGATTAAAACATCTGGAGGGACGGATGTGGCTCCCAGGTCGTAGTTTGCCCACCTCTGGTTTAGAAGGTGCCAAAGCCATCTGAGTCCTCCCTGCTGGCCAACACTAACTGGGCAGGCTGCTCATTTGGAGCCCATCACTGTAGCCCCTTGTCAGCCAAAGGGGTCACTGTTTATTATACAACACACTCCTTTCTCCTCTGGGATCCTAGAGCATTACCTGCTGGAGGTGAGGGACTGACTGATGTTCCCTCTTCTCCCCAGGGGCTGAACATGCTGCTTTTGCAGAACTCCCAGCCCTGTCAGCCCGCATGGGGATGCAAGGACTTGGGACTCTGACCCTACTCACGTGGCACTGCACAGCTCATGATCCTAGAGCCACCGGCCTGGCCCAAACCTTCTCCTAGGGACTGTCCTGGGACCAAATGATCCCTGACCTCCAGGATTCAAACTTTGGGAGTGTGGTTTTGAAGCTCGATAATTTTTGTTGTTTAAATTCCACTTGAAGCCCAACGGCCGAGTCTGTGGGGACAGAGTCTGTTCTACTGGGCCAGGCCTCTCCTGAGGGGGAATGTTTGGCCAGTGAAGTGAGCTGAGGGGCCTAGTGTGCTCACTCTTACTGTCCATCCTTTTGGCAGGGAAGGTGTCTCTGGGACACAAGACAGGAGGAGGGAGAGCTGCCTCCCTTGGGAGCTGTGGCAGAAGAAGGGGCCTGGCTGCAGAGCAGCTGAGATGCAGTGCATGACTATTGCATCCTCTAGAGCAGACTGATCAAAAACTGGCTACATAACGAGCCCCTCTCTGCCCGAGGCCATGTGCTCATAAAACCATCCCAGTTGCCCCACTGCTCCAAATAGTGGGAAAAATAATAAGTGGAGCTGCCCAGTTCCGCCTGTGCGGAGGCAGGACAGAGAATACGGTGTGAATGAGGGTCTGGGTGTGTCCCCTTCCTCTCTAAGTCCTAGCTCTGCGAGTGCTAAACAGCAGCAGCTATAATGCCAAGAGACATGAATAAACCAAGGGAAAAGCTTTTATGGGAGAGGTACGAGGTTACAGCTGTTAAACTGCAGCCTGATATCTGGTGCATGAGCACACGGTTGGTGAGACTAACATGTTAATAACTGAACCTCACGCAGTTACAGTGATGGTCAAGGAGCAGGATACAGAGCAAGCCCCTCCCAGGCGCTCTGCCTTCCCAAGTGGACTTTCAGTAGATAAGGAGGAAAAGCCAAGCTCCGCTCTGGCCTGCATGGACAGTAAGGTCCCAGGGCACTTCTTGTAAGAGCTGGGGTTTATGTCTGGTGTCCTTGGTCAGGATTTTCCCTGTCCCTGCTGCAGGACTGTGTGCTGTTTGTGGTAGTCACGCTATAGCTTGTAGTGTTGAGCGGTAATGGTTGCTGCCTCCCCTCACCAGAGGTGGTTGCATCTCTTTGGTGCTGTATATAAAAAGGTGATGCAGAAATGTTAAGTGTTTCCTTAGCCCCTCAGGGTGACAAAATTCACCTTGGAGCACTGATCGGTGGTCAGCCAGTCAACACCCCTGGAGCACACAAAACACGAGCACCCAATACACAGAGTGCTGCCCGTGCTGCTGCTGTGCATTATCGGGAAGTGAATGATGGCAGATGCCATGATCTGGGTGTGAATAATGGGTTCAAATCCCTTAAATCCTATTTTCCGTGTTATCAATATTTATTTTTTAAACCCTAGTGGTAGGCTCCAAATTTTGTCAGTTGCACTTAGCCTGAGGCGTTTCCTTTATCTGTGGATAATATGTGCATGGGAGAATGGGCTAGGTTAGTATGAGTGAGATGAGATGTGTTTGGGTCCATGTGGAAATCACGTGGCAGGACCAAAGGGATTGTGGCAGTGAGGCATGTGAGCAGCTGAATCTCCAGCTGTGACGTGTACGGCCTGGAATCTGGATGGCATGCACGTGCGTTGAATCTGTTCAATTCTTTGTTCTGGATTATATGTAGGTTGGCTAAGATTGGGGCCTATGGATAGCCCTGGGCTGGGTTTGGGGTTGGACCAGATTGTGGTCTCACTCTGAGATCAGGATTGGGGCTAGATTGTGGCCCTGGGTTAGGGTCAGATCATGGCCCCTGGCTAGGGTTAGGGTTGTGACTGGATGTGGCCTCAGGCTAAGGTTACAGTTGAGGCCAGATTGTAGTTTAGGGCTAGAGGGTGATCCTAGCTAGGTGTAGGGTTGGGGCTAGATGGGAGACCCAGATTTGAGTTACATTTTACACTGCATTAGATTTGTTTCCAAACTTCACATGCCCCTCCCCTGAGAGATTCTAAGCTCTCTGCTCCGCTTTTAGGGTGACCAGATGTCCCGATTTTGGGGTCTTTTTCTTAGATGGTGTCCTATTACCCCCCACCCCCTGTCCTGATTTTTCACACTTGCTGTCTGGTCACCCTATCCGCTTTTTCCAGATAAGGAGGAGGAGGAGGAAGGTTTTTGCCACTAGGAACGTTGGACAGTGAAGTGTGATTGTCCACTAACTTTGCAGAAAGCAACAGAGGGTCCTGTGGCACCTTTAAGACTAACAGATGTATTGGAGCATAAGCTTTTGTGGGTGAATGCCCACTTCGTCATTCACCCACAAAAGCTTATGCTCCAATACATCTGTTAGTCTTAAAGGTGCCACAGGACTCTCTGTTGCTTTTTACAGATCCAGACTAACATGGCTACCCCTCTGATACTTTAACTTTTGCAGAGTAATTCCTTGAATAGGGAGGTGGGGGATGGGGGGGGGCAGGGCGGCATCTGAGCAAGGCTGGGATGGGAGATACAGAGAGCGGGTAAGCAGCATCTTCCTACAGACTGAGAGTCCTAATCTCCTGACACCCCAAACTAACTGTAATAGCCTCTTACCACTAGTAACTGGGGTTAGCAAGCACCTGCTGTCCAGGAGACATTTCCCCTCTAGGTATCAAGACAACACCTGGGACAGCATCAGGGAAGTAGAGGCGCTGAGGGGGGTGAGGCTTTTATGAGATTGCATCTGCTTCCTAGCTGGAGTGTAATTACTGCTGTATGTGGGTCTATTGGCAAGCTCTGCCTAGGGGGATGTTTATGGAGCCCTAATTGAGCTAAGCGGTAAGGGTGACTCTGCTGTAAGCGGCTCCTAATGAATGGGGTGCGGCTGACTGGGACTTTGCAGGCCAGGTGGGTTTGAGGAGTCAGCAGGAGAGAGGAGGTCAGATGGAAAGCTTGCTGCTTGTTGGTGCCTGCACATGGTGGAAGGCAACACCCAGGCTTTCCAGTCAGCCTCCTGAGTGCTTGGATGGGGAGATTCCTCACACACAGGCTGGTGCTGGCCGTGGGTAGAGCTCTGCATTTCGTCAGCTTGGACAACGGGCCTCTGCATGTTTAGAGGCAAAAGACAGGACAGACCACGGCTCTGTGCTACAGGTAAATGAGAGCAGGGGCTTTTCAATACACGTTTGGCCAGTGCTTATGCCTCTAGCACAGGGGTCAGCAACCTTTCAGACATGGTGTGCCAAGTCTTCATTTATTTACTCTAATGTAAGGTTTCGCGGGCCGGTAATACATTTTAACGTTTTTAGAAGGTCTCTCTCTATAAGTCTATAATATATAACTGAACTATTGTTGTATGTAAAGTAAATAAGGTTTTTAAAATGTTTAAGAAGCTTCATTTAAAATTAAATTAAAATGCAGATCAGTTTAGTGTGATCCTTGGCCTTGCTTTTCCTTGCTGAGTTTTCCAGTGTCTGGCACATATTTGGATACTTTAAGCTGCACACAGGCTTCTGAGTGATCAGTTGAGAGGGACAGAGGACAGATTTCATGTGTGAAAATACCTGTTCACACAGGTATGTGGATCCAAATGCTGAAAGCATTGCAAATGCAATTTTCTTCAAACAGTTAAATTTCACTGGCAGGGACGTCCAGCAGGTCGGAATAGAGGCCCCAGGATCTCTCTCAGTAGCTTCAAGTGCTCTCCGCAGAGCTACAAACTTTGATGCCCACAATTCTGAGCTTTTTAACTGAATGAGCTGCATTTCTAAATCTTCAACACCGATCCACTGAAATACAGACAAATCCAAGTAGCTTTCGTTGAACTTTTCAGGTTTAATTAGAAAAGAAAGAATTGGGTCAAATCGCTGGAAATCTTGAAATCTGTCAGAAAATTCTGATTCCAGTTCTTGCATGTACATTCCAATCGCATCTGCACTGACAGTGCAACATGTTGATAGCTCTTTTATGTGTTGGAAGTAGCAGAAAGTAAAAGTTCGAATATCCTGAGAAAAAACTGCTAGTTTTACAACAAATGCTTTCCAGGCTTCATAAAGCTCCAGAACCGTTTGCCCTGCACCCTGGAGACAGAGGTTGAGTTCGTTTAGGTGAGCGGTGATGTCAGTTAGAAACATGAGCTTACACAGCCATGTGTCATCATCCTGTTCAGGGTAGTTTTGTCCTTTTTCCGACAAAAAGGCCTTGATTGCATCAAAACAGTTTACAAAGCTCACCAAAATCTTGCCACGACTTAGCCACCAAATGTTGCTGTGAAGTGGAAGTGGAATATAAGCACTGTCCTTCTCTTCTAGCAGTGCTTGAAACTGTCTGTGAGTCAAAGCAGATCAAGCAACAAGGAAATTCACAATTCGCACCACTGTATTCATCACATTATTAAGCTCTGAAGAAATTTTAGCACACAGGTTTTCTTGATGGATGATACAGTGAAATTTGACTGTTGGGCGGCCAGTTTGATCTTTAAGTAACTTTACAAATCTCTTCTGTTTTCCAACCATGGCAGGAGCACCATCTGTTGTCACACACAATATTTTTCTGATGTCAATTCCTCGTTCTTCAAAATGGTTTACAAAACTTTCCACTATATCTTCCCCCTTTGTTGTGCCATGCAGGGGTTTTAGTCAAAAAAAGTTCCTCTTGGATTTCATCGGAAGCACAATATCTTGCAACAATTGCCAGACGTGGAATGTCGTTTATATCCACGCTCTCATCAACTGCAACGCTGAACACTACTGTCTATTAATGCAGTCATCTGCTTTTCCTTAATGTTTTCTGCCATTTTGCTTGTGTGTCTCAACTGTTCTGGCAGGGACAGGCAGTTCTTTTAGTCTAGATATGATCATATCTTTATTTGGCAAATCATTGACCAAAACCTCCGAACTGCTGAGAAAAACTTATTTTATATATTCCCCACCTGTAAATGGCTTTCCATTTTTTGCAATGCACTGTGCAATCTTGTAACTTCCTTCTGAGGCTTGATTTTTACTTACACTTAAGCTTTTAAAAACACTGCTTTGCTTCTCATATCCTGCTACTGCCTTTTTGATCGATTCAGTCTTGTCTGCTTCGTCAAGAAAGGTTTTCTCGTGCTTCGTTTCAAAATGTCGTCGAACACTTGATGTGCAACAAACAACACTTTCACAACAGAAAGCACAAACAGCACGGTCCTTCTTTTGAATAAATCCAAATGTCTGTCCAAGAAGGCTGAAATGATCGGACATCTAGCTTCGCTTTCTTTGGAGCTGACATTTTGTCAAATGTACCCCTCAACTCACAGTGGGGGGAAAAATGGCGACAGATGGCACGCACAATGTCAAATGCAGTGCACTGTTCCATGTGGTCTGATATAAGCAGCAAACCAGGACTTAAAAATATCCCAGTGGCCTGGAACAATTTTTAAGGTGGGGGTGCTGAGCTACGCCCCCTCTTGCCACTGTCTGCACCCCTCACTGCCCCAGGCTGGGGCCAGTGGGCCACAGCTGGGGGCAGCAACAGAGCGCTGGGCCGGCTGCTGGTACCCCAGGCTGGCAGGAGGGCTGAGCGGGGCTGGCGGCCCAGACCCCGGCTGGCAGGGGGCCGGCGGCCAGAACCCTGGACTGGCAGCAGGCTGAGTGGGGCCGGCAGATGGAACCTCAGGCCGGCAGCAGAGTGCCACTGAAAATCAGCTCGCGTGCCACCTTTGGCACGAGTGCCATAGGTTGCCAACCCCTGCTCTAGCATCAGGCTTTCTGCTGAGGTGACCTTGGGCAAATCACTTCTGTTCTCTGTGGCTTGGTTTCTCTCTCCCTTAAAATGGAGACAGTGCTTCTCTTCTGACCCACCTTTGTATAGTGCTTTGAGAGCGGGTTGAAAAGGGCTATCGCAGTACGGAGCAGTATTACTGTTCCTGTGGGAAATTACTGGACTGGTGGGAATGAGGTTAGGCTGATCAAATTCACTCCATGAAGCGTCATGACTCAGTCACATCAGTCAAATGACTTTGCAGTAACAGGAAGTTCAGAGCAATGTATGCCACTTATGGAAGCCCCAGGCTGCCTGTTGGGCTTAGTGTGTCACGATTCCCAAATCATTACTAACTATTGAATTTGAATGCATTTTTTTGGCAAATCGTTAGCCGCTGGGCTAGAATTCACCCTCTGCGGATAACTGAGCCAAGGCGTTTCCCTGCTGAGTAGCACAAAGAGGAGGTGGGGAACAAATTTCACAGTGGGGAGCAGCTTTCAGGGCAATCGCACCCCACTGCCACCACCGCCATCACATTTTACCTCAGAGGTTTTAGTCTTTCAGTCCTGGGGGATGCTCTAAAATCTGCTAGGCTGACCCTGAAATCTATCCACTGTTTCACATGGGTGTCATAGTATTCCAGTCTCTTCCTGGGAATTAGTAAGGGTGTCTGTATACAAAGATAATGTGTTTATTCTTTGTTTCATGCTGGTGAAAGGTGGGTTGACAGCCATGGAGAGTGCAATCCCCATTTATCCCCATAGCACAGGCAGTGTGGGGGGAATAAGCTTTCAACACCAGTGCCTTGCTCCACTGTGACAGTCAACTCTGTTTGCTCTGGAGCCTTAGAAAATGAGTTCTCTGAGCCCACGGGTCCAGCTTACTCCTCTCAAGATTCAAGGGGTTGAGCACCCTGAGCTTGTGCCAGAATTTGGTGAGTATATGGGCTCCCAGCACCTCCACATGTCAATGCTGAAGTTATATTTGTAGCAAGTGAATAGGGTGCTCCTGATGTCATCAGTATGTGAAGACTCTAAGGATGGATACAACAGTCCAGATTAGTGATCGTCCCATTAAGGGTGACTCCAGTTGTGGGAAGCCCTTTGTAGAGAGCTCCTTCTTCTGAGGAACTCTCACAAAAACCCTGGCCAGTTTCATAGTTACTTTATTCATTCTCCACACCTTGGGATTCGTATCTTACTGGTCTGTGCTGGATGAGCTGGACTCAGCCTGAGTGCATCTTACAGAAAGGAGCTAGTTTCTCAAAGGTGCTCACAATGCCTCACTTCCACAGGATCTGTGAGACACCATTATTAGTTATAACTTGTCTTCCGTTTGCATCCATAGTGTGCCAGATGCTGCCCACACACAGATAGGGGCTGCATTTTCTAGCTATCTGAAGAGCTCACAATCTAAGAAGAGGAGCAACATACTTTGTGTGTTATCCCTCTCCCCCAGACAATCTATAATCTCCAATGGCTTCTCCACTGAGATATAATTAGCGATTGTTTCCATATGATTGTAGAAGTGGGACCGGAGGAAGGATTTGGAGGAGAAGGTAGAGGCCTTGTGGATCAGTCCAGAGAGGGTGTTCCAAGGGTAGGGGATTGGGTGGGATAAAGCACAGCGATGGCTCTGGGAGAAGGTGGTGATAAAATCTGTGCAGCACTGACTCCCCTGTTAGGAGGGGAACTAGCCCCTGAAACTTCATCCGCTGGGAAATGTCCACTGCTTGAAAAGGAGAAGAGTGGTCGACGCTATGCGGAGAAGACTTTCTAGCACCCACTATTTCCCTCTCTCTGCTTGTTGTAAAAACCTGGGCATATTTCAGGACTTCAGGGGACGTGGGAAATAGGACCATTCACTGAGAGAGCTTTGAGGGAGCTGGCCCAGAATCAACACATGCAACTGGGCAGCTGTGAAAGTGAAAACAAAGGCAACCTGCGTGTGACCTGGAACTTGGCCTCACTGTCTCATTCACGGTGTTCTAAGCAGGCATCCTGCCAAGGCCTGACTGTCTCCAGCAAATGGAACAACTGAGATTAGCAAGTCTGAGCCCCGAGGAGACTTTTGTTCCCCTTACATCTCGGAGTGTTACGGCTTTTGTTGAACCTGGGCTCCTTTCCCTCAGATACCACCTGGCTTTCTGAAGTAACTGAACAGAATGTTCTTCACAGAGGAATAATTACAGTGTTCTCTGACGCAGCACCCTCTGTTCGTTGAAAAAATGCGTTGTTCTGAGTCTGAACGTGGTCAGGAGTCACCAGAGTTATTCTTGCCTGAAGGCCATTTGGTACCGTGTATAAAATCAGTTGGTGGGTCTTGGACCAGTTCCTCCTATTGAGGCAGATGATTTGTTCCTATAAGGGAAATAACACCTAAGAAGGCCACCTTGTTGGCTTTCTCTGCAGAGAGGCTGATGAATGAATAGACCACAGAGACTGAACTATCCTCTTCATTTGTGTCTCTTGTTCCTTTTTAAGTGACTATTTCTCTGGATTGACATCCCTGGAGATGGATGTCCTTAAGGTATCCTGAGACTTTGTGCAGCTTTAGCAGCAGGGCATGTTTATCCCACACGATGTCCTCTGCCAGTGTGTCTTAGTCTTATTTGGAGGACCTGTCCTGGGGTGGGTGGGTCAGAGGAGAGGTCAGTCCTCCATGACCCGTTTAGTCCTTAACCCATCTGCTGACAATCACTCCCTCTCCATTTGGAAGAACTGTTCCTAAGCCTAACTGGGCAGATATTACATAATTGTCCATTATGGGGTTTCATGTGGCCACTGCTGGAGATTGAGTTAGATATACTACTGGTTGGATCCAGCCTGACAATTTCTATGTTCCAAGACTTGATGGCTCATTTCTTCCCTCTCCTGTAATCAAAATGGAGTAGGTGCGATTCTACTATTATTCACTGTGGCTTTTTGATGTATGTTGTGAATTTCCACTTGCTACCACAGAGTAACTCGTTCTACAGTTCCCTGCCCGATCTGATCCCCCACTCCTTTACATTAAGATCATTGGGTGTCCTTCCTCCATAGGCCCTGGGACACTGCAACATCGGCCCCTAAATGGAAGGGACCAGGGAGGTTTGGGGTAGTACATATGCTCCAGACCCTCATGTTTGCAGGGCTACCTGATGGATTCTGATGGGCTCATTTCCATGTGAGAGCTGGACTGAGTCACTCTCCTGATCCGATTAGCTCACTGCTGCAGCGCTTCCCTTCTGTTTTAATTTGCTTTTCTTGTTTGTGGCATTGTTTTCTGTTCTGAAAGGAGCTTTAGGAGGTTGTTTTGTGTCTCACCCACTAGAATAAAGAAGAGCTGCCCACTCCGCTCCCCAGGGCTCTCTTCCATAGGGAGATTTTTATTTTAGTGCTCTGATATCCTCAGAATTTATTCTTGCAGCAATGTTGTTTTCGTGATAAAATGGAAATGTTTCCAGTGGGTGGCTTTGAAAATGAGAAGCTGAGCGAAGAAGCTAAAAATAGGGATCAGAGAGCAGCTGTGCAACTGGTGAGCAGCCCTGTTATGTAACAAGCCCGGGGCTGCATTTGCAGCAGAACTGGGAAGATGTTAGCATTAGTATCAGGGTGATCTGCTCTGGTTGGCATCTGGAAGAGTGGGAGCAGCAACAGTGGTGCATGTAGCACCAGAGTCCAGGAAGAAGGCTCTGAGGAAATCCAAGAGGTACAGTGGAGCGGGGGCCTATGCAGGAAGGGAGCAGGGAGAAGTCTACCACATTCACTCTGCCTTGAAGTGTGCTGCAACCACGTCCAGTATGAGTGATCATTTAACTCTTCAATGGTAGAGCGAATGAACTCAGCTAGAAGGCAAAGCTTGAACCTTCCCCTGGGTTCTGGTGCTAACTCTGGGAACACACAGAATGACTGGGCAGAGCTCCAGCTGCCAACTTCATGCTCTCACAAGTGCTATTGACCCAACATGGCACCCAGAGCATAAAAAGCTAGTAGAAATCTGGTTGGGGTTACCCAGCCCCACATCCACATGGCCTCGGCTTGCTCACACTGATGAAATACACCATGCCCCAGTGGTTTGTGTAAGGCAGGAAAGCACGTATATTACTTTGGCTGAACTTCAGCCAGCTCTGAGCTATTTTGGGAGCCTATAAATGACGGGGCCCGCCAAGAGTTCTGCCTGCCGTGTAATTAGTGGACTACAGAGCAATACATGCAGGCGCCTTGTGCTGAGATCAGAGGGATTCCCAACCCCTGGCATCTGACACTAGCGTAACTTTTATTGCTAGGGTCAAGCCATTGCCACGGATGGTCCCACTCCAGAGTGTGAGTGATACCACAAGGGCCTCTCTTATGTTTTCTCAGGCTTTTCATCCCTGTGTTGATAGTATTGTCCACTAAGGGGCTGAGGCAGGTGAGTGGCCTTGGGTATTGTAGCTATTAGAGCTGGAAGGAGCTCCCAAGCTCAATAGGTCCAAGCCACTACGTGTAGTGCAGTTTCTCCCTTCTGTTGTTCCTCTTCCCCTGAGTGTTTTTGCTCCGACTTTCCCTCCCACTGGCTGGTGGCATGGAATGACTCAACAGGTTTTGTAGAGGGGAGAGAGGGAGTGTTGACTTTTCTTGGGAGGACAGATCTACTGCATGCAGTGATGTGTGGGTGCAGCGCTCCCTTCTCCTTGTGAATGGTGGGGTTGGGTTTCTGCCATTCTGTAGATGTAAAGCACAGACTATGTATAGCTCCATGTGCATCGGAAACAATCTCCCAAGGCGCCTGTTCCACCTCATGGAGCCCAGCAGCTGTTCCCACACATTCCACTGGAGCGTATCTTTCGGCCCGGCCCATTCATTTCCACATCTGTGAAGTCAAAGGGCCCCTCTTGTTTTATCTCTCTGAACTGGCTCATCTCCCGCCTGCAAGCAAAGTCCAAGTAGGGGGTTATCCCATTTGGTCGGATACAGTATGTTCCCTCTGTGGTGAGAGGGCCTGGGGCTAGTTAACATTAGTCATTGAAAGGGTGGTGTCCAGAGAGGGTTTTCTAGATGGCTGCCTCTCTTTAGATGAAAGCGCCATCCCGCTAGCTGAAATGCTCAAGCCTATTTACCCTTTTGAATCATTCTCCTCCCTATCATCTTCTTCCAGATGTAGTTTATTATATAGGACTATATATAGGTTTTTCTTCTGATTAGATGTGCCTGGCTGTTACCACTTTTTTCTTAGCATGACGTGAATAGATAGCCTCATGGTAGATTTTCTTAATGTGTTATTACTGCTGTTTGAATGGAAGTGGGTGGGTTTGTCTGTCTCATGCTTTATTTTTAATTTAATTTTGGATGAATTTAATAACACAGATCTGCCAATGCACCTTAACAAGAGCTGGTCTGCACAGGGAAAAAGCTCACTATAGCCAGTGCATGCTAGCTACTCTGCACTAACTCCCTGTGTGGACACACTTACTGCACATTAGGTATGCCTTTGTGTGCATTAGTGTAATGTACTTTGGAAGTGTACTAAGCTAACTGCCTGAGGGCGCTCACAGTGCACAGTTCAAGTGTCCACACCAGGAGTTAGTGCGCTTTAAATTCACACTCTAACTTACTGTGCTCTAACTTCCCCATGTAGACAAGCCCTAAGCTTGACCCTCAGCAATCTCTTCTATTCCAGGACCGGGCCCCACAATGTCTTTGCTGATGCGCCTCGCTCATGACCCACAGTGCCCCTGCTATGCCAGTCCAGGGTCTTCCTTGAGCAGAGACAGTATAGTCGACTAATTTGTGTAGCGGCTTCCATCTGACAAATGATCAGTGACACTAATCTGAGACCAGTGAACTAATTTCCCTGGTGATCTAAATCCACGTTGAGTTGATCTTCTAGAGTGGGCTAATGGCCCTGGCTGGCCTGGACAGATGTGACTGGGGGTAGAGGTGGTAAATGAAAACCACCCAACTGTCCCCGTTGTTTTTTAAATGGAATGACACTGCATGTGAAGTGAAAGGCACTTCCCTGGGTAGATTCCAAACATAGCCCCAAGTTTCAGCATAACTAGTGCAGATGGAACATCCATAGAAAATGTATTCTGAGTGCTCAAATATCGGCCCATTCCTGCCTCCGCATCTTATTCTAGCACAGTGCGGCAAGGGGCTAACCCCCAGGAAGCAGAAATATCGCCATGTTTCCAGAGCCCTACAGCATGGACATGGAGTTATAGATCCTGGCAGCTGATTAGATTCTCTCTTCCTATTGACTCCAAATGCAGTGGAGTCTTCATACAACTCAGCAGGAGCCATCCCAAACTGGTGTTGCTGCTGTGGGCAGCTCACCTCCCTTCTCTACCAACCCCTCTTATGTTGTTAGCTTAGCTTTACGTCTCGGAGGTTCATATTTTGGATTAGTTACCAGGAGAAGGGTATCCCAGCTTTTTTTTTTCCTCCCCAAAGCCCGAGGGAAGATTTTAATGGCATAGCCCAGGTTGCATAATAGCCTTTTTAATTACAATGTGCCTAGGTTACAGCTCTCCACATACACATACTGTTTATTGGATCAGTAACAAGAAAGCAACTATCATAGCAACCTGAGAGTGGAATTCCTCCCCTCCTGCCCCTTGCAAGCCCTACCCTAATCCTCTGTTCTCAAATGTGCTGGCATCCTTTGTGCTCTGGCAAGTTCTCGCTTCTCCCATAGGCGCCATCTCTCCCCCAGAATGTTCTCTTTGGCCCCTGCAATCCCTGCCCAAGGTGCAATTTAGCTGATTAGCAGGGATTTGCTAGAGCTCAGATCTGAGCTGGGGTAATTGTCAGCCCTTGGGTAACAGCGCGGGAGGAAAACAAGTATCCAGGGAACAGGCTCCTTATTTATTCTTTGCTGTAATGAAGAAGAGGCATTCTGTGTAATATGCAGAGGGAGAGAGGGATCTGCTCTTTGCAT
Source organism: Chrysemys picta bellii (assembly GCF_011386835.1). Classification (NCBI taxonomy): domain Eukaryota; kingdom Metazoa; phylum Chordata; order Testudines; family Emydidae; genus Chrysemys; species Chrysemys picta. Next base: position 24,061,149 of record NC_088797.1, on the reverse strand, counting down.
CTGACAGCAGATCTTCCCTTCTAGGTCTCTGTGAGTCACATCCATCCATGATTTCAGTTGTTATGCCTGGGTTGAATTTGGCCCCCATTGTCTGTTTCTCCTCTCTGCTCCACTCCCCCATTCTTTGCCTCCAAGAAAGCTGAGCCCTGCTCTGCTAGCCAAAGAGTAAGGCAGGTTGGGCTGGCAGCATGCAAAGCAGGGAGATGTTCACCTGGGGTTGTCCACACTGGGTAGGGTGACCATATTTCCCAAAGAGAAAATGGGACACTCCCAGCCACCCACAGGAAGCCCCCACTCCGCTTAATGCTGTTGCTGGTCAACTCCATGGGTGCACCGGGGCTGGAGCATCCATGGGGAAAAATTAGTGGGTGCTCTGTACCCACCAGCAGCCAAGCTCCCCTCCCTGCCCCACCTCACCTCCGCTCCGCCTCCTCCCCTGAGTGCGCTGCAAACCTGCTCCTCCGCCTACTGCCCAGCGCTTGCGGTGTAGCAAGCTCCGTGAGGGACGGGGAGGAGTGGGAACATGGCGTGCTTAGGGGAGGAGGTGGGGAAGAGGCAGGGCCAAGGCAGGGATTTGGGGACGGGCTCAGAATAGGGGTAAAAGGGGGCGGAGTTGGGGCAGGGACTTTAGGGAAGGGGTTGGAATGGGGGCGGGGGTGGAGTCGGGGTGGGGCCGGGGACAGAGGGGGGTCCAGCACCCACCAGCGCAAGCAGGAGTCGGCGCCAATGGTCGCTGGAACCCTTCCCCCCACCCCACCCCACCCCACCCCCTTGATCACGTTGGCAAGAGCAAACAGGACAAATGCCTCCCTTTGGAAAAAAAAAAAGGCCGGACTTCTGGGACAGGGCTTAAAAAAGGGATGGTCCCGGCAAAAATGGGACATATGGTCACCCTAACACTGGAATTTGGGTCCCTCCTGCTGGAGTGGTTTATAAAGCGTTAACCACAAAGCCATTCGGTCACCATAGGTGACCCTGCTGGGACTGCGGAGCAGAAGTCTGGCTGCTTAACAAACCATGGGAAGGAGGAGAAGTCTTGTCTTCTTCCCAATCGGGCTGATTGTTGGCACATTTCTGTAAGTGATTCTTTGAGACACACATCTACAAATGGCAAAAGCCTAATACCAAACAGACTGACCATAATGCAGTCCTCTGGTTCCTCCTCTGTCCACACAGAGCGACTCGGTCTATCCCGTCATTTCGGTCATCCCGCATGAGGTGCCATCCTTCACCTTTATTCTAGGCTGCCTTTCCTCCCCATCTCTGGTCTTAGATCCCTTCCATACTACAACCTTTAGCCTAATTTCCTGATGTGGTTGGCTCAAAATGTGGTCAGTGTCCACAAACAACATGATTAGTATTCAGTTAGTAACCATGATAGCTAACCATGTTCTACCCCTGACCCAGGCCTAAACTGCTATATGGCTAGCTGACTGTGGCTGGTTCAGCACACATACTGTTATTTTGCTGTGTAGCTGTGAGCCTCTGCCTGTGTGGGTATGACCAGTTTGGGTCTCTTTCCTTCCAGCTCTCTGTGCAGTACAGTATAGCAGAGTGCATTTACCCACATTCCACTGGTGCCTCTGTGTATGCTTCCTGGGTATTCTGTCCCCTGCTGCAGCACTACGGGACAGCTGCTCAGATTTTCCCAGAATGCATTGATACAAGCATGGGTAGGTTCAAATGCAAACACTTTGACACATGGCTGTATTGTGAAAGAAGCTGCTGTCAGTGAGAGAGTGCCGTGAACTGCTCTACTTGGAGTGTCAATGGGCATGTTCTTTTTTATTTTACTAAACTTTCCTCCATAAGAGACCTCAAGGTCACACCTGAACCTGGTTTCTTGGGCCCTAATGCAACCATGCCATCATGTCTGCAAGGTACCTTTCCCGAAGATTCATGTAACATGGTAAACCATGCCATTTCCTGTTGGGGAGATTGACCTGCAGCTTCCGGACTATCTGGCTGCCTCACTCACACACACAAACTTGGGCCTGCCATTGACGAAGTGCTCAGATAAACCATCACTCTTGCAGCTAAGTGAAGAGGGAGATCTGGAGACTTCATTCTGATAAGGCCTCTTTTGACCAGCGTTTACAGAGGGGCTGTCAGGCTGATTCCCCACTCTGTCACTTCTAGTGCAGAATGTGGGGGCCCGCAAGGATTCTAAAAATTAATACTTGCCACTCCAGGCTTGTATTAAACTCCCAAGGTTACAGCTTTTCTCTGACTTTGGATGGGTAGATGCTGCCACCACCCAAGTGCAGAACCCTTTTGAGAGACCAGGAAGGCGCACTTGGGAATTCCTTTCTGTGGGGTACCTTCAAGACCTTTCATCCCCCCTCCGGGGAAGAGCTGAGAAAAGGGGGGGAAAAAAAGAAAAGAAATCAGCTGTTGCCACCAGCTAATTAAACAACGTGCACAAACCTCTTAAGACACAAAAATCCAATTCTGTTCTTAAAAAAGGTAAATTTTATTAATAAAATTTAAAGAAAGAAAATAATCTGGGAATTTAAGCATTTGCTAGATTTAAAAAAAAAAAAAAAAACCTACAAGGATTAAGCATCCGAGTTAACCTTTCTTGAGGTCCAGCTTAAAGGTTACAAGCAAAACAAAAAGCGCCTGGGGTTAGCACAGAGGAATCCACAAGCCATAACGAAATAAAAGGAATAAACCTAATCGCGTCTTCCTAGACATTTCCTGATCTGCTTACATATCTGCAGGTTTTAAATGAGTAGTTTCTAGGTATGATACTGATGATTTTTTCATACCTGGCCCAAAACTTCTTACACATAACTCTGTCCTGTCCGCCTATCCCCGGAGAACAACAGACAGACAAAAGGGGAGTCTTGTTTCGATTTTTAAAAGTTCTAGCCTTCCCATTGGCTCTTTTAGCCAGGTGCCCACTCACTTCCTTTAACCTATGCATAGCAGTGAGACTTTTTAACCCTTTATAGGTAGAGCAATTAGAGAACAGCTACTAAGTGGGATTTTTATAGCTACTGGCTGGCTGGGTGTCCATAGAAGGGAGCTATCCCCTCACACTGCCCCCCATTTATCACAGGGGCCTTGTGCAAGAAGCCCTGATTCACTGTTTTTTATGACTTGTGGGAGAGGGATAATTGTGAGTGTGTGACTCAGATGGCCTTTTACAGGATGATTGTCAGTAAATATCAGCTGGGTGCCAGTGTGGGCACAGCCACTGACTCAACCTGTGCTTGGGCAAGTCCCTTGACTGGCTTGCGTTTGTCATCTGAGTTGTAAAACAATGCCAAGGCAGAACTTCCTAGAAAGGGCAATTCTGATCTGCCGAGAAACAGCTGAGAGAGGCCTACAGAGAGAGAGCGAGCACTGGTTGCTTTGGGAGAGAGTTGGTGTTCTGCAATAAAGGTAGTAAGCTTCTAAATCAGTTGTCAATGGCTTCAAGTAAGGAAAAACTCTAAATTCAATAAATAAGCCTTTGCTTCTAACTTAACGATAAAGGGGCTGATTCTTATCTTACCCCCATGTAAATCAGGTTAACTCCACTGAAGACAGGAGAGAAAGGCAGTGGAAAATGGGCATACATCAGACAAGAATCAAGCCCCTAGCCTACTGCCCAATGACAACCCCCCCAGTTTAGCTATGGAGGTAGAAGAGCAGCAGCAGATTGTTTAGGGTGTTGGTGGATAAGTGGAAGTGTTTTGGTGTATGGCACGTAATGTACAATGACTTGCCTTGTGTGAACAAGTGGCCAGTGTGTATACCCAGTATAAACAGCTCATAGCCCTCAGAGCCCAAACACGGAACCTTGGGTCCAGAACTACTGAACCACTGAGGAGAGAGAAAAATTGTTTCTAGAGATTGTTGGGAGAGCCTATCTCGGGACTGATGTCACAGGGTGCACCTGTGACACATCAGCTGCCTCCCAGTTGGGTTTAAAAGATGGCACCTGAGCCCTAGATGGGGGAGAGAGCTGGTGGGTCAGAGCTGTCTGGGAGTGAGAGATTGGCAGGTGCGGGATGCCTGAGAGCACAGACTGGAGGAGCAAAGAAAAGGGGCAGGTGAGAGCTGCCTTGGAGAGACAGAGTCTGCAGAGAGCAGAAAGCCCAGTAAGTCCTCCATGGGAAGAGGGAGGCACTGGTTAGGTGGCTAGTTCCGTGGCTAATCTGCTGACTGCCCTGAGCTCTACAGGCAGTGCTGGGAGGCGGAAAAGGGCTGAGTCATTGGACTCTGCTTGGGCAATGGAGTCATGCAACTGGGGCCCTGGAACAAAGGCAGAAAGGAACTGGGAACAGAATGTTTGGGGACTCATGGGTGGGTGACCTGGAAGTGATGCCCCTGGAGAGGGGAAAGGAAAATTGCTCTTGTACCTTGACGTTTATGGTGGGCTTGTTGAGAACGGTTCTACTACAAAGGTTTTGGGGGAATTACTGCACTAGTGTATGTGTGAATAAACTGTGGCCAGAGGTGGGACTTTGTACTGAGCCCTGAGAGACTGTTCCTTTCCTGGTCAAACAGAAGGGGAAACTGAGGCAGGCACACCTGTTGTGCCATAGCTTGTGCAGAAGGGCAATCCAGGAGGGGGTCACCCTCTGACACTCCTCTGCTAGTTAACCAAAGTGGAACCAGGCTGCTGGCACGGAGAATTATCAGAGCTTGTGGGGATTATCTGAGCAAGGAGTTGAAGGAAAGCTGACAGGGGAAACAAAGCTATCCGCTTTGAATGTCAGTAAGACCAGTGCATCTGTTTGCCATGCAGGATTGGAAATAAAATACAGCTGACTTGGAGGAAGGACAGGTTGATATCACAGAGGTAGTAAATTCTGCAATAGAGCTTGACAGATAAAGGAGTTAAACAAAAATAGATATACAGCCAACAATGGAAGCTATAATTATTTGTACACCAGTATGAGAAGTTTAAAAGTGGAAACAAGTGAAATTGGGTGCCTGGCAATGGCAGCGTGCCTTGGCACATAATAGTCACTGCTGAAACATAGTTTAATGTCAAGCATTTCAGCAATGTGGTGGAATGATAAGTCACTTGTGTATGGTCGGAGGACTGGGGAGCAGCAGCAGGACTGGAATAGCAGAGTAGGGATCACGATGGAGGTGACTGGCAGAGCTGGGAGCCAGGCCTTGGCAACACAGACACACTTAACGTTTGCAAGCCCGATCTCTAGGAGAAAGAAAGGCCTCTGCTTCTCTCTGGAACTGGCACAGCACAGCCTGGTAGTAACAGTGCAGGCCTGCCTCACCCTGCCAAAGGGCCCACACTGGGGAGTGACCAACAATGGCTGCATTCACTTGTGCCTTCCTATTTAATGCTTGAAATAAACTGTAGTTACTCACCTAAACAACAAATGAAACACAAACACCCCACCGGGAACCTACCTGACCTAAGGTTTAAAGACAGATGGCTGAGTACAGGCTCCCCTTCCTGCTGCCATGTGAGCAGAACAAGACCTGTCACTGGAGTCACAGGAACAGAGGGGACTGCTCCCTGCCCTCATTTTCTTCCATCCTCCTCCTTCTATATGTGTCCCTGTGCTCTGCTGCCACATACCTTTCCTTCTCCTTCTCCTATCCCAGGTTTCAGAGTAGCAGCCGTGTTAGTCTGTATCCGCAAAAAGAAGAACAGGAGTACTTGTGGCACCTTAGAGACTAACAAATTTATTAGAGCATAAGCTTTGGCTGTAGTCCACGAAAGCTTATGCTCTAATAAATTTGTTAGTCTCTAAGGTGCCACAAGTACTCCTGTTCTTCTTTCTCCTATCCCGTCTCTCCCCTCACCGCTTAGCTCATCTAGTCTAAGCTCCTGCCTGACACAGGTCATAGAAGTTCACTCAGTGATTCTTGCATCCCTTGGCAAACTGTTCCAGAGGTCAAAAACTGCATCTTATTTCCAGATTACATTTTTCTGACTTCAATTTCGAGCCACTGGATCTTGTTATGTCTTTGTCCACTAGACTGAAGTACCCTCTGGCATCAGATATTTTCTCCCTGTGCAGGTACTTGTAGAGCACAATCAAGTCACTTATTTAGCTTTTGATCAATAAACTAAATAGCTTGAGCTTCTTAAGTCTCTTGTGCAAGGCTTGTTTTCTAGACCTCACGTCATTCTTGGAGCTCTTCTCTGAACTCTTAGCTATTTTCCAATATCCTTTCTTTAAAGTGTGGACACCAGAATTGGAGGCAGCATCCCATCAGTGGTCTCACAATGCCATGTGTAGCCCTGGAGACTAAGCCCTGTGTTTATTCACATTCTAATACGAGGGCAGGGTGAGCTCCCACATGCTGGCCCTAAAATCTGATCTCAAGTGACCAACTTGAGGCTCTTTGAGCAAGGTTCTGTGTACTCTAGAGCACAACACGACCCGAATTCTCAAGTCCCTGGGTTCTGCAGTGCTCTGGTGGAGCAGACTGGAAATTTTGCCGGTGTTTTATTTAAATTCAGAATTGGAAGGTTTTGTATTGAATTAAATATGCAAATGAACAATTGCTCAGTACAGTTACTTTTTATATTTTTATACTGTCTACATATTTTCAATGTGCTGCAGACTTTTGCATTAACACCTGACTGTACTGAAGATGATGTCATGAGGAAGTTGAAGGTTTCGAAGGAAGGTTTCGAAAGCGGGTCTCTGGGTTCCTAAAATGGCAATTTGGGATAATGTGAGATTAGCAGGATATCTCTGCTAAAACAGAAATAGCTAACAATGTTAACATGAGCCTGTCATCTTTAGCTTTCAGTGTGAACACCCCATTTAGATGAATGGAGCCATTCGCACCTGTCAGAGCTATTGTTTCAGTTGTCCTGTAGAATGAGGCAAACACCACGACTGTGGTTAGACTCGAGCTGCATTTTCTAGGTTACCTTAGCAACCATGACTGGCAACATAACTGTCTTTTAAATGAACACTAAAATTTTGGATCCCAATACAGCAGCAAGGAGTCTGCAGATTTGGTACATACAGTGGCCTTTCCTATAAGGATGAGTGGATTTAACACACCATGACACATTCAATTATTGGCCTTTCTGCAGAGATACTCAAGGAGTGGGCTAATCAATGCCAACTGTGATGCATATACTTGCCTACTGGCACCGGAGTGAGCCCCCTCCCCCAGCTCATGTCACAGAAGACACCCAATAACCAACAAATGATTACTTTTGCCACTACAGGGCAGAGCTAGACTCGACCTGCCAATTTAGAGGTGAGCACTTTACCAGTCTTGGCTATTTCCCTAGATTGCTTTTTGTTTCATAAAATGACTGCATTTTACTTCTAGCTTGCACTAAGGGATCTTAGCTCCTACCGATTTCGGTCCATGTAATCGTAGTGGTTTGAAGCCACACAGAGGTGACCCGCAAAACATGTGTTCAAAACAAACAAATATTTACGCCCTTTTGCTTCCTTCTAACGGATAAATAGGCCTGACATGATTGGGGGATGATATTTTTTCCACAAAGAAGTTTTTCCTGCTTGTTTTTTTTTAACCTTTGAAATGTCAAGTCTTCATTTCACTACTTCTCCAACCACCATAAAATCTACCTGGATAGAAAAGGTGTGAATTTGTAATGTTAAAAAATGGAAGACTCTTCAGGGCTTCTCTGCTCACAATATAAGAAGCCAGGGGCTAGGGGAAGCAGCATGAACCCTTTTCTTATCCTTTGCAGGCCACCTTTTGACTAGGAGGCTCCCTTTGAGATACCATAGTTAATACACACAACTTTCTGGGTCATCTTCCCCACCACATGTAGGAGGATTTTCTTTTTCATGCTTCCATCAGTGTTTGTTTAACTTCCGTGGGCCCCTGTTATACTGGTGCCTCATGAAACCAAAAAAAGGCCTACACAGCAGCTTCAGAGAGAGAGAAAAAGTTGCGTTTTTAGCCTTTGGGTATATTTGCCATTGAAAATGCACCAGCAGCTGCTACAAAATGAGGAAATGAGGCAGCCTCAAGCTGTCAAGTGCAGCAGGCTCTGTGAGTGGATGCACGCACACCAGACAGTTATCAGGGCTGCCGGGGGGGGGGGGGGGGGGAGTGGGGCAAATTGCCCTGGGCCTCGCAGGGGCCCCCCATGAGAATATAGTATTCTATAGTATTGCAATTTTTTTTATGGAAGGGGCCCCTGAAATTGCTTTGCCCCAGGCCCCCTGAATCCTCTGGGCAGCCCTGACAGAAATACTTGAGCTGCTGCCCGTTTGTCTAGTGGCATCAGTGCATGCTGTTGTGCTACACTTATGTGGCATTGCTATGTGATGATGTCCCACACTAATGCAGCATTATGAGGTGAGGCTGCTATCTCACAACACAGCTCTGCATTGCCAGTTACTCACTTGCTTTAATTGCCCTGCAGGCCAAAGCTGGGGGAAATAGCACTCTCGCCTGTATTCTGGGATGGTTGTAGCCAACACTGAGCAGTACCGTGCCTGTCTCTGCAGGCTAATAGAGATTATTAATAATACTCTTTTATCCTCTGTTACTACTTTCCATTGAGAAGCTCCATGTGGTTTACAAATATGAAAGAATTAAGCCTCTTGACTCCCTTATGGGGAAATCCAATGTCAATCCTCCTCCATTTGCACGTGTAAGGATGTGTGCACATGCCAGCTGCTTTGCCCATCCCGTGCTGTCATGACAGTTTCTCACATGGACTCAACTGCTGTGGCTGGCGGGATTAACCTTGGCCCAGCTGCAGTGAAGGCAGTTTGGTTTAATAATCTCTACACAAATTGCCCAGATGAGGGATGCTTGCTGCAGCTCTGGGAATTGGGAAGAGAAATCCTCATGATTGATATTGAAATTCCCTGCATAGCTTTAGTGGCACTACAGTAAAACAGATAATTAGTCATATTATTGATCTTGCTGATAGATTCAGTCTAACAAGAAGGTCAGCTGCACTTGCTCTCACAATGGGGGCTGTGTGTGCGCACATGTGCCTGCTTGTCCTATTTTAATCAGTAGCAGAATATCTTCTCATAGGTCAGTGATGGCTGCTAGCAGTCCTGTCCCCACTCTGGGCTTTCGACTTAAAGAGAAAATAAACAGATTGCAGTAACTGGAAGGCCTTTGATTATTCATTGTTGCCACTTTGGCCTCAGTAATTTAGGAGGAATCAGTTGAGAGCTTGGTAATAAACAATGGGTCAGATCCTCAACTGGTGTAAATTGGCATAGCTCTGTTGAATTCAGTGTAGCTATCCAAATGTACACCAGCTGAGGATCTGGCCCTAACTATTTAATCCTGAATTTGGCTTTTGCTGAGCCCTAAACTAATATCTGCTTTCGTTCTATATGCATAGCTAACCCTCACCTTCCTTCTTCCCTTTTCCTCTGGGCTGCCGTATTGAGCCTCCCCCGCCTGTGGCCTTGTGCATCTCATTTCCCCCCGTGGATGTGCCAGCAATGCATTTTGTAGCTCATAGCTTCCGACCTGCTCTCGGTGAATCCTGATGACATAACAATGGAACTTTGAAGCCGTCATTAGCTCATTTTCTACCTCCCAGATCCTTCGACTCCCTAACATTCCAAATACCTTGATTTTTGATTGGCCCCTCAGGGTATGTCTATGCTGCCATTAGACACCCATGACTGGCCCAGGTCAGCTGATTCAGGCTCAGGATAAGGGGCTGTTTAATTGCGGTGTCGATGTTTGGGGTCCGGATGGAGCCTGGGTTCTAGGAACGTGCAAGGTGGGAGGGTCCTAGAGCCTGGGCTCCATTCTGATCCCGAACATCTACACCACAGTTAAACAGCCCCTTCCCTGCAAGCCTGAGTCAGCTGGGACATGCCAGCTGCGGGTTTTTAACTGAGCTGTAGCCATACGCTAAGTGCATAGGCACCGCAGTGATGGGTGGTTAGGAATATGTAGACAGAAAGACATCACTTTTCTGCTATGACCATGGAATGTTCCATTTTTATAGTGACGTGGGAGGTCAGAAGTCAATAAAGCATGTATCAGAACCAACTTTTGGCTCTACATGCCCTTTACACCGCTGGTATTCTGGAACCCAATTCAAGCCCCATCATAAGCTAGAGCAGCTCTGGGTTTGCTCTAATTTACACCTGGACAGCAACACTCCCTGAGGGATCTCATCTAGCAGCCCAGGAGAGCCAGACTGTAGAGGTGCACTACTATAGTACACCCTTTCCTCCTTAATACAAGCTTGAGCTCAAGTGGAGGATTGGTATAGGGCCATTATCCTGGCTCTGTGCCACAGGGGGAATCCCCTCGTACGGGGCAGTCAGGTGAGAAGATGTAGCTGCTAAAACCCAGAATCAAGTTACTATTTCCCAATTCCTATTGTTCTCTCTGTACACAGTTCTGCAGCCGCAGTTAGAGCAGGGTATGGCTGGGAGAGGGAGAGCAAAGGAATAAAACTCATACCAGCTCAAAATGAAAAGCAGTCCCAAAGCGACCTGTAGGGTTACATAACTGAGTGGAACAGCATTACAGTAACCAGCAAGGAATTCTAAACCCTGCCAGATTAATGGGCATCCAGTGGGCCTGCAATGAAGCTCCACCCCCTGTCCTGACTCTGACTAGGAAATTGTATCCATTACACTATGTGAGCTGTGCCAGAGGCCTCCTAACACGAGGAATGGGGGCTTTAGTTAGTGACTGACCGGATTCCCAGGCATGTAGACAAGGCACTTGATGAAAATATACACCCAACATTCCATACTGATTAGGGATGTCTGTGGAAAGCTACTGACCTTGGGGAGTTCTCTTTGCCTCCAGCACTAAATGGGCCCCAAAATAGAAATATGCAGCATCTTCCTGAAGGGGCACAATGTAATCTACTTGGCTGTGCTTGCTGTCTCACAACCCAAACAATCCTTACATGTGTCCAGTGAGTTAGAATATACATTGTCATAGCCTAATAGTCAGAATCTGTCACTGACCCAACATATGTTTTACTGGCTGAGGTTGTATAACCCGACATATAACCCCCTCTCCTACAAAGCCAGTCCTCCTGAGCTATTGTGTTCCTCTTTCACTCACTATGGTTATTGTTTCACAGAGTTTTGCATATTAATAACAATAATTAGTACTTTCTTCAGAAATCCTCCTCCTTCCAGGATCTCAAAGCACTTTGCAAACTTCACAATCCCCCTGAGAAGGAGGTCCAATTACCTTCTCTTTAAAGAGAAGAAACAAAGGCTTGGGAAGGTTAACTAACTCGCCCAGTGTCCCACAGCAAAGCAATTGTAATATTTGTGAAATTGCAGTTTTCCTGGCTCCTAGTCCCCTGCTTTCACCACTGGACAGCACTCCCCCCCTTCTTCCATGTGTTGGCATTATCACGATATTCTTTGTTTGTTCCTACATCTATTCCATTTGTGACGTCGTGAGTAGAGCCTTGTTTTTATTCTGGGTGATTTATAAAGTTCTTTTTATTAGCTTAGTGCAGCTCTCTTTAGCAGATGTCCAGATATTTACATTACAAGGCAGGGTGAGCTGTCTAATTACATAACGCAAGTGGCACTGCACTAAGAACAAGAGGAAGAAATCCTGTAGCAGGGAGATCTGTTGTGAAGGGTCAGATCAAAAGGTGAAACACACAAGAACTGATGTTCTCAGTTAAAGGTGATGACTCCTAATCTGTCCTATTGGCATTGCCCAGAATACTCGTGTCAATACCCAGAAGGTTCTGGGCTGGGAGCATCCAGGGGGTTCCTCTCATGTGGCAGATGTAGCATATTTAGTATCTGGAAATAGAATCCTAATCATTCTAGTCCCTATCAACCCTTGCCAAATGTTGTATGGAGCAGCCACAATGTTAGTCCGCTTGCTTAACCATCTAGGCCTGGATGAGAAAGTGCCACCAAGGTGGTCAGCCAGGGTAAATATCCCAAAGGAAAGGGATGGGGCTTTGCAAAAGTACAGGTGCACAGGTGGGGAGTGGTCTACTTTGGTGGAAGTCCAAGCTTTCCATGAGCAAGTGGAATTGCTTCCTGAGTCAGCCTGCCCTTTTTTCATTCTTTAAAGTCTGGCAGAACTTTTCCATTAAAATTGGAGGGGGAGAGGGAACCAAAAAACCCCAAACCCTGCAAAGGTAAAACAAATGCGGTAGCTATTGTGATGTCTGAACGCTGCAGTCGTATGCTTTCCCTGGTGGCTGAATCAAGGGGCAGCATTGTTGGTGGCCAGACTGGAGCGAACGAGCAACAGCAGTGGACAAGATAAAAAACTAGGAGGAAAAACCTGTCCAGAGAGAAGAGAGAGGAGGCCCTGTCCATAGAAGAGACAACCACAGGTTGACAGAGCCCATCTGCAACAAAGAGCACAGAGTGATCTAGTTAGTAACTGTGGGGAGAGCTGGGTCCGTGCATGCTGGAAAGTCTCTTTCACTGGTTCTGAACATCAGCATCACAAATACTTTGTCTGTGGCTGATTGGCTGCTGAAGCGTTGGGTTAAATAGGGTACGGTATTGTCAAAAAAATTCTATTGTCGTGAGTGGGAGTTGCATTTAATTTCTATAAACAGAGAACACATGCTGCGTCAGGGAAGATGTAACATACATATCCCAACACAAATGGGTTGTGTACTGGTCTCTGCAAGTGAGTTGTCATGAGCGAAGATAAAGTCCTGTGGGACCAAAACTCTTATGTAATGTGTGCAACTTGTGCAATTTCACCTCCTTCCACATTTTTGCAGGGATATATTTCTCATTTATTTTATTTATTGGATCAAAATCTTACAACCATCAAATTGGCTTAACTGGAAATGGAAAGGTTTTCAGTGGAATCCAGGACTTTACTATTGGTGAACCTGAAATGATTCTGGGAGTCAGATAAATAGACAAACGTTCAAATGATGCTGGTGGTCCCAATCATTTGAACTTTTATTGATCTGGAAAATGGGCTGGAAATCTTGCAAGAAATGTCTCTCTCATCAGATTTCTTGCTGGATGAACAGTTCTGCAGGAACAGCCTCACTCATGGGATTTTGGTGCATCTGCTTCAGGACAAAACCAGGAAGTGCCATGAAAATGACTCTACCTGGTGCTGCTTTGTGACCAGGCATAGCATTGATTGGCCCTGTCTTGAAGAGCTTACAGTCAGCTTCTCTGTGTTTGTAACTGCCTAGAACAATGGTTGGTCCTTAGCCACTACTGTAATAAATGTAAGATTAATAATGCTTCATATGGCCTGATGGTTCATTCCAATGAAGAGACATTCGCTTAAACTGCTGTCCATGTGCACATGGCCATGCAGCATGGAAGGGATTAAGCTGAAAAGGCCTGCATTCTGCCTCTCAAAAATCTGTGCTCCACTAGATTTCAGGCTAACCCTTGCAGTGGCTTCAGTGGGTATCTGCCTTCTGATAGGACAGCAAGTTTTGGTCCCTGGGTTTTATATATTCATATTTGTCTTCAATGGGACTATCTGGGAGAATCAAGTGGCAGTGCAGTGGGAAGCACAGTTGGAGTCACAAGATCACTCCTGGATGGAAGGTGCTGGAGGGGGAGTGTATTCAAAGCCTAGACAGGCGGTAAGGAGCCTCTGCTTTCCAGAGGCTCTTTCAGCCCACTGAAGAAGCCAGGTTGATGCTGAACTCTGAAGGAAGCAAAGTCCAGGCCAGCCCTGCTGGGTTGGAGAATCTCCAAAACATGGATCTTTGAAGGGCGTTTGGAGGGTCATTATAGGCAGAGCTGGTGGTGTCCTTTATGACTCCTAGATGTCTATAAACCTACAAAGGAAAAGAAGCATGTCTGCAGAGGTGGTACTGCTCAAGTCTGTTAGTGAGAGAGACAGAGAGTGCATTAGCCCATCATGAGAGTAAATCCAACAGTCGGTGGAACACTGAGTGACACTCATTTTTCTGTTATTAAAGAGCAGGTGAAAGGTGCTGAACTGACAGCCCTGAAAAATGAAGTCTTCTAGGCCATGGAGCAGACACAGTACAGGCAACAGAAGGGGAAGGTAAGTTTTCCCCATTCTGCCACCTGCAGATCTCCACCAGTGGGAGCCCCTCCAGGGCAAGAGGGGAGTATAGTCGGCCTGGTTCATTCCAAACTTTACTTCTTGTAAGGAACCTTCACTATGAAAAGTGGGAGAAACTGAAAACCCAAAAATCAGAATCAGGAAACAGACCCAGTGAGCCAGGAAGCACGCTCAGGGGTGTGCTGCAGGGGAGGTGTGGGGAGCGACAACAGGAAGCTCAGTCTGGTTGCTCTTTCCTGCTTCAACAAAGATGAGATGGGGACAGCACCGCTGTACTGTTAACTCTGTCTCATATTCACTACATAAGAGCACCAAGCCCAGAGGAATGAACAAAGCTGTTCCCAAGAGGCAACAGTAAATTTGTAGATTTTCTAGTCTTTTTTTACTATTATTATGTATTCATTTATTACACTGTGGAGGAGAGTTGTGACTTCCCAGCTCTGTTCAGGCTGCAACAATGGTACCAGCTGGGATGGGAGCATCTGCCCACTAGTAGCTGGACTGACCCCCACATTAACAGAGTGCCAGCCTAACACTCTGTATAGGAAGGTTGAGCTCTTCTGTTCAGTCATCCTAGGCTTGGATGCTAAAACACTGTTAACATTTGGGGTAATTACTGCTGAGCCTTGCCAACAAGTGAGTGGAGTTAGCTACAGCCAGGATACAAGGGGAGCAGGGCCTGTCTCTTTGGATCCGAGGAGGAAGCTTAGGTTTAGATTTTGTTAGTAGTTTTGATTTACCAATAAAGCCAAATCCCTGGAAGAGGGTGAGTTTGAACACTCGACTCAAGGTCTGTTGAAGCTGGGGTAGGGATTCAGACAAAACAGCTAATAGATGGTAACTATTATAGAGGAAATCGGTAGCCCCCCCTCTGTTTAGGTTTAGGAGGTGATTGGTCCTTCAAATCCCACAAAGGGGTCTCTTCTCTGATCACAAGTTCATAACAGCCTCAGCTCAAAACTAGCACACTCAGGAAAAGTTTAGTCAATCCTTTGTACAGGTCAGGAGTCTCTGATCTGAAGTCTTCAGGAGCCAGGTGAGTAGACAAGGTTTTTTTTTTCCCTCCAGGGTGTAGTTTCAAGAGGCTTCCCAACTACTTTACAGGTATTGTCCCAAACAGTTCTTTGAAGTTTCTAACATTTCCCCAAGGTTTACATTAGTCACTCTCCTGGAAAAATTACATACAATCCTACAATAGCACACAAACAATAGCATTTTTAATACAGTGGACCCCAATGATATTCAACTTAATTCAATAATGTTTAACTTAATTCAGTAAGTTTTATCCAAGATATTGCAGGAAATTGCCTTTTGTCAACATCTCCATTGTTTGCCATGGGCAAATGGAGAGCCCTGGGCCAGATAAGTGCTTTTTAAAATTTTCTCCTACCAAATTCTCTTTCAATCAAATCTGAACGGAAACTTCTGAAAATCACTATTTCCCTTCTGTTGCTTGTGTTGGCAATACAATATTGGCAGCATGCATTCTAATCTCAGGGCTTGTGTACCTGCGGAAAATAAATGGCAGAACTATGGCAGCATAATTACACCACTGTAGCTATGCCAGTATAACTGCCCGTATGAATATTGTATTTTGGAATAAAAGTGACTTTATTTCACTCTAATTATTTTGCTTTGGAAGTCAGTTTCCCCATGTGGACAAGTCCTAAGATTGAGGCCATGCACTGGCCCAAGCAGCAGCGCACATGGTACTGGGACCTTTAGGAGCAGATAGCTTCCTTTGAGTAGAGAGAACCAGACCAGGCTCTCCTTGCCTACCAGCACGTGGCCCAGCCTCCCCTCTCCCCGGGACACCACATGGGGAAGGAGCTCCCCTCACAATCGGGGGTGGGGAGAGCAAGCACCAGGCTCCGCTCCCCGGACTACCCTTTCCCCACAGTATAATAGTCTTCTGCTGCTGCCAGCTAATGTAGCTAGTCCTGTTCAAGTTGTGCTGAAGGTTGAGGGTTCACGCCCTACTAGTGGATGCAGGCTGGCGAGTTGCTACAGTTGCACATAACACAATTTGTTTTCATCTTTTTAGTTTAAGAAAAACACCCTAGGAAATTCCATAAAACAAATAAAAATCCTATGTTAAAAGAATGTTATTTAATGAGGCAAGGATCCAGGGGCAAAAATAGTATGTGATCATGGAACTGAAGACTATCCTTTTGTAGAGGGGGGTTGAATTAAGATTGCATGAGACATTTAATTCTGACATTTCCTAACTTTGGTGTGTGCTTGACTTTGCAATCTAAATAATGTTCTTTTAACACTTTTTATATGTAATTATTCTTTATATTATAGTAGCACCTTGGGCCTGCACTGTGGTAGGCATTGTATAAACACTCAGTAAGAGACAATCCCTCCCTTAAAAAGCTTACATCATAAATAGACAAAATTGGGAGAAAGGAAGTCATATTCTCCCCCATTTTACAGATGGGGAACTGAGGCACACAAAGACTTTCACGCATCAGCAGGCTGGGTTGGTATCATGGGGTGGCTGGTCCTTCAGGCAAGTTGTTCTCAGCCTTCCCATGCCTTAGCACAGGGGTTCTCAAACTGGGGGTCGGGACCCCTGAGGATCGCAAGGTTATTACATGGGGGGTCGTGAGCTGTCAACCTCCACCCCAAATCCTGCTTTGCCTCCAGCATTTATAATGGTGTTAAATATATTAAAAAGTGTTTTTAATTCATAAGGGGGGTCGCACTCAGAGGCTTGCTATGTGAAAGGGGTCACCAGTAAAAAAAACGTTTGAGAGCCACTGCCTTAGCAGCTATCCAATGGAAGTTGGTCCAGTAAAAGATATCACCTCATCCACCTTGTCTCTTTAGAAGCTATCCGTCAGCCTCACTCTTGAGCTGGCAACATAAGGGTTAATTATACCCCATTTTGGTATAAGGGGGCTTAATTAGAAATAGTGATCCCCAGTCTGGTGGTGAAGCAAGGAGTGTGCTACTTAAATAGAGCTGGGAACTCAGCAGATAAAGGAAAAATCTGGCTGGAGGAATAAGGGGCTGTCCCCTCTGGGAAGAGCTTGAGGAAGTCAGGCTGTCATCCACTGAAGTAGAGTAGACTCCAGTGGAAGGGAAGCCCTGAGATAGGGCCTAAAAGGATCAAGGAGATCCTCCCGCAGAGTCCCTGCTGAAGGGGGAAATCCTGCTGGGGAAGAAGCAAGATAAGAGAAACTCTGCAGGTCCAGAAGAGGCCACGGAGCAAAGAACTTTAGTGGAGTCTGAGAGGAGCAGAAGATCTATTAGTTTGGGCATTTGATTTAGACTTTAAGCTGGATCTTTTGTTACCCTGGAAGGAGAGTGAACTGTTAACCTGATTTGGCTGGAAGGCTGAGCCACAGAAAACCCAGGAAGGGCGTCAGGAGAAGACACCAGCAGGGACTGGCTATCACAGGCAAGGAAGTGGCCAACAGGACAGGGAGGGGTACAAAAGGTGAAGTTCCCTGCAATGCTGCATCCAGGAATGAGGGGGCACCCTAAAAGTAAAGACATTCCCTCTTACAGCTTGATTTTAATTAGTGAGCAAGGGAACCAAGGCTCCATAGTTCAATACTCTGCTCAGTCAGCCAGTCTTTCTATAATTGACTTCAGAAGCAGTGTAGACTTGAGGTCTCCAAGCTTTTCTGGATCATAGCTGACAAAATAAAGTCTTAAGTTGTACATTATAGATTTATTAGCGATTCCCTGGATCTGATCACCACAATTAAAATGAGCTTAGAGTGGAGTACACAGGAGCGCTGCCAGCTTTTCTGCCGCCCTAGGCGGCGGACGGTCCCGCCCTGAAATGCCGCCCCCCACAGTGGCAGCGGAAGGTCCTGCTGCCGAAATACTGCTGCGGTCGCCGCCCCCCAAATTGTAGTGCCCTAGGCGACCGCCTAGGTCACCTAATGGGTTGTGCCGGCCCTGGGAGTACATATTATCTATTAATTACAGCTCCTGGCAGAATGATTCACCTGTGATTCCTCCATGCCCTAGCTCATTAAAATGGCAGCTGTCTGCCTACCCACCCCTGCAACTTTAGAGAAATCCCAGAGCAGAACTCGGAGCCCAGATTCTCAGTAAACAAAGGCCTGACATGTGCACCATCCACGACTCATTCATCAGGTTGTCATTGCCCAGGCAGCTGTCTTTGCTTCTGATCTGAAGAGAAATTAGTCTTTCAGTCATTTATTCTTTTTCCAGTGGTTTTGTTATAATTATTATTTCATGACTCTGCCAGGGTTGAGAATAGAATTGAGTGCATTTCTACCACACACTGTTCTAAAGTGCCTCTTTACAGCATATTAGAGAGACAAGATAGGTGAGGTAATAGCTTTTTAGTGACCCAACATCTGTTGGTGAAAGAGACAAGCTTTCGAGCTACACAGAGCTCTTTTTGACAGCATGGCACTGTCAATCTGTCCTGGTGACTAAAACATGTGCTGTGATCCTTTTGTGTATTGAATCAAACACAGCCCAATTAACCCTCTTATCATCTAAGAAGAATTTGTTTGGAAAACAACACAATGTGTAACAATCCAAGCCCCAGAGAGCAAATCACCATGAATGTTGTGCTAGCCACATCCTGTAGCTAGAAGAAGGGGTTTTGGGAGATAGGGAGGATCACAGGATTAGGAAAATGCTATAACGGATTTGAACAGGGTTGATTTGGTGAGCAGGTCCCTGGATTTTATTCTGCCATCTTGTGTTGCAGAATCTCAGATAGTTTTAAAGCCTTTTTTTAAATTATAAGGTCTGGTCTACACTTAAAGGTTAGGTTGGCATGGCCAGTACTTAATTTGTAATGAAAGAGCAATTAGGTGCCAGAGATCAAGCAATTTTTTTATTTTCGTAACTGATGCGGCAAGCTAAAGGTGCCGGGACAATGAACTGCCAAGCCCAGAGGTGCTGGGACAATGAATTGCCAAGCCTAGAGGTCCTGGCACAAATTAAGCACTGGGCATAGCTACAGTGTTTCAGGGTGAATTCACAGCCCTGAGCACCATAACTATGCCAACCTAATCCCTGCTGTCCATCAACCTAACTACTCTTGCTTGGGGAGGGGGAGCTCCTACAATGATGGAAGAGGTTTTACAACAGCCTAGCTATAGCATTGTAGCCGTGCTGCTGTAACACCTGTAGTGTAGACATGCCCTGACTATGGCAAAAATAACCTTCAGATAGTGAACTGAAGCTATCCTCATCTGATAGCTCTTCACTGTTGTATATAAAAGGAGTGGGTCCTAGTACCTCGGTTATATGTGCTCTAAGAGCCCTATTACCATGATGCTGCCTTTTGTTGACAGTCTCAGCAGAGAAGCCAAACACTGAATGTGCATGAACTTCCTGTTAGAGGGTTTTCCCTTTGGATTATAGATAAGGCCCAGTGGGGGAAGGAGAAGCTTGCTCTGCTGCTCCCCATGCTGTATCAGTTCTGTGGGTGAACCAAAGAGTCTTTAGTTTCCACAACTGTCAACCTGGCACTTTTCACCAGCTCTCAAAGAAAAGGTAGGTGTTTGCAGAAGAAAAATATGGTTTGTTTTGTGAGTGTGCCACTCCGAGAAGCAGACACTTTTGAGATTGTCTGGATCAATAAAATGCCTCAGTGCTAATGCTTTGTACAAGGTGCATCTCCCTTGTTTGGGCAAAAAGATCATTTTCCTGGAGCTCTCGCCTCCGTTAAGAGCTAAATGTCTTTTATACAATGACAAGACAGAGCCCAGGGTAAGGGTTCAAAATAAGAATTATAGGGTCACCTGGAGTGCCAGGCTACCAAAGGCTTGATCCAGTGGGGTCACCTACAGGGCCAAGCAACTAAGGCATTGATATTGTATCCATGTCTCAAAATGTAACCAAGTCATTAGCTAATGACAGAGCTGAGAGGTGCAAGAGGACTTGGAGAAGGATGGCAGCTGTTTAGAAAAGGAACATGAGAGCAATGGAGCAATGAAGGGAAGTGTGGAGACTGAGAGGTGAGACACAATATTGCACCCGCCAAATGAGGCCTGGTGTTAACATCTTATTACAGTCATGAACTGCATCAGGGAAACTGATCATAGGAAAACTAGATGGGTTATGGCATCTGGGGGACCTCCATAACCTGGACTGTGCTCACATGAATCTACATAAGAAGGTCAGAGGGAGGTGCAATCAGGAACAAGGTGTGAGGAAACCTAATACTGCCATTAATAATAATATAATATACTCACCCCTCTGGAAGTATAATAGTCACACATCGGCAATGGGCTCAAAGGGCTGCACTTCTGCATCCACCACCCAATGACAAATAAACACAAACCAGACATGCACTTTGAGGCAATTCCATGATTTCTAGTGCATCCATGCCCATGTAAACAGTAACTGCCAATCTAACAAGCTATGGCCATACTCCACAGCCACCCATCCCAGGCAAAGGTCTGAGAGAACAGAATTTAGAATAGAATCTTAAAACAGCCAACAAAAGTCACCAGTCTTGGGAAAGCAAATTCCAGAGCCAGAGAATAATCTGCAAGGTTCCAAACAGTCAAATCTGGAGACTCTTAACAGAAGCCCTTGAGCTAATCTCACTATTGCTGCAACATAAAAAATGGGGAGGGGGGAAGATCTGAGGTTAAAAAAACCCAAGGCCTTTAATTATTATTTATATTGTGCTGCATGTGTGTATGGTGCTTTTAAAACAGATACAGCTGAAAGATCCCTCCCCTGTAAACCTCATTTGTGAAGTGACACTGCATATTTCCAAATAGATAGCCACTAAGGAACATTTGCTCTTTGTTGTACGCTTGAGATAGGAATTCACAGGTCAAATGTGGGAGATGAAATGTGAGATGCATGCCATTCCATAGCATGCTCTGGCTGTTCACAGTAGTGCCACAGCATGTGATATGTAGGGATGCTATGAAACGTCTAAGCATCGCTTTTGGTACAGAGTTCTTTACTGGGTGCTTTGTGTGACAAAATGTTTTTTACCACTTTTAGTTTCCTGACCTTTTATGTATTTAAAATTAGCACAAAATGCTAGTAATTTATACCTATGTGGACATGTCTGGTCTCATGACTAAATTAGGGCTAACAAAGAAAATCCCAATTAATTCTGAGAGTAAAAAAATAGTTGTGATTAATCACAGTTTTAATCACACTATTCAACAATAATAAAATACCCCTTTAAATTTATTAAAACTATTTTTGGATTTTTTTCTTCATTTTCAAATATATTGATTTCAATTACAACACAGAATGTAAAACTGGTTTTCTATTATTGTTTAACAGTTTGATTAAAACTGATTGTGACTATTTTTTAAATCTAGTTAGTTTTGCATTAATTGCATGCATTAACTGCGATTGATTGGCAGCCCTTGACTAAATAGATGGCAGAGAGAGTCTGTTGCTTAGTAAACTGAACTGCAATAATCTTATTATATTTATTCGTTTTTTATATTCTTTCCAGGATGGCAGCTCTATTGTCATAGGTCCATTAATAGGGTTGCAGTTGGGCCCCCATCATTGTGACTTCACAAAGCATTAGGCCTAGTGCATTTTTTACAATAGGGTGATCACTCAGGTTGAGTCACAGTAAGGATCTGGGGAGCGAGAACACGAATGAATGTTCCCTAAAGGTTTAGGAGGAATGAGATGGGATTTTACCAACATAACAGGAGCAAAAGTAGGACTAAAAAGTAAGATCATCTTTACGTGTTCTGTATGACTCTGTTACAGCTTTTGCTTCAACTGGCTGCAGATGGGCTCTCAGAGGGATGGTGGAGACAGGAACACTTGCACCTGCTGGACCACTAAGGGGATTGTAGCACAAAGGCCCATGGCATCATGTGACAGGGTATGCTGGAGTGCTGGGTACTGCACCTCACCCTTGTGTACAACCTGCGAGCTAGAAGTGGAGCAAGCGAGTCAGCAAACCAAAGGAGGGCTGGCTGGCCACATCCATTGCTAGGCCAAAGCCTAGGAGAACCAGGGCTTACGGGGTCCAAGGAAGAGGAGTTGCTAGGACCCCAACACTATGTGGGCACAGTGGCCCTGCTCTTGCAAGTGGAGGGCAGGGAAGAGTCCCCTATCGAGGGAGTATCAGAGGGGTAGCCGTGTTAGTCTGAATCTGTAAAAAGCAACAGAGGGTCCTGTGGCACCTTTGAGACTAACAGAAGTACTGGGAACATAAGCTTTCCTGGGTAAGAAGTGAGGTTCTTACCCACGAAAGCTTATGCTCCCAGTACTTCTGTTAGTCTCAAAGGTGCCCCAGGACCCTCTGTTGCTATCGAGGGAGGGCAGCCCCCCACCGGGCACGCTCAGGCGGCATCTCCCTGCCAGCCCCGCTCAAAGCCCAGCTTCCACCAGCTCTTCCCCCCTCCCCTTGGCCTCAGTCAGGTGGCACGCGCTGCCTGGCCGCCAGCTCCGGCGGCCCTAGCAACAATGCCTCTCGCGGGCACCCAATCAGCGGGCAGCTGCCTCCGCAGAACCAATGGGAAGAGGGGGGGCAGAGGCGGGGCCAGGCCGCAGGGAGCTGCCCTGCTCGGCGCCGCCATTTTGGCTTCAGAGAAACAAAAGAGCCGAAGCGGCTGGCCGCGGGGATCTGAGATCCAGGTAACTTGCCCCTCCCGCCCCCGTTCGGGCCCCACCGATCCTCTCCACCCCCCTTCCGGCAGCTCCCCTCGGCTCCTGCAGTCCCGAGCCCCCCGGCTCCTGGGCCCGGCCCCTCCCAGTCCCCACAGCGGTTCGGGCGGCCGCGCCCGGCCCCGGACCCGCTGACAGACCGCTCGGTAGCCTGGGTAAGCGGGGCCGGCCTGTGGAGGTTACGCGCCTCCCACGGGGACCCTGCGCCGGGCCGGGCCAGCTGAGCTAACTGGATCCTTGTCCCCCCGGTCGGGCTGGGCTGGGCTGCGGGTCCGCAGAGCTCTGCGTGTCATTGCTGGGGCAGTGCAGGTCCTACCTCCCCGTGGGACGCGGAAATCCCCAGCATTCCCCCCCTGGGCGTTGTAACCCGCCGCCCTTGCTGCCTAGTTCCCCCGCACGCCCCGATCCGCCCCTGACTTCCCCTCGTGCGGCTGGCGTTGGTGCCGTGCCAGGCATACCCAGAAGCATGGGGCTGCCTCGTCCTTGTGTTTGGCTGATGCACACACAGGGGTCCCACTTCCACCCCCCTCAAAGAGATGCTCGTGAGCCCCAGTTTCTTTGCGTGCGCACTGGCTTCATGTTGCACCGGGTTCCATTCAGTGAATGCATTTTCCTCTGTAGGGGTTCGGGAGGAATTTATAACTGAGGGGTGGGAGCACTTTTAACACCCGAGCATCATGCTTATGAAGGGGAGCATTCCTCTTCACTCCCTTTCCTTCGCCCCCAAACAAGTTTCTGGATGTCATTAAATTGTGAGGTAGGCAGAACTTCTGAGGCAACAAAGCCAGGATTTTACAAAGCGTGGTTTTATAGTAAGAGTAAAAGTGGATAGTTTTTCATTCCTTATTCAGTGTTACTTACCAATATGGAAACAATATTGCTTACCTGCTAAGATAGTCGGGGGAGAAGGGCTGTATTTATTGTTGTTGAGTGTAGTGGATACAAATTAAATTTAGTATTTGCTCCAAAGCCACTGAAAAATTACAGAAATGGAATAAGGTAATTACATCTTTTGTATAAGGAAACACTTCTTGATTTAAATAAATATCTGTTAATCGTAATTCCAAAGTATTACACTGCATGCAGTAGAAACCCTGTTCTACAAATGTTTTGTAAAATCAAGGGCTCATAAAATTGAGGGTGCATGTAATAGTGTTCTGAGGCACAGAGACAAAAAGGCATTTTGGATTAAGTGAGGTTTTGTAATTCTGGGGTTTGTAAAATGTGGTTACTGTTGTATTAACATTGCTGCCAAAATAAACTCCTGTTGTAGTTATGTACCAAACCATCCTGTTTTGGGCCTTGCCTTCTCTAGAAAGAAATAACCCATTAGCTAACACATGTTAAAGTACACCTTTCTTTTCTAGTGTAGTCATACACTGAATTGCCATATAGTGATGGGCTTTCTTCTTTTTCTTTGATACAGCAGGCAAATATATTCCACAGTTATTTCAAAACCAATATTTTAATAAATGAATCTTGTGTTCTTATCCTTTTGAATATTCCAGAAAAGCTTTGAGGAGAATGGCTCTAAAGATGCAGAGTTGTTTTTGGTGCCTTTTTCTTATGACAAACATTGAACATAAGAGATTGGCTCTGGAAATTAAAACTAATGTGGGCGTAAGATATTTTTTAGTTTCAAAAGCTTCAGACACCCTTTGATTTTGAAACTTGATTGATCTTATTCAGTAATTATGTAGCTATAAACCCATTGGAGAGCTGCTGCTAGGAATATGTGGGAGTTGTGCATGCTGAATTTGAAGCTTAAAAAGAGAAACTAAAAAGAGGATCTTTGAACTGAGTCCATTTTGTTTCGTATCATTTAGTTC
Organism: Chrysemys picta bellii; assembly: GCF_011386835.1. Taxonomy (NCBI): domain Eukaryota; kingdom Metazoa; phylum Chordata; order Testudines; family Emydidae; genus Chrysemys; species Chrysemys picta. The sequence goes on along the minus strand of NC_088797.1, from coordinate 24,036,769 downwards.
TCACTCCATTTACAAAGTTATTTAAATTGAATATGTTCCTATTTTAAAGTCAGACTTGTGTATATATATATATATGTTACTTTTGTGTATCTTGCTTTGTTATATTTTGGAAGTATTAAAGCTTGGAAACTGGTTAGGAATACATATTACGGGTAACACAATTTCTTCCTCCTCTCTTACCCCCTCCACCCCCCCAGTGAAGAGGAGAATTTCAAATTTATCAGACACCCATTTGCTAGAGGTTTTAAAAGCCCATTCTGTCTCATGGGTGTGATTCGTAAAATCAAAAAGTTTGTGAACTTAAAAATTGGATGTAACAGTCCATGAATTTTGGTGATGATTAAACCTGGTGAAAATCTAAACAAGAGGAGTTCTCAACCATGCCTGTAGCTGTTTCCATCACTTCACACTGACTCAACAGATATTCTGAGCTTCAGAGTGACTCAGAGTGACAGCCCTAGAAGTTTATTAGGTAGATGGAGACCCTTGAGCAGGGTTGAGGAGCACCATTCTAGAAAGAATTCCAGCATCTGGGGTGAGGCCTGAGCTTCCCGCTAGGGCCCTATGCCTAGACCTTGCTGTTGTACCTCCTTATTTTTGTATCTTCCTCTGCCTAGTAAATGTAACTTAGACAAATGTTTTTGCTTCCTTTTTTGAGATTGCCTTGGTATGTTGGCTGAAGGGGCATGGGCAGCAAATGTCAGAAATGTTACTGTTCTGTGAATACACTGAAGGAAAATATGTAGTCAATTTAGACCAAAAAAAAAAAACTAATTTAACTAGGACATAGGAGCTCCAAAGGGATTTTGTATCTAGAAGGGCAAGTTAAATAATAGTATTGGTTGTTTTTTACAGTTTTTTAAAATATTTTTTACACCATTATATTTAAGAAACAAAATATGTGTAGAGAATATTAGTGACTAGGATAAGTAAGACAAGGCTTGTACAGAAAGGAGTGAGTTGCAGGAATTTATTGGAAACTAATATTAAACACCCAAATAATTTAAGTTATGATGGTGATTTCATATAGGCAAGTAGACCATTCATTTATTTAAATGGGCCAGTTTTCTCTAAGGCCACATCTATGTTAGGATTTGTATTACAATAGCATCTAGAGGGTCCAGCCAAGATTGGGGTCCAAATTATGATAGATATTACATGTAACATAGGACAGTCCCCCTGTCTTGAAGAGTTACACTTGAAGAATACAAGTGGTGGGAGGGGAAGTGGAGGCACAGAAAGGTAAAGTGTTTTGCCCAATGTCACAGATAGGTGGTGGCAGAGCTCGAAATGGTATCCTGAATCACCGTCTTGTGGCCTGTCCACTAGACCACATTACCTCCCTTTTGTTACCACTGGTTCATCTACAGCAACAGTGGGAGTATTAATATAGAGGGCTCCAGGTGCTTTCCCACAAGCATTTTAACCACTGTTTCATCTAACCCTGGTAAGAACACGTCTAGAATACACAGTGTCCAAAATCATGGCATCTTAGTTTAGCTTATACCAGTGAAACTGACTTGGTAGCTATAGTGGGAAATTTTAGGAAAAAAATCTTGGTGTAGACAAGGTCTGAAGATACAGTTTTTGTTTAATTGTAGTCCATTGTAATTTGTTGCAATCTTTAACATTAAGCCAAGATATAAATTAAATATTTTCAGGAGATTGTGAGATTTGATAGTGAAGTGCATCATCTGCATTTGATTTTTATTGCTTTCTCTAATGTGTAACTTGTTCTGTAGCTAAGAATATGCTCACAAAATTCAACTATCTGATCAAAAGGCTAAACTATAGCAATATTTAAATGGTAATTCTTATTAATATATTTCTTTCTGGCAGTGCTGTTAAAAGTGCTGCCTTGGTAATTCTACTTTTTTCTTTAACTCTGAGTCAGGAATACAATTTAGGAAATTGGCATTATACTACCTGTCATTCTGTTCATAATGTTAGGGTAGGAGCAAAACACTGTTTCAGAGCCAAGGTCATTTGAGACTAATGAATATTGTGTTCCTGTTGATTATTGTGGCTAGAGCTTATCAGTATTTTTCCATTACATTTGATGAGTTAGCGCTAAATCAATCTTAAACTGGCCCTTTCTACATTAGAATGTGTGATTTGTTGATGTGCAGAGGAACAAGGGAATAAAAATCCCACTAGTTTAGTTCATTCACTTGTCCATTGTTTCATTTGATGATGGTTAGTTTGTCTCTCTTGGCAAGAAGGTGTGATTGGTATCTAGGCAACGCAAGTCCTGCTAAGCATCTCTGCAACCTGCTTGAAGAGATTAAAATTTTCCATTGCAGGGGAAGAGGATTTTTCCTTTGTACCTAAATTCCTTCCTCTGGTTTTCTGTTTTCTGTTCAAGGTTAATGTATTTTTGTAACTATGCAGGAACCATCTGTAAAATACACTGTATAACTGTTTAATTACAATATTTTTTCTGATAATCGTTTTAAGGTATGTTGAGATGTTGTATTACAGATTTTGGTTAGAAACATCTCATCAGAACTTTTTGTTGAGATTTTTGTTAATAGAGGAAAAACACTTCATTTTTGTTGGTTTAAAAATTGGTCCCTCTGTCCTATTCTGTAATAAAAATACAATTACCAAGAGAGAGCATGATATGTTTAACACAAGTGGAAATGCCTTATAATGTGCTATAGGAACTAGATACCACTTTTGTTGGCCAGACAGTGGTTTAAAATTCACTACACATCTTGAAAGCGGAAGAAAACAAGGTTTGCTAAAATTAAAACCCTATTAAATGCCTGTAGACAGGTGCTGGCTAAGTGTCTCTGGAGGCATTGAGTTGATGGCTTACCCACCAAAGTTGTTTTTTTAAACTTCCTGCTTCATGCAGCAATGTGTTTTTATGTCTAGTTGTATTAGAAAGATTGGGGTGGATCTAATGTGATAACACTAATCCTTAGAATGGATGTGAGCAGTACTCTTGCTTTGTAAACAGATGTAGAAGGATTATTATCCTAGATGTTTACTACATTTATCTTTATTTAATAAGTTAAAAGACCTTAAGAACTGTAGCTTAAGAAGCATCAAAACTGCAAAACCTAGTAAAGCATGTTTGTTCATATTGTTTAATTTTTAATTTAAAAAAGCGCTATTCAAATCAGTAATGGCCTCCAGAGCCAGGGTTGTTTGAATAGAGGAAAGTTCGTCCTTTCACAGAAATTAAACAGTTGTCATTCAAGCTGGAAACTTCAGGTCTGTTCAGTAGACTGACACTGACTTTTCTTCCAGTCTCAATTTCTTCATGTTCAGGATATAACACACACAAGAGTAATTTTGGTTAAAGAGAAAAGACCAGGCAGTTTTAATTTTTTGTAAGACAGCGACACAAGATTTGCTGCTTGTAGTCTGGTAGATGGAAGTAGATACATTGTAATAGTGATTACATAGATTTTAGGTAGCTTTTTAGCTAACGCGGAGCCTCTCGGTCTCTCCTCTAGCCTCCTTGCCTCTCATCTAGTCTGTCCAAAATTCTGCTTCTTCTCATGCTGCTTATTGATTTCCTGATTTGCCACTTCAAATACAAGTTCCTTGGCCTCATCTTCGGGGCATTACATCATCTTCCCTCTCTGCTCTAACTTCCCACTTCCTGCCCTCATCCCAATTCTTTTACATTAGGCCTGATCTATACCTAACATTTAGCTCAACATACCTGTGGGTGTAAAAATCCGCCGCCGAGTGCTGTAGCTATGCTAACCTAACCCCTTGTGTAAATGCAATTAAATCAAAGGAAGAATGCTTCTATTGACCTCGCTACCATAACTTGGGGAGGTGGAGTTCCTACAGCAATGGAAAAACTGCTTCCATGACGGTAGGGGCGCATCTACACTATGGGTTATGACCTGTAGTGTAGATCTAGACTATATAGATAGTCTTACTTGTCTTCATCTCCTTTGTATGCTCCCTGCTTTGAGCATTTCTGTTGTGATGACCCCTGTAATGAATGGTCTCTCTTGCCAGATACCTTCTCTCTTTTAAATCCTTCCTCTTTAAACAGCCCATTCTCATTAATAATCCTAGTATACCCTCTTCCCTGATCTTTTGTGTTTAGACTTTAAATTTATCAGAGAACACTTTTTGTCAAGTGCTGTCTACGCTGATTAAATGGATTTTAAGAACTTTTTAAAAATGAGCTATTAGGACTTTTCTTCTTCCTTAGAGCAGTCTCCTATTGCAATCTTTTATATAGCCCTCAGACTCATTCTGTGGCTCACATGACTGAGATCCAGCCCAATTTCTTGACTAGTGTATATAATGATTAAAAGCAGACTTCTAAAAAATAAGCTCCCCCCCCCACATTTACATTGCTAAAAATATCCCAGGATGTTGAACTTTTTAGCTTTATTAAGCCTTCTACCAACTAGAATTTGTCATTTTTCCTATGCTCAATTTTAGTCTGTTTTCATTCTACATAGAGGGTCTTGACCAGAATACTCAAGTAGCTATGCAGTAGTATGATGCACAAAGCTTTTACAGCATCTGAGGTTTGTCAGGAAGTGTGGGTGAATCTCTGTTTCATGCTAATTGAAAAAGAGGACTTTCTTTTAGCAATTGCTCCTGTTTTGTGTTTGGATCAGTTCCAAATGTACAGTAAATCATCTGTGCTATATATGAGATATTTAGACAGTATTGTGGTCATAGACTTTCATTATGATATCAATCAGATTAACACAGCTCCTGGGTACAAAGGTGAGAAATGCTATTGCTAATAAACTGCTTGCCTACTTGTTGCTGTGGCAGCGCTTTAACGTGGCTGTGTAGTCTTGGCACCAGTGCTGGAGGAGAGCTCTCCCAGCGCTGTAAAAAACCCACCCCTATGAGGGGAGTAGCTCCCAGCGCTGATGCACTGTCTACACTGCCACTTTACAGCGCTGAAACTTGCATGGTCTAGGACTCAAACCTGTGAAGAAAGCAAAGTAATCAAACCAAGGGTAACCTATATTGTCTGATGCTACTAGCATTAGTAGATACAGGAACTCCTCACTTAAAGTTGTTCTGGTTAACATTGTTTCGATGCTAAGTTGATGATCAATTAGGGAACATGCTCGTTTAAAGTTGGGAAATGCCCCCTTCTGACTTCGTTTGGCAGCCGCCTGTTTTGTCCACTGCTTGCAGGAAGAGCAGCCCGTTGCAGCCAGCTGGTGGGTGGTTGGAACTAGGGTGGACTGGCAGCCCCCCGTCAGCTCCCCACTCCCCTAAGTTCCCTGTGCAGCAGCTGTCCCTCCCCTCACTGCCATGTGCTGCTCCTGTCCTCTGCTTGGAGCTGCTCCCAGAGACTCCTGCTTGCTGCATGGGGGGAGGGTGGGGGAAAGGGGGGCTAATGTCAGGGTGCCTCCCCCTGCTCCCCGCTTACCCCATCTTCCATAGAGCGGGGGAAGAGGGAGCTTCTAGGCAGTAGCTCTGTCTCAGGTCTCAGCAAGCTGATTTAATTAACAAGGCAGTGTACTTAAGCCTGGGGTCAGCTACTTAAAGGGGAAATGTGCATTTTTCCCCTCACACACAGGGTGTCTCTCTCTGTCTGCCCTCCCTCCTTTCCTGCTGCCTTGTAGAGTCTTGTGAGAGTTAACCCTTGAGGGCTCAGTCATCTGCTGAATTAACTAGCAATAAGGAATTCCCTGGGAAATATCCCACCCTCTGACTCCTCCACCCCAACCAAGCTTCACAATCATCATCACTGTGTACCAGTATTAAATTGTTTAAAACTTATACTGTGTTTTTATGTATATGTATATATACATAGTCTTTTGTCTGGTGAAAAAAAATTCCCTGTAACCTAACCCCTTCGTTTACATTAGTTCTTATGGGGAAAATTGGATTAGCTTAATATCGTTTCGCTTAAAGTTGCATTTTTCAGGAACGCAACTACAACGTTAAGCGAGGAGTTCCTGTACTATTGTTGCTTCATTTAAGAAGTGGGGAGCTTTTTAAACAAGTAGTTCCTGTTGTCTGATTCCCTGTTAAAAGTAACTTTCACTACTACTTTGAGAAATCTGCTGACTGGTATGGTTTTGGATTGATATATGTTTATGTATTTAGAGTATCAGTTCAGAGTAAATATGACTTTATATACAGTTGGAATGACTTGTTTACTTTGAGAATAGACTATCTTCTACTTAAATGTCATTAATATGTACACTGGATTCCAGAGAGCAGATATTAGACCTGTCATCCTCTCCTTGCTGTGAATGTGATCCTGTAGACTTTTACAGACAGATAAGCTGTGCCTGCTGGTTTCAACTTGCACTTGCTAGATTGCTTACCTTGTTCTTGTTTCCATGCATGTAAAACTCTTCTTAACAGAATATAGAGGGAATTAAAGCCAGACAGAGTAATTAAGATATAGTCATAGGTCTTCTGAAAATAACCTGTAATCTTGAACATGGAAAATATTTGATCTCTTCTAGCCAACATCATTTCAATAATTTGTTTGTCTGCATGCATGTGAGAATGTAATCCTGCAAATTAAAACAAAAATCTATGATGAAATCCTAATCCCAATTAAATCATTGCCTTCAGTAGAGACAAATTTTTACCCCAGTGCATCAGCATGTACAGGAATAAGAAATATGCAAACAACATTAGTGCTGGACTCTTTCCAAGTTTCAAGCTGTGGGGAATTTAATTTTCATTGATATTCTTAGTCCTATTCCAGGCCATGAATGTCTTACTGGATATGGCTGCCCCCTGGCTGTGGAGAAGGAAGTAGGCTGTCAGCAACCTCCTAGGAATTTTCAGTTCTTGTTTGGGTGGGTGATGGGTCCTGCCAATGGCTTTTTGCCTGTGAAGTCCTATTGGACGCTCAGTTTGAATAAAGTAACCTTCACCACCTTTGCTTGTAGTGCAGAAACACTGACTGCTATTGTGATTTTTTTCTCCTACTTAATAGGCCTCTCAGAGTTGGTAAGACAACTCCCACCTGTTCATGCTCTCTGTATGTGTGTATATATATATCTCCTCAATATATGTTTCACTCTATATGCATCCGAAGAAGTGGGTTGTAGCCCACGAAAGCTTATGCTCTAATAAATTTGTTAGTCTCTAAGGTGCCACAAGTACTTCTGGTAAAAAGTAACATCATACAGGCATAATATTGATGTGGTCATCCCGCATCAGATGGGCTAATTATAACAAAATAATTATTTTAAAGTGCATTTTGGAGTTCAGGTGATGGGACCTGCCACTGTGGACCATTCGGTTGCTACTCAGGTGGTTTCACATTGCTGTTTGAATCTCATGACCTAGTTTACAGATTGGAATAGGTGAACTTCTTGGCAATGGTGGTTTTGGTGAATATGTTATTAACCATGTATGGTGCCCGGGAAAGCCAACCTCTCAACACAAAAGGATGAAAAGTGTGGAGTAAGTCAAATATAAATTTTTGTGTGAAATGCATCTGAATAATGCTGTAAAGAAGAAAAAACAAGACCACCTTGATATAATTTGATTGGAAAAGTTCATTGTTGAACAGTATTTAATTAGAGGAAATTTTGTGGTTGTGACAGGGAAAGAATTAGACCCTCACCTGCTTTAATATTTTACTTGAATCACAGCAGAGACAAGTACTGTAGAGAAATGTTTTTTCCAGTCAGATTGCACAGTATCACCAATTAAGAAATTTTGCTTACAAGACGCCCTTTTCTATTCTGCCTCTGTTTATCCTGATCTGATCTGGTGTGGCTGGGAAAGATTTCATAAGAGATTGGTCTCCCTCCCCACTTCAGTGCACTGGTGGCTATGCATAATAAATGCAACTCCTGTTGACTCTGGGCAGCTATTTTCCTATGCATTCAACTATATTTTGAAAGCTCTTAAGAGGATCCTTGTTTTTTGAAATACTGATGGCTCACTGTATTGCTTTTGTAACCCTTGAAAGAGGTTCCTAACACAGAGGTCCCAACTAACTGTTGAATTTTCCCGATTAAAGTGTAGATGGAGATGTTACTTTTAAAAAATAAGACCTTTGTTTAACTATAGTTGCTAGTGAGCTCTTACTTGGGGCTTGTTTACACTTATCGGAGGTGTGGCGATCGATGCATCGGCTGTTGATTTAGTGGGTCTAGTGAAGGGGGAAAGGAGAAAGGTGAGGGGGAAAGCTGAAAAATCAAAACAGAACCTTTTTTCTTCATTTGAAAAAAAAAAATGAAATGTCAACAAACAAAAAAAGCTGGCTGAATATTTTTCAAAAATTATAACAAAATGCTATGAGTGCATTATCATAATTGCAGAATCTCACAAATGTACACAGTAACAGTTTAAAGTGTGTATAGTATATGCTCAAAGGAGAGGATGTTGGTCACAGCCTTGGCTGAAATTTCTGACTTTAGTCAAATAAAGTTGTACCTTTATGGACAACAATGGTGTGCTGCTGCCAAAAGAGCCTTTGATATGTTGTTGACTTGAAATTGAACTTAGGGCAGGAACAGATACCTGATGTCCTTCTAAATAATTTGCTATTCCCATTAAAAATGTAGGAGTAGGTAGCAGTATTACACTAAGGTGACATGCTTAGCACTGGTTGTTGCCTTAAATGCATTTAATATAGTTTCTAAGGTGCACCCTTGGTACATAGCCATTCATGAACCTTATGGATATATCTTCAGAGTGCAGGCTCACTCTGCCATGATACATCAGAAGTAGGTGTTAGAAGACTAGGAATCTGCTATTGGAAACTTTTATTTTAAATTGTAATTAGTCATTACAAGGCACACATTATTAGGTTATGTGATGATGGCTTTCAGTCACTCGTCTTTCTACAATAAAAGAACACTTGTGGTTTACATGCATTTATAAAAATTTAAACTGGGATTTTCAAAAGAGCCTAAGGAGTTATGCTTCCAAATCACATTGGAAGTGAGTAGGATTTGGGCACCTAATTCCCTTAGTGTCCTTTGAAAACCCTCTCCTAAATTTAAAGTATTTATCTCCGTAAAATATGTGCTGAGTGAGACCCAGATGTGGAAGAGCAAGAAAAACATTAGGATTAGGAGGTTGTGAACTGAATATGAGTAAGAAAAAATTCTTAGTCAAAACAATGTAGCTGTTGGACAGAACTTCATAAAAAAATCTTCCTTTGGGGAAATGACTAATCAGTGTAATGAAGCTCTTGATACCAAAACATGTTTTACAGCCCTTAAGTTTGAATTCATGAATTTACAGCACAGCAGGGACAGATGAGTGGGTTTTTTTAGTCCAAAAGTGAAAATTGCAGAGATCAGTGTGGCTTATCATGAGTATTAGATCTAATAGAACTTTATTTATTTTGACTTAGTGGACATGTTTCTATAGCAGCATTTATTTACAAAGTTTAGCAATTTGTATAATGTTAGCCAGGAGTGGTTTATGGTAGAATACAAGATTCACTCAATGCTGCATATTCAGAAATGGTAGCAACCATGCAATAACTTTTGTTGGGAATAAAAAAAACGAAAAACAAATTGAAAGCTAATTTCAGAGAGAGGCTCCTTGTTTGAGATCCCTGCTGATTGTCCTGGAGACTTCAACACCATGAACTCACATTAACCTCTCAGTCTGTTTTAACCACTGGAAAGTAGCCCACTCCCAAATTTTTCAGAGCTTGAATGTTTTCTTAAGCAATGGATCTGAGTTCTAACTGTTATCTTATATTCTATACTGAAACTGTCTCTAATTAGCCATTCATGTACATCATTAGTTTCAATTCATGAGTCTCCTGCAGAAGTCAGACATTTAAATCATCCTTCTAAAAATAGTTTTCTTGTAGAGATATTTCTATATTTAAATTATGTAACTGTTCAGTATTTTAACCAAACACTTAATTTCTTTGTCAAAGAACACTATTGAAATTTTTCATAGCTTTTGGATGGTATTTTTAGGAACTAGTGCCCAAAACAGATTTTTTTGGTCCATTTCCAAGAAGTTCAAGTAGCTTAGAATAGATGATTTAGGGTCATTAGTTACTATGGCAGTTATGTCCTTGGAAAATAAATTTGTTTTTCCAGGTATTATGTAACTTGAGAGCTGCATGGATCAGATGAATGTGTTCTTGTCTGAGCAGGAAAAGCTCTGTAACCTCTCCAACTTGGTTTTCTTTCACTAAAGAGGAAAAATAGATCTAGTAAAAAATAGAACTGTCATTTCTCTTTGGTATTTTATGTGTAGGAAACAAGGTGTAAAATGATTTAGACCAGGTTGGGTGCTTGTATTCTCCATATCTGAAAAGACTACTTGGTGAGGCGATGGGTAAGCTCCAGGCAGCAGCAGCTTACTGTTACACATTGGTGAAATTGGTTTTTTTTGTAGGTTTGTGTTTCATAATCTTCTCACAAACTGAATAAATATACTAGTTATTCAGGTTACCTTAGGGAATTTTTTTAAAGTATTTTGGGCATATCTCCAGAAGAGGGCCAGGGAAATTACACTCCTGTTAAATGGAAATAGAACTGGGTTAGAGAAGACTGGAATTGTGGTGTTTCATGGAGGTAGGTAATAAAGCAAATGTTACAACATCAGATTTATCTTATAAGCAGTTGTATATAATTGTGTCCAGCATTATGTACTATGATACCTATATCCGGTAATTCCTAGGAAGCGGTAGCATTTACAGTTGCATTCTTGCCAGTCATTCGAGTGAGGATGGATAAATGCAGCTGTTCTATTACCCCTACAGACTTTTGTTTTATCAAAACTGTTGTTAGTGGCAACTGCTTTGGATGGTATAGATTTTTGGTTTTACGTGTTTAAAATGTCTTGATTCTGACACAGAACGCTACTGATAACCTATTGCTGGATCAGATTGTATGTAAAGGGGTAATAACTGGAATTTAGGGGTAGGGGAAGGTATTTGTAGAAAAGAGTGACATTCTAATGGGTAATTTTGCTGACTCAGGTAGAAAATAGGTATCCCTTTAGCTGTCAAACTTGTCTTTAAAATACCTTTCTACCTAATGTACTTACCTGGCCCCAATGACCATAGTATTGGAGTGCCTCATGATCTTTGATGTATTTATCACCACAGCATCCCTGTGAGATAGAGAAGTGCAGTTATCCACTTTTTACAGATACAGAAAGGCTGAGACTTGCCCAAGGCCACAAAGGAAGTCTATGGCAGAATAGGGACTGTACATACTACAGACCTAGGAGAGTAAATTTTACCTACCAAGGTATCTTGGATTTGTAGGAGCTTCTCAAGGAAGATCCTTTAGAAGACTTTGTTTGGTATGCAGGTGCCTTAAGTTGTCAAGACAGTTTTAAAAAAATCAATATGCTGACTGATGTGATGCAGAAATGCATAAACTAAAAGAATTATGGAGAAGGCTCTACTCTGGCTTACCCTTGTCTTCTTCCTCTTACTTGCTTTACAAGCAACCAAAGGGCACTGTTCAGCACAGCTGTCTGTATTTAGAGTTGCACCTGGCAAACCAGGCAACATTGGGTATAATCTTAGTTTTGATATTTTCTTTTAAATTGAGCTGCATCAGACAGATTTACTGAGTCTGTTTCCAAACTGCTGAAGTGATCAGTATATTTCTTGACACTAAACAAGGTTGTAAAGGGAATGCAGCAAGCAACGCACTACAGTAGATTTTTTTCCCCACTGCAGCATTCTGTCATTTTGCTCTTGCATTACTTGTTCAGTTTCATTTTTCTCAAGCAACAGCATACTTGCAGCAGTGTCAGGGGAAAAACAAGCAAATCATTAATCCTACTGTATTAAATGTGCATTATCAGCTAATTTTGAAAAACCCAAACTTTGTTGCTTACAAGAAGGAACCCAAAATTAGTAAAATAGTGTTCTAGTGATCAACGTTAGTACATTTTGATAGTCCTACATCACTAATAAACACTGTTCTTTGCCAAACTGAAGTGTCTGTCTGTCCTATATTAACACAAAAAAAAGCATTGTTAGCTGACGTTTTAAAGTTTATCTTTTAGGGTACAGTGGCGAGTATATGATTATGTAGTCTCAGCATGTATATCTCAAAAGGGATAACATTTTAGAAACACACAGAAATACCATTTAAATTGTTTTTGATTATTTAAAGGTAAGTCAAAGTTGTATAGGAGGTACAGAAAATGAGTGGTAGAATGGAGCTTTCCACCCTTTAAAGAGAACAGGTCACTTTTACTTAAGAGCTATAATGGAGAACATGGTTCTCCATTTTAGTTTAGTACAACCATTTTTAATGAATGGATTTTCCATGAGGACTGAGAAATAAAATAGTGGGTAGTTCATCTCTAAAGTTTAAACGATTAGTCGCTTTTTTTACTGCTATTATGTTAGGACAGCTGGACAGATTGTGAGGCTAAATTGAATTATTGTTCCAAATTGAATAAACAAAAACTAACATGAAAGATAGATTAAGTAGTTTCTTGTGGGAAGGGATTTATATGTAGCACATTAAAATACTGCCACAAACAAAAAATTTCTTGTAGGTTCCTGTCAAAAGGTAAACCTATAATTTATTATGCAAGATCTTGATCACTTAACTCCTGAATACTGCTCAGGTACATCCTATCTATTTCTAGTACTGGGTAAACATTTACCAACTTGGTATATTGACTGAAGTCTCTTTGGAAGAGAAATTACATTGGAAAGTTTAGGCCAATTTTATAATGCAATTAAAAATGTGGAATCAAAACATTTTTCCTGCAAACTCCTCCACCTTATTGTCATACGTAACTGTTTTCCATGATAGAATTAATTTGAGGGAATTTGATCTTAATATGCTGAATAAATCCTGATGCCTTGAATTACAAGGAAGGGTAAGTTTCGTTTTCTACTGCCAAACATCTTTTTATCTTGATGGCTCTGTTTCAGCAGGCGCTGTTCCAGTCAACTTTATTTTTTATTACATTATTTTTATTATTATTTCAGCAAGATGATTTCAGACAGAGGACATCTGCAGGTTTAATCCCTTAAATAAATGTAAACATAGTTTTTGTTTTTGTAAGTTTCATACACAGTCCTGGTAGAGCATTCCCTGGCTGAACTCTTACCAGGCTTCTTTGTAGGGCTTCAGACACTATGTCCTCTTCAGTTTCCCTTGGACTGAGAGAGGCTGCAACACTTCCTTTCCTTGGTCTCTCTAGCACATTTCCTGGGCATATGCGCTCCGTCCTTTACCCCTCCATGGAAATGGGAGCATAGAACCCAGCTGCCCTAGGCATCAGGACCAGTGTTGACAGGCTCCTCGGTAGCTTAAGCAAATTCTGTCCCAGACCTCCAACATTGTGAGTGCTCTGGGTTTACAGACAGAAACACAGGTAGGTTCCCTGCCTCAGTTTCCTCACCACTCACCAGTACTCTCTGGGCTTAGGACAGAGGCTTGTGGTGTGTCCAGATCCTTCTCCTGAGCTCTTGGCATCTGCTCAGGGTGGACTGATTTAAATCAAAGTGACTTAACGCCCTTCTTTGGTTCCTCCTAATTTTCTCAAACAAAATTAACTTGGATGGAAACTGTTTGTGATCTTAGCTCAAAGGTATCGCATATGTGTGCATGCACAAAATCTGTTCAGCCAGTTTTGAGTGATGGAAAGGTAGCAGAGAAAAAATGTTTCCATATGCCACTAATTTTAACTAAATTTACTAAATGCTTGAACATTTTCCCTCCATATATGGCTCATTTCCTAGATGTCACTGAGCTCTAAGAAACATCTTTCATTGAGAAATTTTTGCTCTCTAAGTTGTGTAAAAATGTTTAGTTTCCAACATATGCAGTTGGTTTAGATTTTTGTTTACCTTTCCCCATTCATCTTAAGGAGTTAATACAAATTGCAGTTACTTGTGCTGTTCTCTTGAAAGCACCTAGAGAGAGCCAGCTCCTGCAGCAAAGCACAAGAACATGTAGCCTGTTCAGCTGAATGGCAGCAACAGCTTAAAATAAAAGCTTAAAAGGCTGCAGCTTTCTCAGAAGGCAGAGTCCAGGGAGAGCTTGTCCTCCCTCCCAGCCCCTAGCAACATGAAATATCTTTGGAATATGTTTGCAATGAACTTCTCTCATCTTGGACTCTGTTTCATGCCCATAGCAGCCTATTGACTTAAGTAAAAATAATTGGTTCTGAATTAAATCTTTCTGTAATTCCTGGGCCCCTGGACTATGAGGGAAAGGATGGAAAAATTGGCAAGTGAGAGGGAAGTGAAGATGTTGCTGTTACACTGAGTCAGAACAGGAAGGAGTAAATATGAAAGTTGAAATATGAGAGGCAAAGGTTAAGTTTTCATGTTGTATGTTTAGGTTGTAAGTTCTTTGGCTTGGGGGCCTTGTCTTACTGTCTATAAAGTACTGTGCACATTTGTGGGACTATAATAATGAAACAGGAAAGGGAGCTCTCATGAGGAGCTTGGTGGAAGTGGGGTATGTTACTTGTCTTGTACAATACATTCATCACACTCTTAAAGAGCATTGCATTCTTGCTCTTAAGACATCTTGGAATCAGTAGGGCCTGTAGGCATTATCCTTCTGGGTGTATAAGGTGTTTAATGGAATGACTCGACGATAAGGTAGCTCTTCTTCAGCTTTCCTGCTGAACAGATTTTGTTCTAATGAATTTGTTCCATTGATGCTGTTAGTGTCAGTTAGACCTAGGCACAGTGCAAGCAAATCTGGTGAAATTCTCCATGGATTGCTTTGTGTTTAGCGCCTATGATTAATATAAATGATTAGTCACCTTACCAAAACTTAATCCTTACTGATATGCTTTGGATGGTCAGCTGGTCATGTGAATGCCTGTGAGAATAAAGTCAGTGCATTTAAATGTAGTCTCCACTTAGAGAAATAAGGTACTCTCTTGAGATATTCTTGAGTTTCTTCTGAACAGAGATTTCATGTGTGTACATGTTTTCCTTCTGGTTTTACAGTTGACTATCCAGAAGTGTTAGTATCTTAATAATGACATTAAATCATTCATTGGGTTAGTTTTTAATAAAAGCTATATAAAGCAGATCTTACATCCAGTTCTTTAGAGTTAAATTTCTCTGACTTTCCCCTTTTGAAATGTATGGTATAAGTAAAGAAATATCCTTTAATGCAGTGGTCTCCAAACTTTTTTGATCGCGCACCCGTATCAGTAAAAAATTTTGAGCACGCACCCCCTGCTGTGCCGGCTCTACCATTTTTGCTGGCGTGCGCAAAAAAAAAAGCGCTCCTTCTGCCACACACCCCCAAGGATCCTCTTGCACACCCCACTTTGGAGACCACTGCTTTAATGCATCCTCTGTTTATCTTTGTCTCTTTTGCTGACACATCTCTTTACCAAAAGATGTGCTAGATAAGCAGTCCAAAACATAGCAGAGACAGAATGCTACTGGGAACCGGGAACTCTGAGTCAATTCCATTCCATTAACTCCGTTTAGGGTGACCAGATAGCAAGCGTGAAAAATCGGGACAGAGGTGGGGGTAATAGGTGCCTATATAAGAAAAAGCCCCCAAAATCGGGACTGTCCCTATAAAATCGGGACATCTGGTCACCCTAACTCAGTTGTCACTGACCTTGTGAAAGTCATTTAATCAAACTGTTCTTTCTGTTCTCCTTCTTACCTAAAGAGTACCGAGAATTAATTTATATTAGTACAGCACATCTGGGGGACAGAATCCCAGAATTATCTAACACACTCACTGGGTGAATCCATTATAGTGTTAGGCAATCAGTCTAAATCTGAGCTTGGGTTGTGAGGAAGTAGAACCAGGATTTCTTACCTCAAAGTCTGTCTTGAGAATAAAGCCTAGTTCCAAACTGAGTTTTGTTATCTAAGTGCTTGTCTGCATAGTAAAGTGTCCCAGCATGATTATACTGCTATACCTATTCTGGAATAACTCCCTGTGTGGCGACTCTTATTGTCGGGGAATGGGTGGCTTTTTCTAGCTTAGTTTATACTGCTTCCGAAGTGAAATATGCTAAACCAGAAAAAGTTACTCTTATTCCAGATAAGAGTGTTCACATGGAGAATTAATTATAATTATAGCAGTAAATTTCCCTGTGTATCCCAGCCTCAAGATTTTAACAGCATTAGCTTTGTTTGATTGTGTGTGTAAGATTTCATTTTACACTATCTGGCACGTTCCTAAAGCACATTCCTACATCAATACTTTGAGAACACAGATGCAGAATATACACACTATTTAATTAAATGTGGTAATATGAAAATATAAGGAGAGTTTGCATAACACAACCACAGTGAAAGTCCCCTTCCGTGTTGTTTTTTTCATATTACTCTGAAGGATTTGTATTTACCTCTCGCGCTTACTCAAAATAGGACCTTTTTGCAGGATCTACGTACTGATGACCCCAAATCCACACACTGAAAACTTTGCCTAAATATGAAATAATGAATTTGATAATTGCTGTGTTTTATGTGAAATTTTGAGAACATATATATGGCTTAATTCTGATTTAACGCTTGCATTAGATATGGCATAATATATATGGTGCCTTTATCAAATACAGATTTAATGATAAAAGTAGTAGGATTTTTTTCCTGTTGAGCTACATACCGGGTAATGTCATACCCAAGTGACTTTTGTTTTCTAAATACACGGTGCAAATACCTTATGGACCATTTGGGTCTATATGAAAGAAAACAAGTTCTGAAGTTACACTGAAGAACTAATGAGCTCACTGGGGATATGAGGGAGGGGCATGGTGTGTTTTTTCTAAGGTGAATATTCTCCTTTTGGCAGATATTTATTTCCTTTCTGTAGTGCTAATAAGCATACTTTTCAATATAAATTCTGCTGTTCTGACACAAGTTTAGGCCTGGTCTCCACACCGATTTTGTATCGGTATACCTAAGTTAAGGAGTGTGATTTTTTTTTTTTAAATAACTATTTTAACAACAAAATAAATTATCCTAGTACAACCTCTAGTGTGGACTCAGTTATGCTGGTATAAAAGTGCTTATACTGGTGTAGCTTATTCCCCTTTACATACTGAAATAAGCTGTTACTGGTATAATGACATCTGCATGAGGTGGTGACATACTGCTTTTAAATGTACCTTATAATTAAAGCAGAACAGTTTTTTTTGTTTGTTTGTAGACGAGGCTTTGTTATCTAGGATTGAACAAAATTCAGGAGGGCTGGAGTTGTTTGCCCCAGGAAGCCTGGTTAAGTCTTTGGGGATTTTAAAATTTGATTGAAAAAATGTATATGAAACAGTTTGATGTGTGCAAGCAACCCTCAAAACAAAAATAGTTGTCCATTGAAATGTATCCCTCTCTTAGCACATTGGAATATCTGTTTTTAAATAGACTTGTATGTTGACTTGTATCTCAGAAACTGACAAGTATAGTGGTGCTTGAGTGTAGCAATCTGGGTAGAAGGCAGCATAATAGTATATTTTCATAAGGTGGGTAGAAATGCAGTAGAATAAGTTCAGAGGATATATTCCATAATTTTCTGCAACTGAAAAATACTAAGAGTGCCATCTTCTGGAAAGACAGTGTTGCTTACACTGGCTGGGCCAGTTAGTATTCATGAGGTAGGATGATGACAAATTTCAGTACCAGCAAGTTCCAGACTAAAAAAATCCTATTATACCATGCTTGTATTTTAAACAAGCTAGTTCCAAATAAATATTGTAAGTCTTCAGTTTGTATTTGTATAGGTCCAGCTAAAAAGTAAATGAATTCTTAGCATTTCTGTTAATGTAGATATAACGTTTTTCTCTTGCCAAGTAGATTGTGATTGTATTCTGAAAAATATTGGGAAATCCATTTAGATTGGCAAGGGGACAGGCCTCCCCCAATATAAAATGTAACTAGAATATCAAATACAATATTGCACAATTTGTTGAGTGCGCATTGTTGTAAGTTAGGTGTTAAATACCTTTGCTAGAGAATTGATTAAATTGATAGATAAATTTGCTTTTGTTTCTCTAATTCAATCTTGGTATAAAAATCTAGTAAGTTTTATTGCGTAGTGTGTTCTCCATACTTGGGAAATTTGTAATTTTTATACATTGTTAATTTGAGTATGCCTGGGAATAATTCCACTGACAGGCGTCTTAGTTGAAGGTATATTTTCCAGCAGTCAGGATTTAATTGGTTGACCTGTTGTTTCTGGTAAATTAAATTAGGCAGATAAACAGCTTAATGTTCTTATGTATGAAAAAGCACTGTAGATATTTTTAGTTGTATTAACCTGGTTGCCTGTCAGACCTATCGTCACTGCCATAAGCTTCTAGTTGTTTAGTTTTAAAGGTAAGCTAAAGCTGCTAAATATCTGAGAAGGACAAACAAAAATAGCCCAGTGACCTTGAATACTTTTAGTTTCTTTGAAATTGTTCATGTAACGTTCTTTAAGATGGAATAAAGCTGTCAGTTCATTTTTTAGATACTAAAGTTAATCATTAAAGCGGAGTCTCAAATTACTATTACTCAACCTAAATTTGCTAGTCTGTGATTTTTTTCATTCTGTACTGTTATTTGTAAAATGAAACAGTAAAATAACAGGTAACGGAAATTGTTGAATGGTGGTTGATCTGCAGTCTTCTGGGTGCTATTTGTTATCTGGCGGCTTTCTACTAAAGATTCTCTGCCTTTAGCTATGCAGTATATAGTACATTTGAAAATTACTGAATGATACAAAAAGTTAAACTGATTAAAAGTTTAATTACTGTGATCAATATTTTTTACAGATAACATGAACAGTGCATAGCATGTTTCTGTTCTAAATTACTTTGAAATAATACATTGTAGAAAGTTGCTCAGGTTGGATTTTTATGTTTTTTTTTTTTCAGCTCTGGAAAAGATGATTTGTCAATTTAGTGGGAGTTTTTAACTAGTCTTTCATTCTTTATAGCTAGTGTTTGTGTTGAAAGTTAGTAAAATATCATACATTAAATGGAAACTTATGCATGGATTGACAATGATTGAATTGTGTAGTTCTGTAAGTGTACATAATAGCTTATACGTAAAGCCTAACTTGGATCTAAACTCTTAGTATCTAATATGAGTATGTAGAATAAAGTGCTAAAACATGAAGTTTAATCTTCAGATTGTCCCATGGGCCTTTCTGTTGATAAGAAAATGCTGAGGGCTAGTAAGGAGAGCAGCTGAGAGAGGCAGCATGTTTGTTACCCTTCCCTTCTTTTGTATTGCCTCATCTCGTTCCCCTCCTTCATTATGGGTCTGCGTAGCAGCTAAATATAATTCCCATTGGCTGAGGCTTTGGTGGGAGTGGTAAGTGGCTTTGTTTTTCTCTGCCTGTATGATCTCACTCTTATTTGCCTCTGCACTTAAAGCTGTGGGTTCTTTTCAGTTTCACCTTGCATAGAGGATTGTTTACATTCAGTTTCCTTTGCTGTGCCTTATGAAAGTAACTGTTGGCTTCGGTTGCTCAGACCTCAACATACAAAGTTACTAACACAAAGGTTTCTATTCTACTTGTTTTAACAGACTTTTTGAACTGGAATAAACGCCTTTTGGGAGACAGATCTACTTCTGAACTGCCTTCACCATTGCCACATTGTTTTATCTAATGTGCTACAAGGATGAGCCCAGCATTTGGAGCTATGGAAGTGGAGCACTATGCCAAGGGAGTCCTGCTCGAGCCTTTTGTCCACCAGGTTGGGGGTCACTCCTGTGTCCTCCGGTTTAATGACAAGACCATCTGTAAACCCCTCATCCAGAGGGAACACCAATTCTATGAGACTCTCCCAACAGAAATGCGTAAATTCACTCCACAGTATGAAGGTATGTTACGAAACCTTAGAAAGGGGTTGGGCTTTTTTCTCTTTTCTAAATCCCAGTGTGCTCTGTTTCCTCTAAAATCTCTTCTGCGCCGAAGAGATTTTAGGGGTTTTCTTTTCATGTATTTTGATGTTGTCTGAGCCAGGCTGTGGAGATGCTTGCCAGTGGGTCTTTGGGCTGACTAACAGCATTAGAGTAGAGCAACTCTGCTGGTGACAGCCCATATATCTCCCTTAGGCACAGACAGGTAAGTAGCTAACAGCTTGTAAATGTTCTCAGTAATACGTTCATTTTTATTTCTGATTTTAATTTTTTATTTTATTTTATTTTGTTGCCTCTTGTTTAATGTGTGTCTTCAGGGGCTGGGTAAGATTGCCTGAATACATGTTTTGTGGAAGTTTAGCTGTAATGTTTTGTGTTTTGGGTTGTCCTCTAACTCTCATATTAATCACCATATATAACGTCAGTATAGCAAAGAAAGTTGAAAAGTATCTTGTTAAACATTTGCAGTTTGTTTTTGCCCTTAAGGAAATGAAAATTCGTGGCATTTAGGTAGGCAAGGATCAAGTAGCCGTGATGAGGCTGAGTCAGATGGTATGTAGGAGTGGAAATTCCAGTTCTTTTAAGCATTGCACTAGTTAAATGAAATGCTTCTCTCTTTATGGGGTATTCCATTAACTGCTGTCTGGTGATTAATTGATAAAATAAGTTTGAAGCATTTATTCATTTTTGAATTGCTTTTTAAAGCATTTTAGACTTGAACACTGAGTAAGGGTGGCCAAGTTTCTTTTGATATTGATTGTAAAATTGGAGGAGGACTTCAGAGATGTTTCAAAGTTATATTGCCTGAATGTTCACATACTTGCTGAGAGGTTTGAACACATCTTATTAAAAACTCTTTTGGAATTGTTGAAGAAAATATGGTCTATAAATGATACTTTACAAAATGTTGTAGAACAATTGTACTAGTATATGTGGTTTTTCTTTTTTGGGGAGTGTGGGAGGGATTTAGGGGTAAAGGGGCCTCATTTGGTCCATCTCTGTTGTTTTTTCCAGGATAAAGCCAAAGGCCATTTGCTAGCTGGCTCCCCCATTTTTTCCTGTAGTCCTTTCCTATGTGGCAGCAGGACTGTCAGTCAGAGCTTCTGCACTCCCTACCCCAGCTACTGTAGGTCCCAGAACCGCCTGCCCAGCTCAGAAGTGCCAATCTCTCGCCGCGAACTCTCCCCTCCGGCCGAGTGATGTGCTGCAAGAACTGTGCAGATTGATTGATTTGAGGATAAAGAGAAAGGACTGAGAAAAAAAAATAAAAAAACATTCAGCCAATTGTTACGGCTTCTTCGATAATCATTGAAACTTTCTAATATGGCACTGGGGGCAACCCTGTCAGAACTTTCCTCTAAGACTCTTAATATACAATGCAGTATTCTAGAGACTCTTGAGATGAGGAGGAAAAAATGCTTTCAAGGTTCACCATGTTTCTGTGTACTACGATCAGATTTGCTTTGTATTGCTTTTTGTTCTTTATTTCACAAGACCGCTGCACAACCAACATCAATAAAATATATACCCCAAAAAGGGGGGAAAAAGTGTAAAATTAAACGTGGTGATTCTAAGTGGAAGCCTTTGAACTAGTATCTGTTGTAATGTGTGACGTTTTTCTTGTTTTGCTCTGCTTGAAGCCTTTCCTTGCCCTTGGAATCTATTAACCCGCAAAAAAATCTGGATAAATGCTTTTTGCTTTGCTGTCATGCAAAACTTAAAGCTTTTGGTGTTTCTATGCAGGTTA
Organism: Chrysemys picta bellii; assembly: GCF_011386835.1. Classification (NCBI taxonomy): domain Eukaryota; kingdom Metazoa; phylum Chordata; order Testudines; family Emydidae; genus Chrysemys; species Chrysemys picta. The sequence continues at coordinate 24,015,287 of NC_088797.1, read as the reverse complement.
TTTTTCACTGCAAGATGTAAATATAAGATGTTTTACATCTCTCCTAGGGTCAGACCAGTCAGACTTTTTTTAAATTAATAAAATTTGTCAATAATTGAAATCGTCTCCTGTTATTATTTGATTTCTATTTGACTCTGTGCATCAGAGAGAAAAATCTCTTCTGTCACTATTGTTTTGTCTACATGATAAATTGTCTTCTCTGTGAGGTGTCATTTTGTCTAGGTGTTTTGATATTTGTTAGGTTGACAGATGAGTTTTGGCCTGTGGCAAGATAAAAACTAAGGACCTGGGTAAGAGAAAAACCAAAAGTTGCTATATTTTTCATGTAAAATCATGTTGCATAAAGTGTTTGCATGTCATTTAATTGATTACTAACTGGTCATCTCCTTTCTTTCCCCAGGTGTGGTGTCGGTGAGCTTTGAAGAGGATGAAGATGGAAATCTGTGTCTAATAGCCTATCCATTAAATGGGGACCATGATAACTTGGAAAGCATAGATAATTCTGACTGCGAACCCAAAAATAAGTTGTTACGGTGGTCTAACAAAAAGACTGTATTATTAGAAAATGACAAGATAACTAAGGAATGGGTCCGGCAGCACAGGAAAGAGGAAAAAATGAAAAGGTAGGTCAAAAGGAAGTGAGTGTAAAGCTTTGAAACATAACCTCCATGTGTTTAATTTTATTCTTATCTGGTCTGATGCAGATATGAGTAAAATTAAACACATTGGGGCTACTTTTCAATGCTAGAATGGAGGTTTTATCCAGTCTTTTTGTTTCTTCTGCCATATGTCTCTTCCTTCCACTCATTTCTGTTTGTCTCTTCTCTCCACTGTGAAACACTTTCGGTAGCAGAAGTGGTTTCCATTCAGGCAAATTTCATTTGAGCCCCGTCACAATTAAATCTTTGCAGTGGTCAGTTGAGGAAGGTTCTAGGATTCTGGTTAGTTTTTAACTGTAGTGTCTGCAAAAGCATAACTCTGCAAGGGAAAATTTCAGCTATGCTGAATGAGTCTACTGGAATCTTTTTTTGCATGGGTGAATAAGGAAAAATGCAGTTAGAGGTAAAGCAGGATTCCTGCAAACCTGTTCCCAATTCAAACCCCCTGATCTGCAATATATTGTAGTGGCAGTTACCAGAGAGCTGTAACAAAATGGAAATCTGGAAAACTTCTAGCAAGCGGGTGAGGGATTCTGTAGCTCTCATTACTGTTTGTTTCATAGGGTCTGTTGAAATCTGCAAATATAAATTAGCATATGGTCATATTGTGGAAGCAGATTTACAAAGACTGAAATATCAACCATGAGAAACGTGATCAGACCCATGTATAATGAAATAATGGATTTTGCCAGCTGTTGGTAGAAGTATTTTGAGGTACATATGAATAGGCTAATTGAAAGCATTGAGTGGTTGAGGGTCAGCAGTGTATAATATGTAAAGCTTGAACAAATTATATCTTTTCCTTTTAAAAGTAGGGTACTTACTTTCTCCATTTGGCTTCTGACTTCTTTATTTTTTTGTTTTCTAGTCACAAATTAGAGGAAGAATTTGAGTGGCTGAAGAAATCTGAAGTCTTGTATTACAGTGTAGAGAAAAAGGGGAATGTCAGTTCACAGTTTAAGCATCATAACCCTTGGAGTATGAAATGTCACCAGCAGCAATTACGGCGGATGAAGGAAAATGCAAAACATCGGAACCAATATAGTATCCTTTCCCAGAAGTCTCTCTCTCAACAGCAGAACAAGGAGGGATTCTGCTTTTTTTTCTTAGCAAATCCCCCCCCCCCCCAAAAAAAAAAGCCCAACCCAGACTGTGTAGCTATAACACAGAATAGGATTATCTGAAACAGTGGTTTGTTAGATAGAAGGTGACTGTGAAGGGATCGTTACTCTTTGCCAAAATTTGGGCTTTCCCAACACTTAAACACATCTGTGCAGGGCAACTCAAGGAATCTACTTTAGTATGAATCTCTGTTAGTGGAAAAGTTTCCAGCATCCTAGGTGAAGTGATCACTGACTCGACAAGTTTACTAATACATGAGTTTAGAGGAGTGGAGTTCTGCTGCTGCTTTCCTTGGCATGAGCAGTTATATTTGTTGCATATATTAGGATGATGTCAAAGGATTTAACCTTCACTCCTCCACCCTCACAATTCCAAAAATGTATCTTCTCAGATACTTTTTTTTTTTAAAATACGTGGGGATTGTTGGCTTTTAATTAGTCAAAGGTGGAACATTTTGATTCCTTGAGTGAGAAAATAGCACTTTTGGAAACTTTTTTTGTACAGGCTAGTCCTCTGCTGCCAGCAGCTTGCTAATTTCAGCTAATTTTTTGGTGAAAGCAAACTGAACCTAAAATTAAATCTGGGTTTATAACTGAGAAAAGATGAAAATCCTTAGTAAATGCAAGCTCCTAAAAGCAGAAGCAGATTATACTTACCGGCTCTGAGAGTGTAGGATTGTTCATGTGATGGAAAATGAGATTTCCTTGTTCCATTAGTGCCAGTGCAGCCGTCAGAGCACGCACTCTTAACTCCAGTAAAGACAAAAGGAGTCTATATGCCTGTGAACCATTAGAGAAGTGGTGGGCAACCTGTGGCCCACAGGCTTCATGCAGCCCGTCAGGATAACCCGCTGTCAGGCCGCGAGACAGTTTTATATTGACCATCTGCAAGCACGGCCGCCCGCAGCTCCCAGTGACCGTGGTTCGCTGTTCCTGGCCAATGGGAGCTGCGGGAAGCGATGGCCAGCATGTCCCTACAGCCCGCACCACTTCCCACAGCTCCCGTTGGCCAGGAACGGCGAACCTCGGTCACTGGGAGCTGCGGGCGGCCGTGCTTGCGGACGGTCAATGTAAACAAACTGTCTCATGGCCCGCCGGTGGATTACCCTGATGGGTCGCAGGTTGCCCACCACAGCGTTAGTGATGTTGGTTCTCTTCCATAATAAGGCACAAAGAGCCTTGAATACATTCTGCTTGCAACTGGCACAGATGCTGTAAAGATCTTAAGACCTACATGCTTAGGGAAGGAAATCTTGTATGTGAGGAGTTTTGGTGATTGGATCACTAAAAATGTGTATGCATAAACATAATTAACCCGTTAAAACCATGGAGAATGATTAATGCAAATAGAATTCTCCCAGGGGCTAGCCTCACAAACCTAGTGATAAGTTCCTAGCTAGATAATTTAATGGGCCCCCATTACCATAGTATCTCAGGTCTTCCCAAATATTTATGAACTTATCCTCATAACACTTTTGTGACAGAAGGAAGTGTTATTCCCTCCTTTTAGAGATGAGGAACCAAGGCACAAAGAGAATTTTAGTGACTTTCCCAAGGTCATGCGGGAAGTGTCTGTGGCAGAGCAGGAAATTGAATCCAGATCTCGTGAATCCCAGTCCAGTGCCTTCATCACTGAAACGTTTTTCCTCCCTTTATGGACATAGTGTCTGCTAGGTTTACTCACTCCGTGGAGAACTTAAAATTAGATTGTGGATTGCCAGATGGTGGCCAGCCTAGTAAATAATGCAGCCCCTAGTGATTTTCATCTCAAATTTGGAGGTGCTTGTAGAGTGAGAGAGCAGTGCAAGCTGGAACCTATAGCCTCTTTGGACGTCACATCCAAATGAAAGATTAGGTTATGTGCCATCTACTTTGTTTAATGCAAAGTAGGTGTATCCGTTTGGTTCTTACTAAGTTGCTAGTGGAGTCATGATTGGGCAAAGTTTGGATGCCCCTGTTTTTTAGCCTTTTTCTCAGTTTAACTTTAACTTCACCACTACCTTCACTTGGAATGGGGCTGTCAGAATGCATTTTAAAACCTGTTTCTTATTGTAAGGCTTTTTCCTTAACCAGTCAGAATTTATCTTGCTGGAAAATCTAACCTCTCGATACGAAGTGCCATGTGTGTTGGACCTTAAAATGGGAACCCGGCAGCATGGAGATGATGCATCAGAAGAGAAGAAAGCTAACCAGATCCGGAAGTGTCAGCAAAGTACTTCAGCGGTTATTGGGGTCCGAGTGTGTGGCATGCAGGTGAGTCTGAAATGGATTGCGGGTAGGGTTGGGAATAAAACAGGCTATATTTGAAGAGACATTTTTTAAACACTTTCTACTTGTACCTTTGTGGTTGGGTACTATTAGCAAAGACTATAACTTTCTTCTGAAACAAGCCTTCAGCTGCTCAGAATTGAGGAAAATATCTGTCTCCCAGAGTTACAAGTATGATTGACTGGTAATAGCAGGAAAGTGAGCTCAGTAAATTTCCAGCCAATCACAAACAAACTGCATTATCTTATTAAGGTGACAATAGGAAAATGAATTTTGTTGCTTTCTTAATCCATTATATTCTTTGTATTTGTAGTTTTAGACATCTCCTTATTATCCAATCATCCCACTTCATACCCCTACCTTTGAGAGTATGTTATGTTCTTATGAGAGGTCCTACCTTTCATTCACCTTTCTAACTGAAGGAAATTTGATGGCTTTCTTCAGAGTAAACCGATATCACTAATCAATCAGAGGAGTGACTGCATAGCAACCTGCAGCTCTCCCTCTGCATCACAGTGAGTGTGTCCTGTGAGCTGTAGATCAGAAAACAAATCTGTCTGTCTTCTCTCACTGTGCATGGATCTTACCATTTGGCTATCAGAACAGCAGCAACAACTCTTACAGTTAGTACTATCCTGGGGACTTGGAACATCTGGATTCTTTTCACTGCCGAAAGTAAACTTTGTGTAATGTGCAAACAAGAAGTTGATCATTAAATATGCGTGATAAGATTACAGTGCAGATACAATGAGGGAACAGTTTAAGCTTTCATTTAAAGTAATTCCTGCAGCTTGTATATCTCTGGCGACTGAGTGACTTGATTGAGTCCTATGAAATGCCTTAACTGCTTCACTGCAGCTCCAGTGGTGTTGAAGAGCCACCACTCTGCCCCTCTGCTGCTATGAATTGGAGTGAGGACTGTCTGTTCTTCTCCTTCCAGCTTCTGTGTGGGAAAGTTAAGCCTCTTCTCTTTCATCCGTAGATGTTGGTAGGGAGAGGGCATGATTTTTCTTCCCAGTGGCCTTAGTAGGTGGAGAAAATGACTTCTCTACCCACTTCGGTTCACAAACGTTCTGTGGGGTACTTCCTTTTCCATCCAGTAGACTCCCCCGATGCCTGATGTGTTCACTCAGCACTCCCTGCTCTGTTCGGGAAAGTGAGTATTCCTGTGGCTGGCACTCAGCTCACTGCCGCCCTAAACTCATGTATTGAGAACAGAGAACCGGTCAGCAGAGATGGCTGGGGAGGGGTACCACATTTGTTCACCACCATATTGGTGCTCAACTGAGAGAATGGTTCTGGTTTCCTGTTCCAGCCCATTTAGTGTGTGTGCCCTTCAGACATAGAGGCCTCTGCTGGAGAAACATACAGAGCTGTAGAGGGTGGTGGTTCCATTTAAATATAGACTCCACCTGATCTGTGGGTTTGAGGTAAATGACATTCTCAGTTTGTAGGAAAAAGCAATGATTACGGATTGCTAAAATTACCCTTTTCTTAAAGATTCATAGACTTTAAGGCCAGAAGGGGCCATCATGATAATCTAGTCTGACCTCCTGCACATTGCAGGCCACAGAATCTCACCCATCCACTCCTGTAAGAGAACCCTAACTGCTGGCTGAGTTACTGAAGTCCTCAAATCATGGTTTAAAGACTTCAAGTTATAGAGAATTCACCATTTACACTAGTTGCAACTTACAAGTGACCCGTGCCCTATGCTGCAGAGGAAGGCAAAAATCTCTTGGTCTCTGGCAAAATTCCTTCCCTACACCAAATATGGCAATCAGTTAGACCCTGAGCATGTGGGCAGAACCCACATTGCTGAACCATACTAGACTAATAAATCACTTTGGCTCCAATTTTGCAAGGATTTAGATGCTTAAAGTTAAAACCTGGATAGAGAGGAAGGTGCTTTGAATTAACAGTTGCCACGATCTCATTTGCAAACTGCTGTGGTTTCTTTCTACTCCATTTAGGCAGCTCAATGCAAACACAACTGGCTGCTCTTCCTGCACATTTAGTTGTCCCAATGTATTCTGAAGAACATGGTTGGGCACTTGACCAAACAATTCAGAACTGGAGAATTTCTTCTTCTGTATGGGGGCTTGCTTCAATGTTTCATATGGGCAATTGCTGTCATTCAGACTTCCAGCAGTTCTGGGAATAGGTTTGGTAAGGCTGCCAGCAGAGGCATGCAGTAGTTGCTAATGGAGTGAGTGATATGGAGTGGCTGCCCTACATGTTGTAACTTGACTTCAGAAATCTTGGCCTCAGCCTTCCTAATCTTACTTAAATTCTTCATCCCGTTTTTCAAAATGGAAAAGCTCAAGTCTAAGCCTGAGGAATTTTCAGTTTCCTTTGTGACTAGCAATACCTCAGATATTGGTGGGCTGTGATTGCTAGGATGCTTTCCCCTCCAACTGCATAAGAGCTATTTTAAGAGACAAACCTTTTCTCTCTACTGGGACATTGTTAATTTTTCTGGAGTATGATTCAGAGTTACCATTGCTGGCAATCCAACCATTCCTTTTGTTCTTCTCTCCTATACAGGTCTACCAGACGGGCACTGGCCAGTTAATGTTCATGAATAAATACCATGGGCGAAAGCTTTCAGTCCAAGGATTTAAAGAAGCACTTTACCAATTCTTTCATAATGGCAAATACCTGCGCAGGGAACTCTTTGAACCAGTTATAAAGAAATTGACTGAACTCGAATCTGTCTTAGAAAAACAGGAGTCTTACCGTTTCTATTCCAGCTCCTTGCTTATCATTTATGATGGCAAGGAGTTGCAGGAAGTGACTGTGGACTCAGACCCAGAGGACTTGGAGGATCTCTCAGAGGAGTCTTCGGATGAATCAGCTGGAGCATATGCATACAAGCCCACTGCTAGTACTGTTGATGTCCGTATGATAGACTTTGCCCACACAACCTGCAAGTACTATGGGGAAGATAGTGTGGTGCATGAGGGCCAAGACACAGGTTATGTTTTTGGACTCCAGAACTTAATAGGTATTATTAAAGAAATAAGAGACGAAAACAGCGAATAAACAGTTTGAATGCACATCAGTAGAAAGCACTATAGTGACTCTTTGTATTCCAAAATTATTGGCCACTTTCTAGTGGTAGGAATATTTACAGACTCTGTTGGGTTGGTCCCATCAGAGTCAGACTTGTTCAGAGGAGGGCATTTACTTACAATGGTGCTGGACCTAGCACTGGCAAATCTTGGTATCCTTATTTATTTTAACTCTTTCTTAAACATTCCATATTTGATTATTCAGATACCTCTGTTATCCCGGTGTGTATATATTCCAATAAAATTCTTTTTGTTCATTGTAATTGATGATGGTGTCCTTGCTGGTGATTAGGAAAGAGAATCAGAGTTCCCAGATCTTCCCAGTCATATAGTACAGAAACTGGGTTTGATCACTGGATATTGAGGGGCAAATAATAATTTATCGTCTTAAAAACAATTTATTGGATTTTTTATAGTAATTCAAGATCTCATTACTATAAATCTCATGGGGGTAAATACCCCATTTGGATAGTTTGTACAATATTACCATAAAGATAAATTGAACCAAAGTATTAATAACTCCTCAAAGGATTAACCTTCAGCTTAGTTTGAGTTCAGTCACAGCTATTGGTGGATTGCTGCACAATATGAAAACCCATCCCCTAAAGGGCTTAAAATCTAATTTGCAACAAGATGCAATAAGCAAGTGTGACCCAGTGAGGGAAGACGAGGGTAACAAAGATCACCCAGTTTCAGATTAGCTATTGCACGACCTGATGATGGCAAATCATCTTCAGTTTTTAAAAATACATAGCAGCTCTTCCCAGTTATGTACAATCAAACAATCGCTGATTGGCTGATCTATCGTACGTCACAGTAAAGGTGGGTCTTAAGGAGGGATTTGAGGAAAGAGAGGGTAATGGCCTTATGGATTAATTCATGAACAGAGTCCCATGTACAAGGGGCAGCATGGAAGAAAAGGCTAAGGTGGTTGTTTGGAAGAATTTGACATCCGTGCAGGTGAAGCTGGCATTGCTGGCAGAGTAGATGAGGTGATGTGACAAGAGACAGAGTAGACAAGTTATGAATGACCCAGTGAAGAGATTAAACAAAGGAGTGATGTTGGCAGAATGGGCTAGGAAGATGATCTTAATAGTTGTATTCAAATGCATCCGAGGGGAGTGGGATGTATGTATTGGGAGAGGCCAGAGAGGAGGATGTTGCAGTAGTCAAGATAGAAGATTGGCTCTGCTGGTCTTTGGTCTCTTACTGGCAGACATTGGTTTCCAGGCAACACATTGAATCCCTGGGTGATGTTATGGTCCCCTATTCAAAGCCCACCAGTTGCTGATTTTCTTCTGACCATACCTGTTTAAGGCCCGAGGCAGCTTAATATTCTGACAATGCTATTCTAAATTTATTAGAGAGGTTTACTAAGTCTTTCCTGTCAGCTCTTCTCATAGTTTTGGTTTCTTGTAGTGGCCATCAGTTTTTGGCAGTAGTTACACATCAGTTCATGTTAAATTCCAACATGCAATTAACTTGTGGAACTCACTGCTACACAATATTATAAAAGCCAAAAGCTTTAACGCGGTTCAAAAAAAATAGCATTTTATACATACAATGAGAATTCACACTTAGATTTGATAGGATAAAAATGTGATGGGTTTTAGGGCAAACCCCTAACTACTAACTACCTATGATTCAGGAGCAACTTCCCCTATGGGCACGTTAGTCCATCATTGTTCACTAATGCGTTTCTTGCATTTCCCTCTGAAGCACCTGGTACTGGCCACAACCAGAAAAGATGCTGGATGTGATGGAGCACTGCTGGGCTGGTATAGGACTAGCTGTTTCTGTATGTAACTACCCACAACATCAGCATGAATACCAGAGAAATGAACCCTAAATAACCTTTGCATTTTTCAGTTTCAAACGCTTTATAAGAATTAACCAATGAAATCCTCCTCCACCTCTGTGAGGGATGTGAGAAAACGATGCGATGAGTTGAAATACCAAAGTGGGAGAGGATGGGTCACTCACTGCAAAGTGTTTCTGGCTTTTCAGCTTCATTGTCAATAATGTTCTCATGTCTGTTAACAAACCAATGAAAAAGCTCTCTGCATGAGGTGCAGTCACCTCTCCTTGTGCATAATCATGAACCTTCTGCAGATCTCGTATTCCACAGCCCAAGTTGACCGTGTCTATGCTCTTTCTAAAGTGTGCAAGGTGAAAAGGAATTGGTAATGAGTGACCTTTCAGTCTGCTTTATTACACATGGACCTTACTGTGAACAAATGTAATAGGTTCCGTCTCAAAGGAGTTTGGTCTAATAAAAATCGAGCATTTAGTGACTCCAGAATGAGCCATTCTCTTCTGTGCTTCACTTCAAGCCAATTGAGGATCCCAGGTACTGGCTGGAGACAAAAATGGTAGTGCACTAGTTGGCAATTTGGGTTCAGCTTTAATTGGATTGCAATGGTCTCATTTGACCACCACATGGTCAATAGTCTCTGATGAAGGGAGGCTTTGGACCTAATATAACAGAAAAGGTGCTGGTCAGAACTGGAGTACTTTAGTGGTGGGGAAGTAGAAAGGATCTCACGTAGCACCTGCCAATTAGGTGGTAATCAGTGCTATTAATCCATCACTTTTATCAGTGTCGCCGGTCTTATGGTTGTATAGATAACATACCAGGATTGCAATGCAGACAAAACATAATTGGATGGGGAAATGCAGATCAAAGGAACTTCCTGGACATGAAGGAATTGTGAGTGGGTGTGGGGAAGGAGAATGGAATAACTAACACCTGTGTCATTTTAAAAGGCAAAACCAGAATGTCCTGAGGGGAAAATGTATTCTACAGGTTTTATTTAAAAATATATAGACCATATATTGAGCTGGGGATCTCCCCTTGGGATGGCTGGAAGGGGAAGACTGAATTACACTCACTTTTAATCCTAAATCATGTTGCTCAAGGGTTAAAAGATGTAATCTAGACAAAAGGTGGAAGAGATCTGAATGACAGTATTATCTAGCCTAGCACAAGAACGCCTGTATTTTCACCCCTACCATCTTGTTCAGAAATTCATCTAGCAGCCTCTTATGTTTGAAGAGTTCCAGTTACATAACTGCCTCCTCAGAGCTTCCTATTGTTAAGCGCTATCTATAGGTGGGAGCACAGAATGCGGTTTCAAATAATACCACAGTCCAGAAATTGTCACTAACTGACCCCATTGTTGGGAGTCCCAGAAGAGAGGCTAAGGCTGGTACAGGTCATGGAAAGTGGGTACCCACTTCCACTCAGAGCCCCTCTGCATGAGGGCTGGGGCAGTGTGGGTGGAGCTACCCTGTTGTACCTCTTCTGTGAATACAGAGCACTACATCCTCCAGGCTGTCAGCACAGGACCCCCATGCAATGGTTCCAGCGGATGCAGCACCCTGAGCTGACAAATTGGCCACGGCTTTTTTGTTCCTTTTTTCTCTCCCCTTGGTTATATAAGGGAATGTCCGTCACCTTAATCCCAGCAGACAGGCTGAAGTCACAGGGCCTCTTGTGCAGACACTCCAGTGATATTCCTGTCAGTGCTGCATATCTCGTTTTTTGGCAGCAGCTGGGGGGGGGGGGGTGATCAGCGCATGAGACAGCAGGATTTTCGTAGCCCATAGCTTGTGCCAAAGTGCCAGCAGCAGCAGCAAGTGCCGGGGAGCACGTGCGACAAACACATGGTGGGACACGCTCACCATAGACATCAGTGTTTCCTGTTCCGTTGGTGTGGGCTGCCATCTCCCCCATTGATAACTGCTCCCTAGACACTCCATGAGCAGTTTCCAAGGACATCACAAGACAGGTTAAAATTGCTCTAATCCTTTCCCTAATGCTTGAGTCACTGCAAGTATTAGCAAGGAGGCATGTGACTCAGGAAAGATTTTTTTTTTTTTTAAAAGGTCATTTGAATGAAAAATTCCCATCAACATGGCTGCCAAAGACACCAGAAAGGGCAGGCCTAGGGAGAGGCTCCAACTGTGCATGGTGAGGGGAGGGGGTCTAGATGTGGGGAGATACTCGCTGTCCTGGCTAATTGGGTGTCCCACACTTCAGGTCTGGATGCACAGACCCACAGGCCAAAAGGTTGCCCCCTTAGTATCCACAGACTTCCTCTGTGGGGCCAGGTGTACTGCTGTGGGGCGGGGGGTAGGGGGGGCATGCAAAGCTGCACAGGCGTAGACTAGCTGAAAAGGGAGTGTGTTAAGACAGCAGCTGGTCCAGATGTGCAGAGCAGGAGATGGCCTGTTCCACAGCAGAGAGAACTGCATGCCCTGATGAGGCTTCTGGTATGACCTGTGGGTCTGGGAAGGTGGCATGAGGACTTTGAGATGTGACAATTGTGAGGGTCTCTGACTGCTCCAGCAACTGTTATGCTGGTTAGGGGTGCCTCTTGCCTCACACTCAGAAACGTGTAGCCCACTGAGGAGTTGGGAGGTTCTGTACAATCTCTCTGAGCAGTAGGGCACAAAGGAATGATGGGTATTAGTTGCTGATGCAGGAAATCCTGTTGCTCAGTAATTTTTATAGTGTAAATCTCTCTCTCTCTCTCTCTCTTTGTTGGAATAGATCTCAAACACCTGAGCTAGCATGAGGGACGTCTGCTCTGGGGACAGCACCTGCTCCGTGCCACCAGTTGCAACCCTGGCAGTTAGGCCGGTTTGCTGCATGGCCTCCTTGGATGGCATGCACTGCCTGGCAGATCATGTGCTGGCGTTGGATGCATTTGTACCAGGCATTTTCCATTCCTGTGTTGCACTGAGAAATCCTACCAATGAGTAAACACATTTACCCGGTTAGAGCGCTCTCCCTCTCTCCAGATAAAGCAGCTGTTTGGCTGCTAATTATGGTACTTTGTACACTTCAATTCTGTATTTCCCTTGGCTATTTCTTGCCCAGGTTGCGTAAAAGGGAAGAGTCAGCAAATACCTGGCCCTACATGTTCAGGATCCAGCCAAGGGAGGTGACGTGGCCACAGAAAAGCCGATTTATGTCTCCAGAAATCTGTCTGAGCAGCAGGGACACCGGTGATAGCGCTGATGAGAGACTTGAGGATAGTCCCTGATACGAGTAAGTCTTCTCACACACCTGGAGGTGGGTAAAGATAGCGAGACCGTGGCAGAGAGCTCCCATGACTTGACCAAGACTACAGGAATTGGTGGATGGAGCTCAGCAACTTTTGGCTTCCAGCCCTGAGTTCAGACCAGGCGGCCACTCTTCGACTCCCATTTAAGCTGATAATTTCTTGGGTTTGTTTTACATTTGGTGACGCAGGGTAGGATTTTCAAAGCACGTGGGTGACTTAGAAGCACAAGTCCCAGTGGAGGTCCTGGGGATGTGTGCTCCTAAGTCACTTAGGGTATGTCCGCACTGCAATGTAAGCCCAGGGTTCCAACTCAGGTTCAAGCCTACCCCCCGCCCCCCTTCTGTCTACACATGAGTCACACTAACCCAAGGCTCACATCCAGGGTCCCACAGGAGGGGAGGGTCCAAGCCCGAGTCAAGCCAGGACCCAGTGTCCAAGCCCTATTGCTTTGCAGTGTAGACTCAGTCCCACTGGATTTGTGCTCTGGGAGTCTGTCAAATATCCCATAATCCCACAGGCCAACCTTCTTTGTCCTCTGGACAATCGGGTTTGATGGACAGTTGAGTTTTCCCAAACTGCACCACAAAGGGCTAGAGCAGCCTCATTTTGGGAGGTCGCTAGGAAGTCTGGGTTACAGGCGGTTGGACTTGGGCCCGCTTAACCCAGCGTTCAGCAATTCCTAACATGGGGATACAAATGAGTGTAGACACTCAAGCCCCAAGTCCACAAACCCAGGGTCTGGCCAACTTGAATTCTACTAACGCTGGCCTTATGTTGCAGTGCAGACTTTCCCTTAGACCCCTTTGAAGCCCCCACCCACACTGGGTTATTAAATAAAAACAGGGAGGGCCAGTGCCTGCCCAGAGCAAACCAAGGCTGAGGCAGAAACCGCTAAAATCGAAACTGCAACTCGTCCTAAGGGGCACCCCAAATTCACCCCCTAGAGAGTGAACGCCCCTCAGTAATAGACCCCCTACAAGGACCTGCGCTTACCTCTCTGAGTCAGAGGCTTCATTTATGAGTATTCTACAAACCATGTGTGAGTGTGGAGAGAACAGTAAGGAAACTGCCTGAATGACTAAGCCAAATGTTTCTACCCCTACCCTGGCCTAGAGCAAAGTGTTGAGCTTTCTGATAACACTGGCTGGAGTCCTCGGGGGCCAGCTTTTCAAAAGAACCAGCACCCACAATCACAGCCAGGCTTTCCAAACGGCGCTTGTTGTGTCAGTGAGAGCGGCAGGTACTCAACAAGTTTGAAAATCTCGCCCTAACTTCGGGGGCTCAGCTCTCGAGTCAGAGATTTCCACCAGCTCAGCCCTGCGCCTCCCCCCGCATCCTCCTGCCAGGCTCAGCCCTCGGATCAGAGCCTCTCCCCATCCTTCTGCCGGGCTCAGCCCTCGGAACAGCACCCCCCGGGGGCTCAGCTCTTGGTTTGGAGCCTCCCACAGGCTCCGTTGGATTTAGGGTGACCAGACAGCAAGTGTGAAAAATCGGGACAGGGGATGGGGGGTAATAGGAGTCTATATAAGAAAAAGACACAAAAATCGGGACTATCCCTATAAAATTGGGACATCTGGTCACCCTAGTTGGATTTGGCGCTCGGAGTGTGGTCGTTTGGGATGTTTCTGTCTCAGCACAGTGGAGGTGGTTTGGCTGGCGATGAGCTAGAGGAGACCCCCCCCAGATCCTGTCACTGACGTGAGGACAGTTCTGAGCACCTGGCTGGTTGGTGGGGTTCTGACACCCCAGGGACTGCAGCTGGGTCATGTGCTCTCCACCTTTCCAAGTTGTTTTTTCTCATGCTTCTAAGTTTTGTGGCTATAATATCAGCCATGAAATCAGAGCTGGGAAAGCCCCCTTGGTCCTATTCTTTCCCCTGGTGCCACCTCCCAAGGGCCAGTACACTGTGTTCTTCAGGGCTCTGTTTTAGCTGACCCCAGCAATGGAACTTCCCTTTGGGAGCCTGGTAGATTCTCCCTCTGATGCCCTTGATCGCCATTGAATTAGACTTTTTCTTGCCTACGGAGTGTGTGTCTGGGCAGGCGTGGAAGAGCTGTAATATTTGTGCACACTGCTGTGAGCTAAACTTAGACCCCGCTTGGCAACTGCTGGTGGTGCTAAGCCCTTGGGCACATAGCTGATCCTGGCTTGGAGCCCTGAGCTCCCTGACTGACTGGTATTTAACCTTTTGCAGAGGCAGGAAGAGTGGGAAATCCCCCTCCTCGCATAACTTCCTCCTCACACCCCAGCGCACAGCTTGCTGGAGGCAGGAGCTGAAGCCAGAACCCCCAGCCGGCTGCTGCAGTTTCTGGGGCTGGATTGAATTCCCAGAGGGAGAGCAGGCTCCTGACAGCAGCCAAGCAAGCGCAGGGCAATGTGTCGTCAGCTAATTAGCTGGGGCTTGGATGTGAAACCCGGCTGAGGCCTGCTGCGCCTCAGACACATTGCTGCCCTCACTGCTGCTGGGCAAGTCACGTCCCCTGCCGCAGCATCAGTGTCCTATGTTAGAAGACTGAGGCAAGGGCAGGCAAATGGGAGCTCTGAGGCCCTCCAGCCCCAAGGGGAGCGCTGTGCTCTGCCTCTCTGGGGCGACGGGGCAGGCCGTGCATGTGAACCAAAGGCTGCGCTGCACTTGTCGGTCAAGGGAAATGGCTGCCAGACATCAATTAATCTGAGCAATGCAGGCCCAGGCAGCGAGGACCCGGCTTCCCCCGGGAGGGAGAACACAGGCAGCTCTAGCTCAGGAGCAGAAAAAACAGGGAGAAAATGGCTCACTATGGTCAGTGAAGCCAGGGCTGGCTGCGAGCTCAACCACTCTCCTGGGCTGGGCAAGGGGGACAGCGGGAGAAGCGCTCGCAGCCACATCTCCCACTGCTGGAGCTTGGAAGCCTGCTCGAGCTGGAGGCCCCAGCGTGTCAGGCCATAGTGAGGGCTTGGCTTTCCATGGGGTGCGGGAGGGGAATGGAGGCAGCGCAGGCAGCAGAGATGGGGGGTTGCAAGGGGCTGGGCGTGGTCATGCCCCTTGTCCAGGTTAAGCTGGACTGAAGGGGTGCGGGTCGCACGGGACAGCCTGGGGAGGGTGTTTGAACACCCAGGGCTGAGTATCCAGTGGCTGAGGAAAGATGTTAAAGTGCAGTTCTCCTCTTACTGGGCCCCCCTTACTCAGGCGCCGTGCTGCTGGTGCTGTTGGGCTCAGAGCCTTTCTCCTCCCCCCTCCTTCCCAGTGCTATCAGGGTCAGAGCCATTCCCTCCGCCCTGGCAGCTACCAAGCTCAGAGCCCCTGCCCCCCACTTCCAGGCACTGTTGGACTCAGAGCTGGTGCCTGGGGTGCTGCTGGGCTCAGAGCCACTACCCCATGGCACTATGGAGTCCCGTTTGTGACCGTACAGATTAACGTGAGTTTTCCGTCCCTCTAGCTCTGCAGAGCCAGCTGAGCTCCGGGGAAGGGAGCTGGAATCAATTCCTCCTTGTGCATTGTCAGCAGAATCCCAAAGCCAGTCCCTTAGTGGTGCAAACCCACTGGCTGAAATGTCCCACACAGGGAGCTGAAGGTGGGAGCAGCTCTGAACCCAGTAACTGGGCCTGCGGGATCTTTCCTGCTGTGCTGGTGCTTAGGTAGGGGCTTATACTTTGCTGTGAATGTGGCAAGATCCAAGCTCCTCCTGATCCCTGGAGATTAGTGGACATGGCTGTGGACTGGGGGAGACAATGCTGCCCTGGAGTTGCCTATTCCGTGCAGCCCACAATCCGCTTTAGATACTGCTGGGCTACAAGCCATCCAGCTCTAGTCTGTTCAAGTGCATAAGGACATTTTAATTAATAAAAAAAAGGATCAAGACTTTCCAGCCAAAGGGACTTAATTAACCTCCTCTGGTGAAATGATGGCTACATGAAAGCACCAGCCTGCGGCGGATCTTGGAAAATTCCTTTCAGTTCATCTAGTCTCTTCCATGCCTTGGCCAATGCAGGATCCCAGAGCTCTGCATCCACTAGGTCAGGGGCAGTGCAGTGCTGGCCTGGGCTACCATGTTGGGCTTTTCAGCCAGCAGCTAAGATCCTAGCGTGTTGTTCCAGTCGAACGGTGCTGGACAGGTTTCTGGGCCCTCCCTCAGGTAAGGAGGTGAGAGTCCAGAAGCCATGCTTTATTGGTTGGATTGTGAACCACTAGGTACCATGTCAGCGGCTGCTGTAACAGATTGGGTGTGTAAAGGGGCTAAGGGATGACTTAGCTGTCAAAGCCACCCCAGTTATATAAACTAAAGCAACGCCTGTGCTGACAGGTGAGTGCCGTCAAAACAAACACTGGCAGCTGGTTGCCTTTCCCTGTGATCAGAGACAAGAGATGCTGGAACACTGGGACTGGGTGTCGCAGCGCTTGGCGGCAGAGAGATATCTTAGATCCTCTTTCCAGTTTCACCAGTAAGCAATAGCAGTGACAGGAATAAGAATGTCTCTGGGATAGCTCGAGGCCTGGCCGAGAAAGAGGCAGAGGAGGAGGAGACTGATGCTGGCAGGGTAGGAGTCACCCATGGTCCTGAAATTGGTACCTCACTGAATGCAGCTCCAGAGATAGAATGTCCATCCACGTAAGCACTCCAGCTGCCTTCACCGTACGTAGCCTAATTCATTGTTGTCATCCAGATCCACCTTCCTAGCGCCATGTGAGCCAGCCTTCTGCTTCATTCCTAGTCTTGGCATCACAATCAAGTATCCTTCACCCTCCTCTCCATCAAGCCCCCTCTCCTCCTCTCTATCCTCTTGCCCATTGCTCCTCACATATCAACCTCCCTTCTCATTTGCCTCCTATTCTGCACCTCATCCCTGTTCCTATACCACATCCTCCCTCAATGTTCTGACCTTTCCCCATCCTCCTTTCGCATTGCACAGCATCATAGAAGGTATATAGAAAAGATACCTGGTCAGTTTGTCCCCCAGACCAACCCTCTGCAAGTTCAGGACATGGTCGTTCCCCCCTCCCTGCCCCCCGACCATATCAGGCTAGGAGCGCCGCCAGCTTTTCTGCCGCCCTAGGTGGTGGAAGGTCCCGCCCCGAAATGCTGCCCCCCACAGAGACGGCGGAAGGTCGCCTAATGGGTTGTGCCGGCCCTGTATCAGGCACAGAAATGACAGTGTGTGATCCAGGAAGGTCCATAGTAGGGATATGTTATGTGTACCATTGTCCCCATTACCCTTCTTCTGCCATGACTAACCCAATGAAGCATGTCCAGTCCTTGGAATTTCACAGGTTATGTGTTAGCTGATTGCTCCAGTACCATTTTCCTCCTTGTCTCTGCTGTAGTTTTGTTGCATGTCCCCTGCAGGTCTGTTTGCTGGCTGGAGGAGTAATAATAAATAATATATGGAGATATACCTATCTCATAGAGCTGGAAGGGAGCTTGAAAGGTCATCAAGTCCAGTCCCCTGCCTTCACTAGCAGGACCAATTTTTTTGCCACAGATCCCTAAACGGCCCCCTCAAGGATTGAGCTCACAACCCTGGGTTTAATGGGCCAATGCTCAAACCACTGAGCATCCCTCCCCCCCATGAGTAGCTGTATCAGGTGGGAACATTGCTAACTCTCCCACCAGCCTTGGCATCCTGGATTGTAGTACAGTAAGTACTTTCCTAGCAGCTTCATGTCTGGCTACTCAGGGAGTTTAACTGAGTTCCTCTTTGCTATGCTCTCTACAGTGGTCTCTGCTGGTGACACTATGGCCCATAGGAACTGGAACCTACTCAGAGTTGCTATTTTGGGTGGTGGCTTGCTCAGAAGCAGGGCCAGCTCCAGGGTTTTGGCCGCCCCAAGCAGCCAAAACAAAAACAAACAAACAAACAAAAAAGCCGCGATCGCGATCTGCGGCGGCAATTCGTCGGGAGGTCCTTCACTCCTGGGCAGAGTGAGGGACCGTCCACCGAATTGCTGCCGAATACCTGGACGTGCTGCCCCTCTCCGGAGCAGCCGCCCCAAGCACCTGCTTGAGAAGCTGGTGCCTGGAGCTGGCCCTGCTCAGAAGTGTCACATCAGAAAGTATTAACACTTCCTGTTTACTGGCTTCCCTCAGCTCTTCAACAAGGTGTGCACAGGGCCGGAGGGGACTTAAGTGTGTGAACCCCTCTGTCATTTCTCAGGGTCATGATCTGAGCTGGTTGAATAAACCATCAACTTCTGCTTTGCTATGAGCAATCATTTGTGCTGCTCTAACCTGGATGGGTCCAGCATGCAATGGGCGATGCCACAGGGCACATTCAGCGCAGCAGTACCAGGAGAGCCTGTGTAACTCAGCAGCCTAGCCAACGTTAAAGAGATTCAGAACAGCTCAGGCCTGGATCTCTTTGCCTGCTGGTTGCTTTCTCCTCCTCACCCTGCCCTTTCTCTTCCTGGTGGCTCTCATGGAGAGGGACTAGACTCCTGGCCTGCATGCTGGCTGCCTCTTTCAATTGTCCCCCACTGCTTTCTGGCTGCACATGCAACACTCTCTGTCCCTCTCTTGTTTAGAGGCCTTAGTATGTAAGTGGATCAGCCTGAAGCCAAAACTGGGCTAGGAGGAGGCTTCTGTGAATTGCCACAGACTATCAGGACAGACAGGAAACACAGTCACTTTTCCCAGAAATTTAGTTCCATTTGATCATGAGTCACAGGCCGATTGCAAGGCGGTGCATGCACAGTGTGAAGGTGCTTGCCTGGGACGTGTTCTGGAGCTGCTGTTCTCGTTTGTAGGGGCGTGGGGCTTCTGTGATTGGATCCTGTTATTTCATCCATCGTGTAGCCTTTGCATGAGCTGTAAAGATGACAGCCCTGATTCTTGCTTACTGAGTGCAGGAACCAGGGGGCAAAGAGTGGTGGGAAAGGTGACTTGAAGCCCCTCCTGCTCTCTGGGATGGAGCCAAGGGCTAAGAGGAGACTAAACAGAGAAAGGCATGAAACAAGGGACTCGGGCAGTTCAAGTCTTTGTCATCTTCCTGCCTCCCACCTCGGCATCATGTCTGATGCCTCCAGCCTGTTGGCTGCCATGGAAAGGTCTGAGGGCTGCAGGGGGCTGTTCATTCCTGCCTGCAGTTTCAGCTGCTGGGTGAAGCATAAGGCAGCAGACTCAGCCTCTGTCTCTCCTTCCTCGGGGGCTGTGGCCCCAGGGAGATCGACCCATTAGTGGGGATGTCTGTGTCTGACGTGTTCTCACAGCCCAACCTGGCTTCCCTAGATTTATTCTCTGCCCAGATTTGGCAGCCACAGCTTGGCAACCTCCTCATTAATGATGATGTCATCAGCCAGAAGAGTGAGGGAGGCTAACCAAGCTGACTTGCTGAGCTGCAGTGTGGTCTAGTGGTTAGGGCAGGGGAGTGGGAGCCAGAAACTTGTTGGTTCTAGCCCAGTCTGTGCTGAACAATACAGTGTTGAATGCCATAGAAAACCCTATACATAAATCAGTTGACCTGGGGCAAGTCACTCAGCTTCTCAATGTCCCCAGCTCTAAAGTGGGGGCAAGGATACTTACCTGCCCCCCTGTGTGGAGAACACATTCATTAATGGCTGTACAGTGCTTAACTTTGCTGTTGACCTATACCCAGCTCCCCTCCCCCCAAGGTGGACAGAGGAAATTGCTTCTAGGTTGGCTGATTGTTATTTCCTGAGATGGTTTGATTTGCCCAGGACACTGGAGCTAGCACCTGATTGTCACAAACAGTGCAAGGGGATCTTTAATGCCCACAAAGGGTCAGGGCGCAGAAGTACAGCACGTCCTGCCTCCACACTGGGGTCAGGAATGACTCAATGGGAAGAGCACCCACTACTGAATCACGAACATCATTCCCTGACGTGATTGGCTGCTCCCTGGGGGACTTCATTCCGAGGGCTGACCAGGCCTTGTCCTGCTTAGCGGGTGGGTTAGCAACACAAGGTGGGGTGGCTGCAGCAGGCAGGAATGGGCTGATGTGCTGCAAAGGATGGGAGTGAAGAAGAGGCAGCTGCAATCCTTTGCACTACCCGAGCTGCTTGGGGAGGCTCCCGCCGGACCCTGGCTGCATTGTGCGCCCAGGGGAAGGAAAGGAGCTGGCCTTAGATGAGTCCTGGCTCTGTGTTGTTATTCAAACATCCACTGGGGTTATTTTGAACAGCTGACGTCACAACCAGACAGGACAAACAGACAATTAGGTCTCATACAATGAGAGCAAAGTATTTCTTCCTGCGCTGAGCGGGAGCAGCCATGGGTCCTCAGTCGACCAGGAGCTCTGTGTGTCTCTGCGCTCTGTGGGGAAAAAGTACAGGAACCTGCTGAGTCAGCGTAGGTGAAGTCCCACAGTGGGGACGGCTGGGGGCTGCCATCCACAGCTCCTGACTCTCCCACTCCGGAGAGCCAGCTCCTTCCCCTACCCCCTCACTTCCCACCAGGGCCTGAGGTGAGAGCCTTGGCCTGCTGCCATGGTCTCTGTCCCACAGGCCGGGGTGTGGTGTGTTTGCGATGCACAGCAACATGCCTGCCAGAGCTATTGAATAGCAGGCACGGCGGCTGCTCGCGTGTTCGTCTTTGAGGGGCAGGTTTCACTCTCTGTCATCCTGACACAAACTCCTCCTGCCCCTCACTACAGGACGTGGAGTTCAGGGAGGGCTGGGAGAGTTTGCATGAGGCGATGGCGGTGCTGTGTGCTATGGTAATCGGCAAGCTGGAGCCATCAGATCACGTGGCTTCCTCTGGCACCTGCCTCTGCTCCGCCGGGAGAGCAGGCTCCTCAGTACAGCCAGTTTAGGAGGACTCGCCTATTAATTATTATTACCTATGATTTATGGGATACTTTACAGCCATTAGGGCCTCGACTTTTAGACCATACAGTGGAATTTGCACGTGCAGTGACCACGTGGCCATATGCAGCCATGGTATGTTGAGTGGATTTTTTGGTTGCACTAATGTGCAGTGGAGCCTAACTTCTGTCTTCTCAAAACATTAGCGTTCCAGTGGCGGGGTCCCCATGAGCCGGGCCCCCTGATGCTCCTTGGGCACCTGGGTACAAGCCCCCATGGTTTGAAGGCAGAAGTGTGGCCCACTGCAGCGATGTGCCGTACAGGGAGCAGCTGATAGGGAAGGTGGCATCCCTGGAGCTGGAATGGTGCTGGGAGCAGGTGCATTTTTAGCAGGAGTTTGAAGGGGGAAAGGACCTGGTGAGTGGGCGGTTCTTTGCAGAATGGGGGCAGCACCGAAGAAGGTGTAAAGCTGGGTATGAGGGAGGCAGACAGAGAGTCAAGGGGAGGTGTTGTTAAATTGATTTAACCCTTCAAATGCTACCCAATTTCCTGGACACTGGAGCAGAGTCTGCTGGGGGTGTTCCTGCAGGGGGCTGGCAAGGGCTCTTTCCCAGACTTGAGATACAGGGAAACCAGCAGCTACTAGGGGGAGTCTGGCCACTTGCTTGGGAATGCAGGGCTGGTGCACTGGGAAGAGAATGGGGCTTGTCCCTGGGGCTAGGGAGGTACCAGGAGGGGTTGGCAACTGCATCCATCTGTGGAGGCATTTATCCATCTATGGCACACCACGGGTTTATGGACCTTGCCAAAGTGCTTTCTGCACAGGTAGTTGCTGTGGTACGTCTCCTCCTGCTCCCCCATTAGTCCTGGGGTGTCTGACTCCCCCACATTAGTCCTGAGGCAGGATTTACTGGGTTGGCTGGCTCCATTCTCTGCTCAATTTGGGCTCCTCTGATGTAGGTTCAGCCGAGAGCCTGTGTCTGTGCTATGTCTCCTCGCCTCCCCTGGCCGGATGCCAACCTCTCTGTCTCAATGGAGGGAGCAATGCCCCTCACTGACTCAGCAGAGCAGCCCAATAGGTCCCTCCCCTGCAGGCCTGAGAGCTGGCAGCTCAAAGGGTCCTTTCAGGGGAGGGCAAAGATCTCCTGGCCCAGATGGTACCGGCCTCCACACCCTCACCCTGTGCCCACAGCGGTGACGCAGGCCAAGCAGAGCCACAATGCAGGGGTTTGTATGGCACACAATGGGGAGGGACAGAGCCAAAGGACTCGCTGAGCAGAACAGGCTAGGACTCAGCCACTGGGGAGGGGCCCAGAGATGCTACCGAGAACATTTTGGCCTTTCATATGCTGCCCTTCCCTCTCTCGCCATTCAGTGCAGTATCAACCTCCCCCGCCCCATGCAGCAGCCCTCTGCCTACACATATGAATAACTCCCACCTCAGCGCACTGAGGACACACATACCCTGTCACCAACCCCCCCTTCACGCACTGAAGGCAGCCCCCTGTCCCTGACAGACCCTTTCCATCGGGCTCCCCCCAGCCCATGCAGTGCCTTGTCTGGCTCAGGAAGCTCCCGGGCGCACAGTCCCTGTTTGGCTGTGCTCTGCAGGTTTAGTATGGACAGGCCTGAGAGTGGCCACTTGGCGACAAGCTGCACCCAGGAAAGGACTGTGGCAGCCAGGGCTGCCCTGCTTATCTGCTAAGCTGGCTCCAGCTGGATGCCCTGAGAGAAGCCAACCATAAACTTCACACTGCAGAGAGACCCAAAAGGTTAAACCTCTAGAGCATAACTAGCCTGGAGACACCTGCTGCCCCGCATTGGACCCCCACATGCCCCTGCTTCAGGGTACCCTAGGGCCCCCGCCTATGCCTCAGTGCTCTCCAGAGAACCCACAGGCTCCCACCTCACTCCCCCACCCGGGACCTGATCCTCTCAGACCCTGCATCTGGGGACCCCGCAGCCCGTGACTCCTCCACATGAAAAGTGGGTATTTCCTGGCCCTGCCCTAGAGGTGTTTTGTTTAGGGAGGTGCTGTTGGGCTGTTTGCCAGTTCCAAGCAAATGCCCATGCTCAGAGCTGGGTCGGCTTGTTCCCCTGAGGCTGGCACCCCCGCAGTGCTCAGAGGCACACAAGAGCTGGGCATGGTGACCCTTCCAGTTCTAGCATCCTTCTGGGCATATGGACACAGTGAGGCTGCTGCGGGGAGCTTATAGATTAGAACAGAGAGGACAAGTAAACATCTTGCGTCCTGGGATCTGGGCTAAGAATAGGCAGCTGGGTGAAGCCACCTTCCTTGGATTGTATGGTAATGAGCGTTATGTAACCCTTCTGCCCTAAGCTGCGTCTTTGTCAGGTCTCAGCGGGATTCCAGCGCAGGCAATGACATGCAGGGAGCAACAGCTGAGATCTGTAGGCGTCTTATGATCATATTCTATTCCCAGCATAGCCTTGCCAGGTGACTGGCCAGCTCAGGGGTCCTGCCCCAGGGTGGTGAATGGGTTTTATTTACCAGCATGCGTCTGTCTTACCTAAACACATTAGGCTGTAACCGCACCGACTCCTACGGACTAGTCAAGGTCAAGTGTGGTCAGCGTTTGGCTGAGAGACCCTAGGGAAGCACAATGAGGAGTCAGTTGTTAGCTGACGTTGGTTCCACCTAGACTCAGAGGGGAGCTCCCTGGCTGGCTGTCCCAGCTGTTGGGATTTTTACAGTCCCACTTTGCATTATGACAGTATAAATGCCACTTGCAGTTTCACTTGGTTATGGGTGGGCTACTACTTCATCTCTTGTCCAGAACTACTGAGAATGTTGTGAGGTTAAACAGCTGCCGTACTTCACCCCAGAGGTGGCTGCATTTCAATGGTGGGTAAAGCGATAGAGCTAAGGCCAGAGTCTGATCTAATTTCCTTCAGTGTAAAACCAGAGAAACACTACTGACGTTTGTGGTGAAGCGGGGCTCAGGCACTGGCCCTCTGGGAAGGCTGTAGCGTGCTTTGGGAAGTTGGCTTGATGGGGGCCTTGTACATGTCGGCCAGTCAATATGATTTTCTTTTCCTTTGTGTTGCCTGGTTGTGATGCTGCAGGGGATGCACAGGGTGCTCTGGGGCACACTGTAAGTGTCTATTTAGCCCAGTACTTACATGGCCCCAGCACTGTAGTAGCTGTGCACCTCACAGACAGTAATGCCTCTCTCCTCACAGCACCCTGTGCAGCAGGGAAGTGCTGTTCTCTTTGTTTTACAGATGGAGAAAGCAAGGCACAGATGGCCCATATTGTTGGTGCCCTGTTTTTTATACTAGCTCTGTAGGCATAAAAGACTGCTCAATCTGCTATCCGGGCCCTGCTGGGATGCCCTGGCATAGAGAGAGCCTCCAATAGGTGCAGAGCCAGCATAGTCAGCTGTGTGCCCCCCCTGGCATGAGCCCTCAGCAGAGTGGGGGGGCTGAGGACATTGTTCAGAGTAGGGAGGAGTGGCAGGCCACTCCTATGACCCTGCTTTTCCCAGCTGCTGGAACAGCCCAGAGGGGCTCTGTGGGCGCCTGGGTGCAGGTTAGGACAAGCCCTCAGGCTGCGCTAACTTACCCTGGGGGCAAAGGGGCCTTCAGCAGCCCCTGACTAGGGAAGGCACAAAAGTGGGATAAAAACCACCTTTACTCCCCTTCTCCACATCCTGTGCTGAGCAGGGAGGACTTCAACTCAGAGATTGTGACTTGCCCAGGGTCACATGGAATTCCCACCCAGGTCTCCTGAGCCCCAGACCCTTCGGGGCACCATCCCTCCTGCCGCTGAGGAGTTGATGCTGGCCGAGGAGAGGTGGCTGTGGTGACTGGTGCTGTCCGAGAAGTGAAGCAGTTTGCGTCAGGTAGGAATGCAATGGAGCCTGAAACACAACATCTCTGCTGATGCCGCGCAGGAACCCAGCTTACAAATCACGAGAAGATTTTTCTGTCTGACAAAGCCATGAATTCCTCTGGGACTGAAAACTCCAGCTCAGTTCTTTCTGCTTCTGATGTCTCCCCTTTGTGGGATGAGCTGCTAACTGGGGTACAGATGTGCAAGGCAGAGGGGATTCCAGCTTGCTGTCCCCTCATGGGATCAACTGCTGCAGGGCTAAGGGGGCTGAGAATTATGTGTTAGTAGGGTCAGTGGATCTAATAGGGTAGGGCTGGGCTGGGGGGCGGCTCACAAGAGGCACACAAGCTGAGTAAGGAGCCATTTTTCCAACCTAGTCACCTCTCTGAACAATAACTCCGCTGGAAGGTGGCATAGCCCACAGTGTCGAAGTTTGGTTCTTCCACTGACCCATCATGTGACTGACAAAGGGTGTCAGGAGCTAGGACCTGTTAGCTCCAACCCAGGAGTACTAAAGTGTTGGAGCCTGTCTCTGAGTGGGAGGGAACTGGGTGTGGGCACGCCCTGGGCCTGAAGAGAGCAGTCTGAATCTCATGTGTGCCTGTTGTTCTGAGGGTGCAGAGGGGAGGGGATGCTGCACATTCCCAGGAATCTTTGGTCAAAGTATTTTCCCTTTCTGTCTCAGTTTTCCTACCTGTAAAATGGGGCTAATGCTACCCCACTTCTGTGAAGTGCTTTGAAACCTAGGGAGAGAAAATACTATGCTAATTATTATCATTACCATCCCATCAACGGAAGCAGGGGGTGCTTGTTGTGGGGGGGGGGGGAGGTACAGGGGGGTTATTTGGGATTGAAGCAGAACTGGGGGTATTTGCATAGGAAGCAGAGCAGGGGCATGGCTTGGGGGGCAGTGGGGACAGCTGGGTTGGGGAGGGGGTCTTGAGATGGGGCGGCAGTGGATAGGGGTAGTGGGAATAGGAGCCAGCAGTTGCAGAGAGTCTCAGATCTGGGCAGACCTGGAGAGGGGATTGGAGTTTCCTCCCAGAACTGACAGCAGCAAAACCATAAAGCTAGGGTTACCATATTTCAGCAAGCAAAAAAGAGGACGGGAGGAGCCCCGCCCTAGCCCCGCCCCTGCCCCTCCCACTTCCCGCCCCCCCAGAACCCCCAACCCTCCCCCCGTTCCTTGTCCCCTGACTGCCCCCTCCTGGGACCCCTGCCCCTAACTGCCCCCCAGGACTCCACTCCCTATCTAAGCCTCCCTGCCTCTTGTCCCCTGACTGCCCCAACCCTTATCCACACCCCCACCCCCAGACAGACCCCTGGGACTCCCACGCCCCATCCAACCACTCCCCACCCCCTGACAGCCCCCCCCCAGAACCCCGACCCATCTAAACCCCTCTGCTCCCTGTCCCCTGACTGCTCCGATCCCTCTCCCCACTCCTGCCCCCTGACAGCTCCCCCCCAGAACTCCCAGCCCCTCACCCCCCCCGCTCCTTGTCCCCTGACTGCCCCCTCCTGGGACCCCTGCTCCTAACTGCCCTCCAGAACCCCACCCCCTACCTAAGACTCCCTGTTCCTTGTCCCCTAACTGCCCCCTCCTAAGACCCCCCCCCAACTGCCCCCCAGGACCCTACCCCCTACCTGTACCCTGACTGCCCAAAACTTTCTCCACTCCCCCCAAAAAGCCCCCCCCCCCGTTTCTTGACTGCCCCCTCCAGAACCTCCCTGCCCCTTCTCCTGCCCCCTGGCCCCCTTACCCTGCTGCTCAGAACAGGGTGTTGGGCTCTGTGCGAGCCGAGCCGGACACGTGGCTGCGCTCCCCAGCACAACAAAACCCGGTCCCTGGCCCTGCACAGTGCTGCTGGACCGGGCTGCAGGGGAGAGCTGCCGGCTCAGAATGCAGGGCGGATCCGGCTCCTCTACAGCTGCTCCGGAGTCCAGCCCGGGACTTTCCTGCAGCCCTCCCAGCTGCTCGCTCTGCTCTGCCGGGGGAGGGGGGAAATCCCGGACATTTTGAGTGCTTTACAAATTCCCCCCCGGACGCTATTTTTAGCACAAAAAGGAGGACATGTCCGGGTAAATCCGGACGAATGGTAACCCTATTAAAGCCAAAGCACTCAGCTGCATTAACTCGTGTCCTGGGCGCATGAGGCGAGAGCAGCTCCAGCTGCTGAGGACACAGACATTGTCTGCAGCTGCTGCTTTGTTACCAAGTGACTGTCTCAGGAGCAGAAGAATCTGCCCAGAGCAGCTCAGCAGAAATTCAAAGGCCCCTTTCTCCTGGGACACACAAGGCTGGGAGAACCTGGCTGCTTGTTTCCCATCCATTCACTCTAGCTGGGGAGACACTGACTGGAGCTGCAGAAATTGGATCGCTAGGTTGTTATTAAAAAGAGCAAAAGGCCCAGGGTCTCTGGAGCTCTGTAAGTCCTTCCCTCAGCCCCAGAAAGCTTCAGTGGTTCTGATTTTCTGACCATGGTGCTGGAACCACAGATTCGCTCTCTCTCTCTCTGTTAGGCTGTGTGCAAGATACTGGGGCAGATTCTGTGCTGGTGTAACACCCCTGCAGTTAATGGGGCTGCTCCTGGGATGAATTTGGCTCATTTCTGTGTGTGGGCTGAGGAGAGGGAATCTCCTTTTCATTCAACCCACTGGACCATCTGTGTGGGAATTGGAATCATTGTATAACCTCTGGCCATTTGAAGGCTGTTCATGCCGCTGAATCTCCCAGGCACCCTTAGCTGAGCTCTCCCCTCAAGCAAGTAGCTGTGCCGAGGTACCAGACCGTTTATTGATATTAATGGCTAGGGAGCCCTAATGTCCCATGTCTAAGGACAGCTGAGACCAAGCCTGGTTGTTTTCATTTTGCAACGTGACGGTGGGAGAGGTTCCTTCCAGGCTGTTCTGTTCAAGCAGCGAGCCCAGCCCAGTGCAGATGTATTGCAGAGACTGGAGCACATGGATCCAGGGAGGGATGCAGAGAAGGAATCTCTCGGGCCAGAGGCAGCCTGGCTGGCTCATCAGTCTGTCTCTCGTGGCAAGCCTTGTGCTTCACTAGCACTTTCCTCTGCCCTGCATGGCTGGCCTGTTCGCCATTCGAATAACCGCATGTACAGTAGAGTGCAGTGTCACTGGTGCCCGCGTACCAGGCCAGTTATTCAGCTTTGGGCATCCAGACTGGCCCATCAGCAGCCTGTTTCCTTCGGCATAGGGGGCTTGGCCGTGTACACCCTGGTCAGTGAGGGGTTTGGGTAGAAGGTCCAGCTGGAAGAATTCCTCTGGGTTTCTTTTTCCCTTGCTGGTGGCTGGGGGATGTGACAGGTTGTGGCAGGGCCAGCGGGAGCCAGTGCTGACCTGACTGACCTGTCATGGACTCAATTGCTTGATGGCACTTGCTCTGTGCCTATGGGGTGGAACAGCTCCCTCTCTGGAGCGCTCTCTGAGCTGGGCTGAGACGGGCTTGCAGCTGAGGCCCAGGGCTGGTAGTCAGGATTCCTGATTCTGGTCCTAGCTCTGTCACTGACTGGGTACAAGTAACTTTAGCAGCAGTTGTCACTGGTGCTGCTAACTACAAAAGGTCCAGGGCAATGGTGAATTTCATGCTCTGTGCTCGAGCTCCTCTGTCCCTGAAATGAGTGTAAAGCTGACCTGCTATCACAGATCCTCAGGATCTATCCTACACCCCCAGCTTTTACACAGCCCCTTGGAGAAGCCCCTTCTTGGAGGGTCCCACCCTTCCTTCAGGGTAGGTGCTGCTGCTTCACCACCTCCAAGACTGAGCTCCAGGGCTCTAGCACTCCCGTTTCACACCATGATCTCTGTCCAGCTGGGCCAGACTCCTAGTAGAGACTTGTCCACTCTTCAGGGAGCAGGGCGCCTCAGCAAGTATTTGAGTGACACCAGGCGGTGTTTTCAAAACAGAGTAGGGTTTGGTAGTCAACTGGAACTTAGCAGAGAAGAAAATAAAGCACAGAGAAACAAAGGTTAAGACATAGTCCATCTGGCCAAGCCCGTGCAATTAGCCGGCCAAGCTGCTATGGACTCCATTCGGGCTCTGTCTCCCTGTCTTTTTATTGGACCCAGCTGAGAGCAATTGAGCTTTCCCAGAAGCCAGCTCTTTACCCTTACTGTCACCTCTCAGGTCTTTGTCTTCTGGCAGAGCCATGCTGAGTTCACATCCCCTGCCTGCCGCAGTTTCCCTCTGTTAAGTGTCCGTTGTACACTACCTGGGGCTTCTATTGTCTCTGTGGGTCCTCTGTTGATTTGGGTCTGTTTCAGCCATTCATTCCACCCAGACAGCTAGGTGACACACACACACACACACACACACACCCCTCATGTCTCCTGCACTGCCCCAAGAGCAGTCTTAACCCTTTCCCCTCACTGGGTAGCCAGGTAAAATACAGAGGGAAACTGAGGCACTCATAGGCGTGATGATAATATTACAGAACATTCCCGCTTTGTGTCACTGCATCACAGGGAACTGTGAGGACTGATTAATGTATGGTTGTAAGTGTTTTGAGATCCTTGTTTGGAAGGGGCTGTGGGAACCCTTCAGATGATGCGTGTGAAATGGGGGGCTGGATGCTTTGAACTCAATTTCGTGGTGCAGCATGTTTTGTCCCTGTATCACAGACTTTGCAGGAGCCCTAGGCTTTGCTGTGCAGAGTGGGGTGCAGGAAGCTAGAGTCACCACAGATTACATGGGTGCAGGGCTGGCAGCATGAGGAAGTCTCCTGCAGAGCAACCTCCCTTGCACCATGGAGGCCGTGCAGCATGAAACATGGTCAGTGCAGGCTGAGGAGTGGGCACGTCTACTGATTCAGTTTATTCCTTGAGCTTCTGTGGAGCTCCAGCCTCCGACCAAAGCTGCTTTAATTAAGGAGGTGGGAGGGTGATGGTGGATCACCCCAGAGCAAGCAGCCTGGGATCGCAATATTGGGGTCTGTCTATCATGGGCAGGGCAGAGGGGTGGCTCAGTTTCAGAGTTCTGGACGAGGAACCTTGTGCAGCATGTGACACCCCGGGCTGCCTGACTCGAATGCCTAGGACAGAGAGTCCTCCCTCCACTGACACAAACCAAGGTTGGTAATGTTGGGTCTGCCAGCGGTGGCCCAATGTGTCCCATGCTGACCCAGACTCACTGCAGTCCTGAGCAGCAGAGAGGGCAGCTTGGCTCTTGGGTCCCCTGCCTTGGCTCAGCCCAGGCCCTAGCCCTGGCGCTGCTAAGGGTTAAATATTTCCTGCGTTAATGTGTTACAGTTTATAGCCCCCTGGTGTCCCCAGGACCTGGGGCTATTTACCTGTGCAGGAGTCATTCCCTGGCTGAGCAGCTCAAGGAAACCCTGAGTGCTCGCTCCCCGGCATATATGACAGGAGGGAGGTGTGACCCAGCGGAAGTGCGCACATCCCAGGGTAAACAGGATGCAGTCGTGACATGCAGCTCGCTTTGCGTTTCAGTCTAGGCAGCCGAGAGCCTTAACCTAGGGAGCCAGGAAGGGGACATCTCCCCAGGGTGGGTCAAAGGGCCCTGCATGTGTGACTCTTCCCAGCAAAGGAGGAGGGAACCCAGCCATAGAATCTGGAACAGGAAGGTCCACAGCTCCAGCAAGTAAAGGATCTAGATGTGTCTGGTTTGTGCTGGTGATGGGCATGAACCAGCAGGAGAAAACCATATATGCGGTAACTCAATGGGAACCAGCTGGGGCCCAAGGCAATGGCCCAACCCTAGCCAGACAGAGGAGTGGGACTGGCCCATTCAGCTCCTTAGGTAGCAGCGCCGGCACAATGGACCACAGCAGGAACTGGCAGTGCATGGGGCTGAATGGAGGCCAGCACTGCAGCTGCACCGTGATGCCAAGCAGCACTACGCTCCCTGGGGCTGCGTTAACTTACACCCCCCCAGCACCATTCCACGCTGGGCACCGTGCAGGGCAGTGTAACCGGCCACGTTTGCCTGGGATCTCAGTGTCTTTGCCTTTCCAGCCACTTGCAGCAGCACAACTCACAAGCCGATTAGGCCCAAAATGTGTGTTTCAAACATAAAAACAATTGTATAATCTGGCCTATGGTCCCCCTGCCAGGGCAAAGACACTGTTTCCAGACCCTTTTATTCCCTTTCACACGCTCTCACTCCCCCTGCTTCCCAGCCCAACTCTGCCAGAACCCTTGGACTACTTTCTTCTCCCCTCCTCAATGTTCCTGTAATTCGTACTCCAGAACCGGCACTAATCGTCCTATTTGTATGCCTGGCTGGAGGGGAATTCCCATACTCCCATGTAGTTGCACTTGGATGCTAGGTAATTCTGTTCTCCGCTACACCAGTGCATGAACTTCAGCGGGCTTGCATGGGTGTAAAATGAGAGTAGAATTTGGCTCTTTGATCTCGCAGTTTCTCCTGCTTGCTAATCCACATGGGCATGCTCTATACTGCCTGCGGGTCTAGACCAGCTCCCAGATCTCTCCCCCAGGATGGGGGGGTTGGGAGGGGCAAGCTTCTAACCTCAGTCCCTGCTGTGGCTCTTTCTAAGAAAATCATTGACTGCATCTTGGCTGGGTCATTTGTTCCAACAGCATCTGGGGCTCATTAGGCCCTTTTGGCTTCATATGATGCCTTTGGATGCGGTACGTGCCTCTGTTTAGCTGAGACAGGGTGGGTGAGGGAATATCTTTTATTGGCCCAACTTCTGCTGGTGAAAGAGACAAGCTTTCGAGGTCCACAGAGCTCTTCTTCAGATCTGTTGTGGTGCGCTCACTCAGCAGCTGCTGCAGTTAAGGGACACCAGCAGAACGAAGGGGTTGAATGCTGAGCCCCCCACCCAGCCTTTACTCGCACTCATTGATTTCCATAGAAGCGTCTCTGTTTGAGGATGGAGTGAAGCCCTGTCTGCAGGGGATCTGGGAGTAGCCAAAGCCACAAACGCTCGAAGCTGCCCTTTGGTTGTTATGTGCTGGTCTTTTTTAATTTATGCCAAAGGTGCCTCAAGTTTTGTATAGATGTATTATGTGTGTTGTGAATACATAGATAAGATCTATCATGGTAGGTCCCATAGTCCATCCTTACCCACCCACCCCACCTCCACCCCAAGGGCCAGAATTATTTCCTCCATCCTATTCTCCAGGAATTGCTCCAGTCTAGTTTTAAATGCCCCAAGCATTGGGGCTCCCAGCACCATGCCCCGTGGGTGATGATTGCAGTCATCTTAGGATGTGGTTCTGATATTTACATCCTAAATTGTCCTTGACTGAGTTTCATCCCATTATTCTACTTGTGCCCATTTGTCCTGCCTTCAACCAGTCCTCTCCCTCCTTGGTGTTTCCCGATGTTTGTGGATGGTTCTATCACTTCACAGTCAGGGGTGGAGGATCTGTCTCTGTCACAGGGAGGACATTAGCTGCTGGTTACTTCTGGCAGCAGGCAGCGCTCCACCCCTACTCCCAACCCACCCAGCATGGTGATGGAAAACCGATATGCTGCCCTGGCAACGAGCAATGAGGAATCACCCCCAAAGGTGGAGGAGGAGAAGCCATGTATCCCCAAGGCTGTGAGGATTGCAGCCACACTCCCAGGAGAAGATGTAGGATAGTGCTGGTTGGTGACTCTCTTCTGAGGGGGACAGATGCGCCCATCTGTCACCCTGACATGGCATCCCAAGAGGTATGCTGCCTGCCAGGGGCCCGTATCCGAGACATTACAGAGGGATTTTTGAGGATCATCTGGCCCTCTGACTACTACCCCATGCTACTCATCCATGTGGGCACTAATGATATTGTGAGATATCACCCTGAGCAGATCAGAAGTGACTACAGGGCTCTAGGAGTAAGGGTGAAGGAGCTTGGGACTCAGGTAGTGTTCTCTTTGATCTTTCCAGTCAAGGGTAGAGACCCAGGCAGAGACAGATGTATCCTGGAGGTGAATGCCTGGTTGTGATGATGGTGTTGCCAGGAGGGCTTCAGCTTTCTTGACCACGGGATGGTGTTCTGGGAAGAAGGACTGCTAAGCAGAGATGGGGTCCACCTATTGAGGAAGGGGAAGAGCATAGTTGGATACAGACTGGCTAACCTATATTCAATGAGGGCAGGAGACAAAGCCCATAGGTAAGTCAAAAACATGGAGACCTGGGAGAAGTGTCAGAATCTGGGGGTAGCATGGGCCATTATAGCATGGATAAGGGAGAGACAAGAGAGAACGTAGGGGGGAAATCAAATCAGTATCTTAGCTGTCTGTATACTAATGTGAGAAGTATGGGGAATAAGCAGGAAGAACTAGAAATGCTAGTTAATAAACACAACTATGACATAGTTGGAATCACAGAGATTTGGTGGGATAATACACATGACTGGAATATTGGCATAGAAATGTACAGCTTGCTCAGGAAGGCCAGGCAGGGAAAAAGGGAGGTGGTGTTACCTTATATATCAAAAATATGTACTCTTGGACTGAGGTTGAGATGGAATAGGAGACAGACTTGTTGAAAGTCTCTGAGTAAGGATAAAAGTAGTAAAAACCAAGGGTGATATTATGGTAGGGATCTAATACAGACCACCTAACCAGGAAGAGGAGGTGGATGAGGCCTTTTATAAATAACTAACCTACCAAATCATCCTAAGCACGGGACTTGTCTGGGCAGCTGAAGTCTGTCCCCCACCCCCCATTGTTGGGAAAATTACACATCAGGGCACAGGTTATCCAACAAGTTCTTGAAATGTATTGGAAACAATTTTTTATTTCAGAAGGTGGAGAAAGCCACTAGGGGAGAGGCTGTTCTAGATTTGATTTTGACAAATAGGGAAGAACTGATTGAGAATTGGAAAGTGGAAGGCAGCTTGGGTGAAAGGGATCATGACATGATAGAGTTCATGATTCTATGGAATGGTAGGAGGGAAAACAGCACAATAAAGATAATGGATTTCAAGAAGGCAGACTTTAGCAAATTCAGGGAGTTGGTAGGTAAGATCCCTTGGGAAGCAAGTCTAAAGGAAAAAACAGTTCAATAGAGTTGGCAGTTTTTCAAAGAGACATTAAAGGCACAAGAGCAAACTATCCCACTGCATAGGAAAGATAGGAAGTATGGCAAGAGACCACCCTGGCTTAACCAGGAGATCATCAATTATCTGAAACTCAAAAAAGAGTCCTACAAAAAGTGGAAAGTAGGTCAAATTACAAAGGATGACTATAAACAAATAACACAAGCATGTAGGGACAAAATTAGAAAAACCAAGACACAAAACTAGATTAAACTAGCTAGAGACATAAAGGGTAACAAGAAAACATTCTATAAATACATTAGAAGCAAGAGAAAGACCAATGACAGGGTAGGCTCGTTACTTAATGAAGGGGAGAAAACAATAACAGAAAATGTGGAAATGGCAGAAGTGCTAAATGACTTTTTTGTTTCAGTTTTCACCAAAAAGCTTAGTAGCGATTGGATGTTTAACATAGTGAATGCCAGTGAAAATGAGGTAGGATCAGAGACTAAAATAGGGAAAGAACAAGTTAAAAATTACTGAGACAAGTTAGATGTTTTCAAGTCACCAGGACCTGATGAAATATATCCAAGAATACTCAAGGAGCTGACTGAGGAGATATCTGAGCCATTAATGATTATCTTCAAAAAGTCATGGAAAATGGGAGAGAATCCAGCGGACTGGAAAAGGGAAAATATAATACCAATCTATAAAAAGGGGAATAAGGATAACCCGGGGAATTACAGTCATCTTAACTTCAGTACCCGGAAAGATAATGGAATAAATAATTAAGCAATCAATTTGTAGACACCTAGAAAATAATAAGGTGATGAGTAACAGCATGGAATTGTCAAAAACAAATCACGTCAAACCAACCTAATAGCTTTCTTTGACAGGGTAACAAGCTTTGCAGATGGGGGAAGCAGTAGATGTGGTATATCTTGACTTTAGTAAGGCTTTTGATACTGTCTCGCCTGACCTTCTTATAAACAAACTAGAGAAATGCAACCTAGATGGAGCTACTATAAAGTGGGTGCATAACTGATTGGAAAACCATTCCCAGAAAATAGTTATCAGTAGTTCACAGTCAAGCTGGAAGGGCATATCAAGTGGGGTCCCATAGGGATAGGTTCTGGGTCTGGTTCTGTTCAATATCTTCATCAATGATTGTGATAATGGCATAGAGAGTACACTTATAAAGTGTGCAGATGATACCAAGTTGGGAGGGATTACAAGTGCTTTGGAGGATAGGATTAAAATTCAAAATGATCTGGACAAACTGGAGAAATGGTCTGAAATAAATAGGATGAAATTCAATAAGGACAAATGCAAAGTACTCCATTTAGGAAGGAACAATCCGTTGCAAACATACAAAATGGGAAATGACTGCCTAGGAAGGAGTACTGTGGAAAGGGGTCTGGGGGTCTCAGTGGATCACAAGCTAAATATGAGTCAACAGTGTAACACTGTTGCAAAAAAACAACAACATAATTCTGGGATGTATAAGCAGGAGTGTTGTGAGCAAGACACAAGAAGTAATTCTTCTGCTCTACCTCATGCTGATTAGGTCTCAGCTGGAGTATTGTGTCCAGTTCTGAGCACCACATTTCAGGAAAGATGTGGACAAATGGGAGAAAGTCCAGAGAAGAGCAACAAAAATGATTAAAGGTCTAGAAAACATGACCTATGAGGAAAGATTGAAAAAATTGTGTTTGTTTAGTCTGGAGAAGAGAAGACTGAGGGCGGACCTGGTAACAGTTTTCAAGTACATAAAAGGTTGTTACAGGGAGGAGGGAGAAAAGTTGTTCTCTTTAACCTCTGAGGACAGGACAAGAAGCAATGGGCTCAAATTACAGCAAGGTCAGTTTAGGTTGAACATTAGGAAAAACTTCTTGTCAGGGTGGTTAAGCACTGAAATAAATTGCCTAGAGTGGTTGTGGAATCGTCATCATTGGAGATGTTTAAGAGCAGGTTAGACAAACACCTGGCAGGGATGGTCTAGATAAGACTTAGTCCTGCCATGAGTGCAGGGGACTGGACTAGATGACTTCTTGAGGTCCCTTCCAGTCCTATGATTCTATGATTATTTGGACAAGTTAGATGTATTTAACTCTTTTAAGCTTTCCTGGGAAATCAGGCCTTTAATTGCATGCATTATTCTTCCCTGAATTCTTTTAGTCTTCTCCATCTCTTTCTGGTACTGAGGGGCCCAGAACTGAACTCAATATCCTTCGGAATGGGGCTTAGATCACCCATTTTACTAGATTATTGCCACACTTTGGCTATATAACATGATGATGGATAAGTCAGAAGGTGGCAGGAGCATGGATCTCATCTCCTGTTTTTGTGAATGGAACACAAGAAATGGCTGGGGGAGGGCAGAGATTCGCTTGCTTCAATCCCAAGGAAGGCAGTTGTTGCTGAAATGTTGACTGAAAGGTTGTTTACTCCCAAATTAAAATTGCTGGAGAATATTGGAGAAGCTGAGAGCCACGTGGTGTGATACGTATGCCAGCTGGCTACTGTCACAGAGTGGTGGCTGAGGAAAAGCCTGTGCCAAGGGGGAGAAAGCCCAGTGTTGAGCCTGTCTTTGAAGCCAAGGCCAATAATGTGAAGAATACTTCAGAAGTGGTGCCACCCTCCAAAGGCCTGAGAGGGAATATATGGAGATGGTTCAGGGAGGCTGTAGGCCAGAGAGCTGGGGACTTGCTATGGGGAGGCCTGCATAGGATGCTGCAGCTTCAGGAGTGACAGAGGCTGGCTGTAAGGGCCACAAGGGGTGTTGATGGGACTGTGGAGCAGAAGGAGAGGCTGTGGGTTTCAGAAGGTACCATGGGGAAGTTGTGGGGAAGTGGCAAGGAGTGTTGCAGTCGGGGGAGCAGTTAAAGGCTGCGTGGGGAGGGGAATAGGAGGCACCAGAACTCTTTTAAACTCCTTTCGTCTCTGGCATTTTAAAAATAAAATCGATCTATTTTAAAGGGTAAAAATATAATCTCGGCAGCCCAGTGTTTATACAGCTCTGCTGCTCCAGCCTCCAATTATCTCCCTCATGCCGCTGTATAATTTATTTTCCTGAGGCGAAGCTGTTGTGATGTGGGAGGTAAGATCTCGTGAGTGGTGACCACGGTACCTTAAAATTACCCCCGGTGCCCCATTGGGTGTCATTATCTGGCTGCCTCAGAATAGGCTGTGAGTTGTTGGCTGCTTGTTTGTGTTTTTGCCCAGGAGCCCCACGTTTGATAGAGCCATCCTACTTGCTAAGCAACGCAGCCAGCACCCCGCCCCTCCGCAGGGACCTCTGGCCAGGGTGGGTGAGCTGGGGTGATGAGCCTTCTGCCCAGGACACAATGTTGCTCTGGGAGGTGGCAAAAGAAGCCAGGATCCAGTTGGAGCCATGGATGCGCAGGGTGTAATTTCCATTCAGTTTTATTTTCACTCCCTCCTAGGTAACTCGCCATCTTTGAGCTCTCCACCCGCACTGTGGGTTTGGGGTTTGGATTTCAGGTGTCTGCTGCAATTCGGTAAAGCACCCAGGAGCCGGCTGGACCCGCCCCGCTGCATGGAGCTGTCATGGGGGCTCAGAAGTGAATTTCTGCAGTGAGTGGGATGCCAGCTGGGCAGTACTGGAGGCGAATCCTCCATTTGTCTATCCTCAGCACAGGTGCAGCCTGGGCAATGGCCCGGGGAGCTCTCTACCACAGAGGCCCTCACTCCACTTTGCCCATTAGCTTCCCCATGACCTAGCCCAGGGGTCGGCAACCTTTCAGAAGTGGGGTGCCGAGTCTTCATTTATTCACTCTGATTTAAGGGTTCGCGTGCCAGTCATACATTTTAATGTTTGTAGAAGGTGTCTTTCTATAAGTCTATAATATATAACTAACCTATTGTTGTATGTAAAGTAAATAAGGTTTTTAAAATGTTTAAGAAGCTTCATTTAATATTAAATTAAAATGCAGAGCCCGCCAGATCAGTAGCCAGGACCCGGGCAGTGTGAGTGCCACTGAAAATCAGCTCGTGTGCTACCTTCGGCACGCGTGCCATAGATTGCCTACCCCTGACCTAGAGACTTCCCCTCTAAATGTGAGAGGAGAGCGCAGTCTCCATGGCCCATCCTTGGTGTCTCTTCTGAGGCAGCCAACAAGGGGCCACACAGGGGCCATTTTTGTGATGCCCCCTGGGACTGGAGTGAGAGCCCCCATTCATGTCACAGAGGGATTCAGATGGTAATAACTTCCTGTCACTCCAGACCTGCTCTAGAATAGAACCAGTGTCCTGGAGTGGAAGACTCTGTATCCCATTCCCCTGGCTAAGCCAGCCAGCCAATCCCCTTTGACCCAGGGTCTTACTGAGTGCAGTGCCATAGAGATGAAAGGCCCTGAGGCCCATTCACAAGCCTCCCTGAGCTGTCTTTTGAAAAGTGCTCTGGGATGAACAACCTTTTCTTATTTCATGGGCCTGGCACACAGGAAGGATGAATAACTTCGCAGCTGAAGCACAGGACTGGGAGTTAGGACTCCTGGGTTCTAGTCCCCAAAACTGCCACATACTTGCCACTGGATGGTGGGCAACTTATAACACCCCTTGGTGCTTTAGTTTCTGGGAGGATACATTTGTGAAGTGCACTGCGCTCCCCCAATGAAAGGAGCCAGAGAATGGCAGCGGATGGTCATTATTAAGATATAATCACTAACAGAATTAGAGCTACGGGGGCTCATTTCTCTCTAGCCCTTGGCCCTGCATGGCACAGTGCAGGCAAGATGTCACTGACGTCGCCGCGGTGTGAGAGGGAGGAAGTGGAGCACAGGAAAGCTGCTCTGAGTTTCCTTCTACACCTTTCTGCGCTCTCTGCATTTTAAGTGTGTTGGGGTAGCTGGAGGAGGAAAGGGGCAAATCCCAGCTCTGCGCCTGTCTGTTTTCTGCCTTCCCCGGGCAAAGGCATTCGATTCTCTCTGGGGTTTTATACCTATAGCTACAGAAGGCAGAGAGACCTAATCCAGGCCAGCCACTGGACATGGGCTAAGGAAATCCAGCAGAGAGCTGACCCCATGGCATGTGACATTACCTTTACAGATGGGGCATACCTGCCTTTCCTTAAACCCCGTGATCAAAGTCCCAAGCAACAAACTACTGTACATGGTGGGTCACTTCAGTTCTGTAATTACACCTCCACTTTAAACATGCTGATGGGGGTGACATACAGGCAGGATCCTCAGGGCTTGGGAAGGAATAAATGTCAAGAGGCAAATGGAATGTGTAATCAGCAACAGAGAGCAGCTGGGTGAAGGCAAAGAGCTTGTTTTTGTTGAGCAGAACTAGCTGGGGCAAGCCAGGCGAAAGGCTGGGGTAGTTTGTCTTGGGAGGTGCAGTGAGTGAGTCCGCATAGAAGATCCCTTTGACAGCCCTCTCCCACAC
Source organism: Chrysemys picta bellii (assembly GCF_011386835.1). NCBI lineage: Eukaryota > Metazoa > Chordata > Testudines > Emydidae > Chrysemys > Chrysemys picta. Next base: position 23,976,121 of record NC_088797.1, on the reverse strand, counting down.
ATCACTCTTGGGGAACTGGCTCCTTTCCCCTGCCGTGCTCCCTGGACCCACACAACCTTTTGTCGTCTTCGCTTCTAAGAATTCCAGCTGTTGACAGCAGCTGAATGTTCCTTCTTTGCAGTCTGGAGGGAGGGGCCCGGGGCTTGGGAGTCTATAGATTCTGAGCACAACAGATTATGCAAGAGAGCTCCTGAAAGAGGAGAAGAAGGAAACGCAACAAAACAAAACAGCCTTCTCTCTTCAAAGAGGAGAAATTCCAGCCAGTCACCCAGAGACAGCCAGCACTCTGACTTCGGTTTCTGTTTACTTCTTGCTCTCTCACTGTGAGTCAGGATTGGAAGTAGTGGCTGGCTTGGTGTTTTCAATTAGGGCTCCTCAGATACTCCCTTTCCCTCACCCCTTCCTGACAGCCTGCTGGCCTTGTTTACACAATGCTGCTGGTGGATCCCCATGTCCTCCGCTGGAGGCTGTTGAGATGATTTATTCTCCCAGTGAGGTGAGCGCCATTCCCCGAGGCTGGCAGGAGACCTTCATTTTGGTTCTTGTCATCAGGGGAAGCTGCATGAATGAGATTTTAACAGTTAAATTCGCAAGGGTTAAGCACTGACCGTCCTAAGGAACATGATGGTCCTATGGAAGTGAGTTCAAAGCAGTGCTCCCCGCCTGGAACCACGTAGCTCTTAAAGGCCCTACATATAAACAAAGTCGTAAATATATAGGACAACGACTGACACCCCACCACCTTCTTTCCTTCCTTGTTTATTTCCATACAATGTGCACCTCTGCATGGCACTGTAATGCCACATATTACATTATGGGATGTAAAGATCACACACGAAGGATTCAGCCCTGGCAAAAAACGATGCATCTATGTAGCATGTGTGTCAGCCATCAGTTCTGTGCAGCTGACCACATATACAGATGTTGTCCTCAGAAAATAAGAACTTATGCAGAGTGGGCTGCACACATCCAGCCACTTGTATCGATGCAGTACGTATATGATCACCTGCAGGCAATGCATGGATAGCTGGCCATGGGCATGCATGCCTTTGGAAACGGAGAGCATGTGTGTGAGCATGGAAAGGCTGCCCACCTATTTGTATTGTTTGAAGACAGAAAGGCTCGTAGCACAGGTACGGTTGCCATGTGGCCAAGCATGAGAACTTGCACATTACTAGAACAACTTTACCTTACTGCTCAGAAGTGCCATTGTATTCAGTCCCAGGACCCAGGGCAAATGGAAACCCACCTTCTTCTGCAGGTTTCTACTCAAGATCCTGGATCCAACAGCCCCTCTTCCACATGATGTGGGGAGGTGAAACAGTTACTAACAAACTAGCAGTGAAACTATCTTCCAGCAAACATAGGTGGGCAGCTGCCTATGTAGGTGGCCATACATGTGGCTGCATGCAGTCCAATGAACAGTACACCAGCCTGGAGATGGATGACCTCGGGTCTAGTCTCAGCTCTGCCACGGACTTGCTGTGTGACTATGGGCAAGTCCTTTCCACTTTCTGTATCTCACTTTCCCTATCTGTAATGTCGGCCTGGTGCTGTTTCCGCTCCTTTGGAAAGTGCTGTGAGCTTTCTGGGTGAAATTGCTGGGCATTATTCATGTGTGGGACTGGCAAGCCTGCTAAATCCATGTCTGCTTCTGCTGGGAAAGACTCCTTCCTGTGTGACCTTCCCTTCCAAGCAGCATGATGCTGTAGTGCCATGTAATGTGATTTGTTGTGTGCAAACCAAAATGAGGGCAAGAGTGCGTATTTCTGCCTGGCAGGAAACGGGCAGCACTGCCCTCCCCCAAGCTCCTGGATGAACTTCAGTGAACTGTTGATAGTTTCCTCTTGCTCGAGGGTTGCAGACCTAGTTCCTCCTGCAGGGTGAAAGCCTAGAGGACAGCGAGGCCTCATCTTGACAGGAGTGTTTCAGGTTTGTCTGCTCAGCACTCCCCTCTGACCCTGGCTGCTGTTGCCAGGGCCGACGAGACGGGGGGAAGCCGGTACAAATTACCAGGGCCTGGCGGTCCGGAAGGGGGCCCGGCTTCCCCCCCTCTCATCGGCCCTGTTTAGCCGGTCTGCCCTTGCTGGGGGGGGGCACGAATTTTTTTTCACCGGGACCCGAACCCGCTCTTGGCGGCCCTGGCTGCTGGTATTTGCTGAGAGCCAGCAATGAGTTTGCTTGGTGAGGATTTGGAATGCAGTGTAAGGCCCAACCCCTGCCCCAAATTGCTTCCAGTCTAAGACACACAAAAGGCAACCATTCAGATGCAGAAAACACCAAGTGGCCAAGCAATGGAGTTACTGGAGCTTGGCAACAGACCTGAGAATGAACTCGCAAGCGGGATACTTACCGGTAATTAAAAAGGCTGAAAGTGAATTTCAGTGAAGTCCCGCTAGCTACCCCCTTTGGCCCCCCCAAATTAGAATTTCTTTCCCAAAATCTACCTTGTAAAAATACCCCAAGGTTAGAAAGTCTGGAAGTGAAGAGCTCAGGGTTCTGTCTAGTTCCCCACTGCCATATCATCCCCAGACACTCACTGTTGCCCCACTGCTTTACACCATCCACAGCTTGGTCCCCCGGTGTGGTTCTGTCATGGGACTAGGCTGTTGGTGATAGCTATTGTCTATGAAGTATGTGACACAGATTTCAAATGGAATCTGGTCCCGGGATCCATTAAGTGCTATCAGAGGACATGGGTGTGGAGTAGAATAACATTTTTATGACTGGACGTGGAATGATTTATCTGTGTGCTGTCATGAACTGTGTTGTTGAGGCATTGCAGGATTATGTCAGTGGAGGTAGAGCTTGCATGTTTGTATTTTTGTTAGCTCTCACCTTAACTATGGAGTGGTGACCACTGAACCATAATCACAGGACTTCTGAAGCCGGCCCAATAACGCCGGGGAGGGATTTGAAAGCAGAGGGAAGACACTTGTTGCACTGGGGTCAGGAGGGCATTCCAGGGGCAAGCATGGAGTCAAGTGGAAGAAGGATACAGTTGATCATCAGGTGGAGGCAGCAAGGGAGAGATGATCTGTGCAGTTGTGGAGAGCCTTGAACGGGAGGAGGAGGGGGAACTGGTTTGGGTTTGTATAGCGAGGTAGCTCAGGCCCCGCAGTCTGGGGTCCAGGAATTCTCCCCCACCCCCAATAAAGCCAGGGGGATGTGCTGGAAACTACAGACGGAGCTGGTTTGTCTAGGATAATCCAAGCAACAGCAGGACGCTGACCTAGCAGCATTGCTAATTGTGTGCAGCAGAAGCTGGGCCATGCAAATGCTGCCCTCAGCTGCAGAGAAGGCCCTTGGACACAGGAAATAGCGTTGATTAGACCAAGAGGAGAGAGGAAACCCAGGGGCCCCTCAGGGCGCTGTGCCTTCAATCCCCTCTCAGTACATTGTGCCAAGCACAGGGTGAGGCCCTGGCGCTGTCAGAGGCTGTGTGGGAGGTGGGGGGTTGCTGCATTCACTTCATGGCACATGCTGTGCTGCTGACTTCATGGAAATAAGGCTCTATTATCCTCTGTGCAAACAGCAGCTGGGCACATGCCAGGGAAGGTGCTGCCTGCACCTGGCCCCAGAGGTGCCTGCTGTGTGCAAAATGGAAACTGCGCTGACAGCCAGTTCTTCAGCAAAACCCTGGGCCAGCTGCAGGGCCAAGGGAATCTGGGTGGGGGATGCCATGGGATGGCCTGGCTCGGGGGGCTTGTGTCTTACTGCAGGATACAGGTGGCACCACTGAGCAGGGTGTGCAGAGTAGGGGGCAGGATGTCTCAGCAGGAAAGGAGAGGACATGGTGTTGGAACCAGAAGGTTCTGGAAGGGGCAGGCTGCAAGGGAAGTGCACGGTCAGCAGCAGGAAGCCTTGGGAGGGAGCTAGTGGGGAGCGGGTGCAGGAAAGGGACCGAACAAAAGGAGAAGCCAAAGGGCTCTGGGAGAAAGGAAACCCCTCCCCACAACAGGTCAGTGCAGCTCAGTGGGGGTTGGAGGGGGAAGGTTGCTCCTGACACTTTAAATACCAAACAAACCCCCTTCTCCCCTCTGGTGCCCTCCCCCAGCTGGGTGAATTCTCACCCCCGAGGCGAAGGGGCACAGGCTCCCGGGAGGAGAGAGCAGGGGGCTCTCAGGGGGCAATGCAGCTCGCGAGGGATTTGTGCAACACGGTGTGGGGATCAGGCCCAACCAACACAGCAGAGGTCCCAGGTCACTCATTGCTACTACCGTGGGCAAAAATCCTCCCCCAAACCAGGGTTTAAATCTTCGGAGGCAGGAAATAGCAGCACAGTGACCATCTTCCCCCAACACACCAGGAACTTGCATTGCGCTGATCCTGCTCTGCTGCCTCAGAGTCATAGGGGACCACTAGGCCATCTAGTGTGACCTCCGGTATATCACAGCCCTAGGATTTCACCAGATACCCCTACACAGAGCCCAGGAACTCGTGTTTGGCTAAATCATATCTTCCAGAAAGGCAACCAGCCTTGAGCTGAAGTCTTCAGAGATGGAAGGATCTACTCCTTCCCTTAGAGGTTTGGTCCAATGGTCAATCACCCTCCCTGTTAAAAAAAATAAATGAAAAACGATGCCTTATTCCTCATCTGAATTTGTCTGGCTTTAACTTCCAGCCTTTCTTTCTTGTTGGGTCTTTCTCCTCTAGCTTAAAGAGGCCTAGGCAATCACCAGTTTCCAGTCCAGTGATCAGTTCATCTTTATCCATTATAATGAGCACTCCCTCCTGGGCTTTTGTTAGCCAGCACGCGGCTCCATATGCATTCAAGATCCTGAGGTTCTGTATTATCAATAACTAATATCAGGACTGGTGCCTTAATGTCACCCTCAATACACACACACACCTCTTTTACCGACTCAATCCTTCCTAAACAGGCTGTAATCAGTGAGTGTAATATTCCAGTTACGGGAATCGTCTCGTCAGGTGTCGGTAATGACTGCTGACAGAGCGCTTTGTGCCCTTTACCTGTGGTGCACTGTGGCCTCCCCAGCACCAGAGCTGGCAGGGACAGAGCTTCATTTACACACAAACCCCTGGCTGATCTGCAGTGCTGGGAAAAGGCAAGCGAACCTGCAGGGGTCTGGGTGAAATCCAGCTTTATCGAAAGAGGGCCGGGGTCTGGGCAGAGACCAGTGCAGACTTTATCAATTCATTTCGTTGTGTTTTTTAAAGGGAACTGAACTCCCCCAGCCAGGGGGGGGAGGGAGGGGAAGGGGGAAATTTCCCTTGTCTTGCTGTCACCCCCTTCTCCATGCCCCAGTGCTGAGGGTGCTCCCCTGGGATTGGGTTTGTTGTACTAGCTGTATGAGGTAAGGGTTTTGTCCCTCTCCACCTTTGCATGCACACAGCCCCTGGGCTGTGGGAATTAGCTGTGATCCAAGCCCCTTACTGTTGTGCTGTCAGGTGAGAGTTGGGGTTCGCCATGTGGAAAATTCCTATTTTTATCCTATAGGCCCTTTGTGAAGCTCCTGGACGCAGTGTGTGCAAGTGCACGTGACAGGGAGATGCATTTTAGAAAGAAGTAAGAGAGCAATAAGAAGAAACAGCAAAGAGTGCAGGTAGAGCAGATCCCTGCCCTCCTCCAGAGGGCTGCAATCTTACTGCCAGGACAGATGCAATACTCCCCCCACTCCACTCTCAGAGCAGGGCAGGGAGTTATTCCTTGTTTACCGGTAGCAGTTGTAAAGCATGATCGCCCGAGGTCTCACCCAGGCAGTCATGGCCACCCACTTTTCCTTGAGGGCTACCTGGGACAGACCAGGGTCCCAAAGGTTTATTCTTTTGTAACATGAGGTTGTGGTATGGAAACGTTGAGAACCACTGTACTGTGCAAGTGTTAAGATTGGTTCTGCTTCATCTGTGACCCCTTGGCGGGCTCTGAACAGTGACCCCATTGGCAGGTCCGATCCAATCACTCTGAGTATGTCTACCCTGCACTCAGGCTAGGGCAGCACAGGCAGCTGCATGGGCTAGCCCTGCCTGCCCAGGACCCTGGATGCACACTCGAGTGGTCAATGCTGCTGCACTGCTTTTGTTACTGGAGCTAGCTTTGATCTATCTAGAATAAAGTTAGCTCTGAGAGGTGCAGGGAGGGATCCAGTGCAAACTCCATGCTCAAAGGGCTTTGCTGCTTTGACGAAATACTTGCTTAATTTTTGCTGCTTCCATCCCCGACCTACTGGATCACTGCATGCAGGGTAGGCTTCAGCTGACACCCAGATTCCACCTTTCCTCTCTCATTGCCTCTTTTACACACCAGTGGAGTAAAAAACCATTAAAACGATAATCAAAACCCAGCTCCTAGCAGATTCCACAGCAATATGTAGGTCTGCACTGGACAGAGTCTAATGTTCCCAAGAGACAAAGCTAACCTCTGGCCTTTCCCCAGGCTTTCATTCTGTCATTAGCTCAGGCCCTCTCTTGAGGAAAACCTGGCTGAGGAGTTGCCTGGCCTTGTGCATTAGGCTATTTTAATTTTAGCTGTTTTTTTAAAAAATACTAGTGAGATCGTATAAAGGGCTAAATGGCAGACGAGTGTCCTCTTACACACTTTGCCTTTCACAACCCACCTAGAAGGGGAAATTTTTGGTTCATCAGTCGCCTACATTTCTGCCCAAGAGAGAATTGGCTCACCATAATAAAACATAAAAAAAAAAAAAAAGACAGGGCCAGAGCCTGCTGTCAGTGACACAGGGTGGGGGTCCTCTGACTGCCATGAAACGATTCTGTCTTTGCCCTGTGTGAGAGCCAAATTAGCCCTACTGACTCAAGCTGATCTACACGGACAACTTGCACTAAATCAGTTTCCCAATGGATGTAATTAAATCAGTGCCGCCCCTTCATCTGGACATTCTTAAGCTGGTTTAAGAAAGTCGATAGAAGGCACTCGGAAACCAAGTGAAGATTTCACACCAGAGGGGTGAGTGCAGGGCATCCATTTCACTCAATCCATTTAGAAACCTACTTAGTCAAACTGGGGCAATTTCCAGCGTCTCAAACTGTAAAGCATCAGAGGTAGCAAAAGCCTGAATGAGGTTCTTGGCCTTTAATTGATTATCTGGTGTCTTTTAAAAGTTAGTGGCAAAAGCAATTCTCCTTTACATGGTTCGGTAGTGCCCCGGAGCACGTCTAGAGCCCCTGCCGTGATTATCACCTTAGTCCGATGGGGAAGTTAATTTACATGTTCCCTACCATGAAAGATGCTGAGCATCCAAAAATCCCATGGAGGCACAAGTAAGAAGCTGTGCAAACCAAGTCCTTACTGTGTGAATAAGACAATACAGACAGTGACAAGGCAGGTGAAGTAATAGCTTTTATTGGACTGACTTTGGTGTCTTTTTCACCAACAGAAGTTGGTCCAATACAAGATATTACCGCACCCGCCTTGTCTCTCATATACTGGGACAAACACAGCTACAACAACAGTGCGACCAATAAGACAATGCAGCAGATAGGAGAGGGAGTATGTTGGGATTATTAATGATGAGAAGGGGCTGTTTAAAGAGGTGGCTTCTAAGAAAGGATTTGAAGGAGATATCTGTCAGGGAGACTGTTTGTTAGAGGGGCCAGCATCGTAGAAGGCTCAAAGCAAGGGAGCATGCAAAGGAGATGAAGATAAGAGTCAGGCAAAAGAATTGGGATGAGCATATGAAGTGGGAAATTAAATAGGAGTCTCAACACTGGGAATAAACCAAGGGGCACAGGTGTGCTTTGATGCACTAGGCCCAGTCCCACCCTCTGATCTGCTTGCACACTTCTGGTTAACGCCATTGTGTGAATCTCAGGGCACAGTTGGGCCCATTGCATTCTAAAGTACCTGAACAGAAAACTGACAATGAACCACGACCTGATTGTTTCATGAATCTTTACTGCCCTCTGCTGGGTATTCATCAAACCAAAGACTGCTTCATTTCCATTGTATTTTTTGCATTGTTTGCTACTGGTGACTGTTCTTTGAACTTTGTCTCATTTTAAGTGATTTTGTGAATTCTAATTTTGTCATTGAATGATAAGACTCCTGCCATATTACACAATATTACTTCCTAAATGTACCTGACAGCAGCCCCCTGCCTGGGTAGAATGGGTGAGAGACTACACTGAATCAGACCCTAATTCCAACTAGGCCAGTTCCCTACTTGTTATGGTTAGAGGTTGACTTCAATGCTAAAACAAGAAGTGTTATATCCCTGCTTCATTTTATTTTATTTTTACTACAATAACTCTGGATATTCTTCCTATCCATATAAAGGTTCAGTCCCTCTTTGAATTAGGCCAAGTTCTTGGTTTCAGTGACCATCTCTGGCAGTGAGTTGCAAAGATTAATTGTGCGTTGTGCAAAGAAGTGGAACCCAGGGACCCCCACCTTCTCGGGGAGGTGAGTGGCCAGTCTCCCCCCTGGCCAGCTTCCTGGGCTGCCCTCCAAGGTGGCAGGCAGGCTGCCAGCCATGCAGCCATTCTATGAAAACTTCTGAGACTTTTTTCCCTCCTGTTCTGCTAAGGAATGATTTTTTTTTTTTCAAAATCTCAGACTTTTGAACAGAACAGAAAATCCTGTATCCATCTGCTCAGCGCTACTTTTGACCTTAATCTCTCTGTGCCTCAGTGCCCAACTGTTAAATGGGGATAGTAATACCCAATCATCTGACAAGGCGGTTGTGAAAATAAATGTTTGTGCAGCACTCAGACGCTATAGTGATGAGTACCATAGAAAAAACCCATGAGGAAACTAATAAATCTGTCTTCAGAGCAAGGTTTGAATAACATGCAGTAAATAAAGCCTAGGGCCACAATTGAACAAGGAAAAGACAAATATGGAATAGCTGCTCATTCAGTTAGCACTGTGCATCCAGCCTATGAACTAAATGAGGCAGGGGGTCTGGTGGACAAAATAGTGCATGATCATGTAATTAAAGACTGTATTGCAATGCAGATGCACAAGGGGGCTGAATTAACTTTATTAATGTTCTTTTAACATCACTGTTATGTCTGTAATGGTATATACCAGTGGTTCTCAAACTGGGATTCGTGAACCCCTGGGGGTTCGCGAAATGTTACAGGGGGTTCTTGGGGAAAAAATTCCCTAATGGCGGACAGAGCTGTCACTAGGGACCCTGGCCAGCACGGGGCCAGCAGACTGGAGCCCCTAGACTGCCAGCTAAGCAGATCAAAACAAGCATATCTATCACATTGAAGAGATTTAAACTTCAAGACTCCTTATAAGAAATGGAAAGGGAGGTGGATATTTTTTGCTGTTTTTAAAATTAAATAGGCAGCTAGTATTGTTTTTTAAATTATTATGACTAACAAGTTTAAGCTTTGTTGTAACGTGCGTTGTTTGCCTGGATTGCTCAAGACCTGAATGTGTAGGAAGAACGCTTTGAGTTGGCTTCTTAAATACAAGCTACAAAAGTGAGATCTTGGAAGAGTGTTGCTGTTTTCATAATGTAATAAAAATACTTTAATGATAAATAATTAATAATACTGTGTAATAAGCATGTCATAAAAACAAATTTTATATTTCCAAGATCACTGCTTTTATAATTTATACTCAGGTAAAGGAAAAAATCCCTGGAAATATTCATTTTTAGGAGGGAGTTCGCGAGACTTGACATTTTTTGGGAAAGGGGTTCACAGGTTGTTAAAGTTTGGGAACCACTGGTATATGCTTATATCATGTCTCCTCTTCTTCATCTCCTTTCTAAGGTAAATATCCCAATCTTCTCAAGCTCTCTTCCTGCATGCGTTTTTCTAGCCCCTTGATCACTCTCCTTGTTTGTGCTGAACCTGCAATATTCTGCAGTAGTCTTTTTTGAGATGTGGTGATCTATACTGCACAGGGTATTCCAGACAAGAGTGAACCTTTCATTTACATAATGGTATTGTATTTTTTTCTGTATTATTCCCTATCTCATGCTGTATGCATCCTAATATTTGTCCCCAACCATGGGGGATGCTCTAACTTACAGTAGGTTAGTGGGCATCCCAAAATAGACAGAGTACAAAGTGCTGTGGCCTCACTCTTCCTGCCCTGCCACCTTTGCCCTCTACCCTAAGGGTGGCAAGGTGCTGGGGGAGCATAGGGCAACATATGTCATTCCTATGCTACTCCTGCACCGGGTAGTTCCCCCAGGGGCTCTTATGGCCCCTTTACACTGCCGGAGCAGCATGAAGGAGGTAGAATCCATCCCAAGGTATTTTATAAAACTCATGTCCACATTCCAGAATCATGGTTCTACAACACCCTGCGGTGACTGGAGTCACATACGGAGCTGGGGTGAGGAGGGCACCAGGGGAATGGTGGCTTGATACTAGAGGCAGCGAGGGGGGCAGTCAGCGAGAGTGATTCAGTGTGGGGATGTCCTCAGACGAAAGGCAATGGTAGCCACAAAGCAAAGGGTTTATATGCCGCGAGGGGGCAATGGGGCGGCAGAGGTATTATGTGACTTGCGGGAGGAGATGGGAGTGATGTGGTGCCGGAAGAATGGCATATGCCGGGGGTGGGGGGAGGAACACAGTAATGACCTGGGGGAGACGCTACATGCAGGCGGGAGGGGCTACCCCATGGGGGGCAGGAGTCACGCGGGTGGAGGGGCTGCCGCTGACCCATGCGGGGGGGCAGGAGGGAGGGGATGCCTCCTGCGGGGGGCGGGAGCTGGAGCCATGCAGGGGGGAGGGGATGCCTCGGCAAGAGTCACGCGGGGGCCAGCAGACTCGCTAGGCGGGCCCAGCAGGGGGCGCTCACGCCTAACAGAAGGGGCAGACAAGGAGGCGGGTCTACGCGGTGACGTCATTAGGCATGGATGACGCGGCGCGTTGGTGGGTGGGTCCGTGTTGACATCGGGAGCCGGCACCTGAGGGCCGCGTTGAGTCGCTCGCCGGCCGCCCGCCGCCATGTACCGGGCTCTGTACAGCTTCCGCTCCGCCGAGCCCAACTCGCTGCCCCTCGCCGCCGGGGAGACCTTCCTGCTGCTGGAGCGGAGCAACCAGCACTGGTGGCTGGTGACCCGCGCGGGCTCCGGGGAGACGGGCTACGCGCCGGCCTCCTACCTGCAGCGGCTGCAGGTCAGGGCAGCGGGCCGGGGAGATGGGCTCCGTGCTTCGTGGCGGCGGCAGTGGGGCAGTTGCGCCCTTTACCCGGCGGAGAGGGACGAGCCGGGGTGGAGGGAACGGGCTGTGTTGGGGAGACGGGCCGGGGAGGAGGGAGGGGATGGGCCAGGAAGGGCAGGGGCTGACGGGGACGGGCTGTGTTGGGGGGACGAGCCGGGGAGGATGGGCCGGGGAGGGCAGGGGCTGACGGGGCGGGCTGTGTTGGGGAGATGGGCTGTGTTGGGGAGACGGGCCGAGGAGGGGAGAGGACAGGTTGCGTTGCGGGGAGGCCAGGCTGTCCGGAGTTGCTGGAAAGGGGGAGGCCAGGCTGTGTTGGGATGGTCTCTGGGGAGGTTACTACAGGCTGTGTGTGGGCGAGGGAGGGCGGGGTGTGTGTGTGGGGGGGCACTACAGGCTGTGTAGGGGACTCTCTCCTGCAGTGGCTGCAGACTAGCATTTGGGGGTACAGGGCTGGGCACTGTCCTGGCTGTCTCACATCAGAGGATGAAGTGTGGCCTTTTATCTCTGTAGGACAGGGTTTAGCATGAAGAACAGGGAGACTGTACTTCAGAGACTGACTGTGATCTGAAGGTCTGGAGTGCATCTTTGGAGGGTACATCTTCTGGGGAAGGGCTATGTGCTAGCCTCTTCCCTCAAAAGTTACAAGACATGGGGTGCTATGCTAGCAAGAAAGTCTATGCACAGGCCTCCTGTCCCCCAGAGAGGCAGTGTCAAATGATCGTCATGAAGTTCTTGGATCAGCTTGTACTGCCCAGGGGAGATGTGACTCCTAGCTGCAGCAATATAGGATCATGAGGCTAAGGGCAGGTATGAGGACCACTACCCTGGAGAGATGGGCTTCTTACGTCTTGCTGAGGTGACATTTAGTGGTCAAGGACCAGGAAACACTGACCTGGTGATTGAGCTGTGCACTGAACTTCTGTAGGTCAGGTCCATAGAGAAGCGATATGGAACTTCACTCTAAGGGCACGGGTTATGTGTTGGCCCCTACATATAATGGTTACTGGTGAGAAGACAAGGGAGTCAGGGGGCATCAGTATGGGAGAAGACATTATGTGCTAGTTCCCTATCACCTGCACTCGTCAGAGAGCCTGAGGAGAAGGAGAAGTTCACATGGCCTACGCTGGTGAGACTACATATATAGTTAGTCTACTCTGAGAGGCTATGAGTGAGTGGATGGTAGGCTGTGTGCGGCTTATAACATCTGGAGTTACCAGTGTGGGTTGCTTTTAAATTATGCAGTTATCACAATCTATGTGTTAGATGTAGGGGCCAACACATAACCCGTGCCCTTAGAGTGAAGTCCCATATCGCTTCTCTATGGTCCTGACCTACAGAAGTTCAGTGCACAGCTCAATCACCAGGTCAGTGTTTCCTGGTCCTTGACCACTAAATGTCACCTCAGCAAGACGTAAGAAGCCCATCTCTCCAGGGTAGTGGTCCTCATACCTGCCCTTAGCCTCATGACCCTCATGTGTTAGAGCAGATGTGCAGAGAATTGCTTTGAGAATGACTATTCACAGCTACTACTGTGTATAAGTGAGAATGTTTAGCAGGAGATCAGCAATCGCACCCATTCCACTAATGTAGAGAATAATACAGGGACTAATAACAGGCCTGTCCCAGCACTGATGAGAGGGCTGGGGGAGAAGCCAAGAACAACCAGCTGTAATGATAGGGGCAGTAATTATAGTCAAGTCAGTGACATTAGTAATTATAGAAAATGAGAGGACAGACTCCTCCAGCCCTAATAGGAGTCAGTGATGAGGGCTCATGCAGTAATAACAACAGCAAGGATAACCCATACGTTTTTGTTGGTGCTGTAGAAGATAAAACTGTATGCCCTCTTTTACAGGGTGATGGCATGTTTTAATGGAGGGTTCCTGGACAAAACATGGATCCTGCAATACCCTTGTTATATGTACTGTTTGGGTCAAGCTTTTTATCCTCCTAATCCCAGGGTTTGCAATGGTGCCTACAATATCTCTAAGTTGCATATACCAAATAAGTCTGTATAGAAGTACACACATGTTACAGGTACATTTTTGGTCTCCCTGAGAAAATACAGCCCAGAATGTCAATAGAAACCAATTTATTCTAATATGCTGGTGATTCAGATATCTCTGGTCTTGTGATTAAAATAGTAAATTTGTTTCTAAATAATTTCAGTGTTTGATGATGTTTTCTATAATTAGATTTCACCAATCCAGTAACAAATGTGAACTCCTGAAGCACTGGAACAATCTTACCATGGAGTCACAGACAATCCCATCGGCTACGCCAGTCTATCTTGCCACCCAGGCAAGCTGGACTTAGTGATAGTTGGTTTCCATACACCAAAGATCACAAAAGATTCAGTTTGTACCCCAGATCTCACCCCAAAGACCATACTTGTAGCCAGTCCTATAGTAAACTAAGGATTTATTAACCAGGGAAAATAAATTAGTTATTTACAGGTTAAAGCAGGCAAACCTGTATACACAAATTAGTTACAATCTATGGTTTTAAAAGATTACAGATTTGTAGTCACGTGTCAGCACTGAATGTCTTTTAGGGCTAACCCAGGTTGACCTAGGACCAGGGCTGGCTCCAGGCACCAGGCAACCAAGCAAATGCTTGGGGTGGCACCTGGTAAGGGGCGGCCAATCTTGGAGTGGTGGGGGGCAGCGCGGCGCGGCATTCCGCGGGGGGGTGGGACGTGCTCGCGCGGGGGGGGGGGGGGTGTTCCGGCGGCGCTCGGTGGGGCGGCGCTTTTTTTTTTTTTGCTGCTTGGGGCAGCAAAAAAGTTAGAGCCGGCCCTGCCTAGGACCTCTTTGCTTCTGTTTCGTAGCTCCAGCCCTGTAAGAGTTGAGCAGCAAATGAGAAAGAGAACATTTTCTTGTGTCCCTGTTTTATCCCCTTCTTCCAGCATTCAAGCTGATGGGGCAGGCTCCTGCTCGTAGCGCCTTCATGGGTTTCAGAGGGTCATTAACCAAGTCTTTGTATCCTGATGTTCCACAGTGGCCCATTTAGTTTTGATGGTCCTTCTTGATGGGCCGTGGGCCATTTCCCATGACTGGCTTCACAGGTTCAGAGCAAGCATTTTTACAATTGTAAAGCAAAACTTTCATATCACCTTATAGCATGGCTAGAGACATCATGAGTGAAATTAATGCATGCAGCAACTTACAAGCATTCCATAGTCTAAACACATTCTTATAAGTCTAACACCAATTTTGAACTATACTAACATACAGGTGAGCTGGTCTGGTTTCCAGCTATGAATTTGTCAGTGCTTAGCTGATGACTACAGCCTTGGCAAGAGCAGGCACCTGGTCTGCCAGTGTCACACTAAGATTAAACCTCTGCCCTTGAATAAGGATCCTATCCTGCAACCCTTATTCATGACAATGGTCCGACTTCAATGAGATTACTTGTGTGTAAGAATCAGGTGCTAAGATATTTCACAGCAGTTACAAAGCAGATGATCTACTTAAAACAATATATATTTTAAAATGTGATTGGGCAATAAAATGGCAAATGAAATTTAATGTGGATAAATGTAAAGTAATGCACATTAGAAAAAATAACCCCAACTATACATACAATATGATAGGGGCTAATTTAGCTACAACAGATCAGGAAAAAGATCTTGGAGTCGTCATGGATAGTTCTCTGAAGATATCCACGCAGTGTGCAGAGGCGGTCAAAAAAAGCAAACAGGATGTTAGGAATCATTAAAAAGGGGATAGAGAATAAGACTGAGAATATATTATTGCCCTTATATAAATCGATGGTTCTCTCACATCTTGAATACTGTGTACAGATGTGGTCTCCTCATCTCAAAAAAGATATACTGGCACTAGAGAAGGTTCAGAGAAGGGCAACTAAAATGATTAGGGGTTTGGAACGGGTCCCATATGAGGAGAGATTAAAGAGGCTAGGACTTTTCAGCTTGGAAAAGAGGAGACATGATAAAGGTATATAAAATCATGAGTGATGTGGAGAAAGTAGATAAGGAAAAGTTATTTACTTATTCCCATAATACAAGAACTAGGGGTCACCAAATGAAATTAATAGGCAGCAGGTTTAAAACAAACAAAAGGAAGTTCTTCTTCACACAGTGCATAGTCAACTTGTGGAACTCCTTGCCTGAGGAGGTTGTGAAGGCTAGGACTATAACAGCGTTTAAAAGAGAACCTCCATGAATTTATCCAGTTAAGTCCATTAATGGCTATTAGCCAGGATGGGTCAGGAATGGTGTCCCTAGACTCTGTTTGTCAGAGGGTGGAGATGAATGGCAGGGGAGAGGTCACTTGATCATTACCTGTTAGGTTCACTCCCTTTGAGGCACCTGGCATTGGCCACTGTTGGCAGACAGGATACTGGACTAGATGGACCTTTGGTCTGACCCAGTATGGCTGTTCTTATGTTCTTATAATCCTCTATGGACCTTTCCAACCTACCTCTTGTGCCATTTCTTTCTGTAGTCCCTTGCTTCATCTGCTCATCTAGCAGTGGGCTCTTCTTTGTCCTTTCTGCCTTTCTATTTTGCTTTAACTCTAAAGTATTTTCAAGCTACAGGCATGAAAACTGCTTCAGAAGAGTTGTATTGCTAGTATATTAATAACTAATATTAAAATGAATATGAAAGCAGGGTTATGACAAGCCATGAAAATGGCTTCTGGTACTTCATATTTGTTTTCCTTTAGTTCAAACCTGACTTTCCTAACTGGCATTTCAACCTGTTACCAGGAAATAGCATGGGGCTTTTTCTGCCACCTCTGTATTTGACAATAAAGGTTCTGGAGCCAGAACTTGACTGGTGATCACGCTGATGATGCATGAGGCAGAATAAAATTCAAATGGCTGCTCTGTCGTTATAACAATGCTTAGTTGTGTTGACTGCCTCTCATTCAGTGATATCATAGGGCTTTCAGGTCAGCTTTTCAGAGTTGTCTGGAGTCAAAATTTGCTTTTATCAGTTAACCAAGTAGAACTGACATGGAAAAAACTTTCTCTGACTGAAGCTTTGCTTTAAACAGTTCAGTGGACTGTCTGAGACAAGAATGCAAACAAGTCGTACCACATCTCTAATAAGTTTGATGCTAATTAATGACAAGATGCTGAGAGGTAATTAATGTCACCATGATCACTACAAGAATAACAAAGCTAACGATTAGTGACAGTGTGTACTGAGCAGGGAAAGAAAGCATGTCGCCAACGGGAAGGAGTCACCATTGCAAACATAAGTCAGCAGATTCATTAACAGTGCAGTCAGGTTGTTGGTAAGCAGTACATGTCACGACAATCACAGTCAAAAGAAGTAAACATCTCATACTGCTAATGCTTCCCAGAGGAATCTTGCTCACAACAAGGAAATTAAAATAATGTCAAAGGGGGAACCTTTGCAGAGAGCAGGTGAGTTTTCCCTGGCACTGTCTGTACCAGGAGAATTACCGTATATATTCGTTCATTAGCCTGTTCGTTTAGAAGCCGACCCCCCACAAGCTGGATAGATAAAAATAACAAAAACTATATGACCCTTTCATAAACCGACCCTATTTTTCAGGGGTTGGCAAACTTTGGCTCCTGGCCCATTAGGGTAAGCCGCTAACTGGTCTGGACGTTTTGTTTACCTGGAGCATTCATAGGCATGGAGCCTCTTAGCTCCCAGTGGCCGCGGTTTGCCGTTCCCAGACAATGGGAGCTGCGGGAAGTTGTTCCACTTCCCGCAGCTCCCATTGACTGGGAACGGCAAACCGCGGCCACTGGGAGCTAAGAGGCTCTGTGCCTGCAGATGCTCCAAGTAAACAAAACATCCCGACCCGCCAGCAGCTTACCCTGACGGGTTGGGAGCCAAAGTTTTTTGACCCCTGTTATATTTTAAAAGTTGGCATCACAAGAAACACTCAAAAGTTTTGCTAGAATTAATTTAATGTAATCTAACGAAAAACCTGTTATAATAATTGAACAAATATGTATTCACCTTCAAAATTAGTCAATATTTAAAATCAATAAATGGATATTTAAAAGTAGTAACTTAGAACAATATGAGACTTTAAAAAGTCTTAATCATTCAAAGTCTGAATCAGTCTCTGATTCACCAAACAGTTCATTAAACTCTGCTTCAGTCACAGCTGCACCTGCATTGTCATCGTAGATGTCGGCAGTGTCGTTTTCAGACTCAGATTCCTTCTCATCATCCGCCTCTGTTGTCATCATCAAATATGGCATCATCTTCTGACCCGTCGAGTACATTGCTGATACAGCATTTCCGAAATGATTTTTCTATCATTTCCGAGGGAATGGACACCCACGCATCCTTGATCCCCTGGGCGAACAGATTGATTTCGGGCTTCATAAGATTCCTGCCTTTTGTCAACTTCGCCATGCCTGTGCACATCCATTCAGACTACATTTTGCGTAGCCTGTCTTTAAAGGGTTTGTTCAGGCAGACATCAAGTGGTTGTAGAACTGAAGTTAAGCCTCCAGGTATTACAACCAAAGTAGTTTTCATATTTTTGGATACATTTTTCACCTCATCCATCTTGTGTGCCCTGAACATGTCCCAAACGAGCATAGCAGGTTTCTTGAAAAGTGCTCCTGGTCTCTTATTCCACACTTTTTCCAGCCATTCAGTAGTCCCACTTTCATCCATCCATCCCTTTTCATGTGCACGTACGATGACACCAGCAGGAAATTTCATGTTTTAGGCAAGGTTTTTCTTTTAAAAATAACAGGAGGGAGCTTTGATCCATTTGCCAAACATGATAAAATCACCATAACATGGATTTTTTTTCATGGCCAGTGGATGTAATTAAAATTGTTTTTTCACCAACACCGGTTACCGTTCTGTTGCTCGGGAGATCGAATGTCATCAGTGTTTCGTCCATATTTCCTATTTGTGACAGTTCAAATGCATATTCCTTTCGATATTTTATAATAAACCTTTGGAAAGATTCGATTTTTTTCTTCCAGACCTCTCGGCAGCTTTTGTTCGCTGATGAAGACGGAGACCATGACGGTTCATGAAGCAAGTACACCACCCCGCTGATGCGACAAACATTGATGGCTTTACTGACTTGTGTTTGTCATCTTTTGACATTTGGAGAGCACGCGGACGGATTCCAGTTCTAGTGACAATGTACCCATTTTGTCAACATTCAACAACCCAATTATTGAGATCTTTCTCCAGCTCAGGAAATTGAAGCGTCCCTCGTTGGACATTTTCTCTTGCTTCTTGGCATGTCTTTTAGTATTGTTTTGTAATTTTTTTGCCGTTCTCTTTCTTGCTTCTCATTGATACACAATTCACCAGCAGCGGCGCAATTATTGTTTGCTTCTCCATATCCAACAATTTTAAGTTTGAATGCTGCGTGATAAGCAGACAATTTTCTTTTGATTTCACCGTTCATTTTAAATACTAGTATGAAAATAGATTATTATTATTGTTATAGATTTTGTAGGACTTTATATAGGAATGTCACCTGCTTTATCACTGTCAAATTATTCTTTGTTTATTTCAAAGCAGCCCTGTAGATTGGCATGTCTGTGACGATAACAGGCTATTTAAATTTTATTAGAGCTTCCATCAATTCTGCACGTTATATTTTCATATTGGCTCAAGACTTTTGAGGTCCATTGGTAGAAATGCATGAAGAGATCAAATTACACAGTAGCGGACTGACACTAGTGCTATAGTACTATCGTTCATTGTATTTTTCTGATTGGCTTGTAAGGTGTAGCATTTTGTGAAATGCATGGGTCAAATGTCATGCAGATCTGCAGCACTGCTCTTTTAGAATTCATTTCAAGCCAATCTAGTCCACTAAACAAAGCCTTTGCAACTTTAAAAGGCTGCAGTGTTGACATCAATAAATGGGTCGGCAAACTTTGGCTCCCGGCCGTCAGGGTAAGCCGCTGGCAGGTCAGGACATTTTGTTTACCTGGAGCGTCCGCAGGCATGGAGCCCCTCAGCTCCCTGTGGCCGCGGTTCGCCGTTCCCAGCCAATGGGAGCTGAGGGAAGTGGCTGCCACTTCCCGCAGCTCCCATTGGCTGGGAGCGTCCAACTGCGGCCACAGGGAGCTAGGGGCTCCATGCCTGCGGACGCTCCAGGTAAACAAAACAACAATGTATTAGATACTCAATTCAGTGATTCCATAGAGTTAAAAATCATCAAATTTTGGTGGACCCGTTTATAAGCCGACCGCCGCTCTTCGATGCGTCACATTTTTACCAAAAATATTCAACTTATGAACGAGTATATACGGTACCTTTCTTTTTAAGTTATCGCTTATTTTCAGGCTTCTCCCTTATTTATAACACAGGTGGAAAATTCATACCTTAACTTCTTTGGGAAGAACATGCAGTCCATATTAAAAACAACTCTTCTAAACATATTCTTCATAAGCTGCCAGCAAGTACAGAAGTGGAGTTTCTGGTTTGTTGGTATCCTCCACTTACAAAATTGCTGACATTTTCTACTTTAATCTCAATAATTTAAATGGTATTGCCATGAAATAGGGAGACTCAAATGTAGAAGCAAACTCCTTTTAGAGACATCTGATGCCTTTAGAAAATAGGTTGTGGGCTAAGCAAAGGGAAGAATGCATGGTGCCTGGTGTGATTTGGATGTTGCAGCCGACTGCAGTTAATGGCAGGTTGCTTAAAAAAACATTTAATTGCTGTTGATATTTCTATACATTTTTCACTGCTGTAGTTCTGGGTTGGGTATATTATGGATTAGTAAAGAGTATTTCAATGGTTCGGGGGGTAAATACTAGTGATAGGGTCCCAAAAAAATAAACAAGGCCTTGTCTACACTTAAAGTTTTGCTGGCATACCTTTGTATATAGAGCTATACTGGCAACCTATCCTAGCATAGATGTAGCTTACATTGGCATAAACGTGTTTCTGTTGGCACAGTTTACGCCAGTTCTCCAAGAGACATAAGCTATACTGACAAAAGCACGTTTTTGCCCTTAGAAACTGCATCTATGTTAGGGCTTATACTGGCATGGCTATTCTGTTTAAAAAAAAAAAATCATTCCCTTAATCAACATACCTTTTCTGGTATAAATTTTAAGGGTAGATCAGGCCTGAGGGAAAGATAATGGGCCCTCTCCTACTTTTGCATAAAAACTAGCACAGAATTTGAAGCAGAAGTAGTTGCTTGCTTGAATTTAGACCTTATATGTGAAGCCTCGGTTGAGCTCTAAACTGCAAATAGAGATTTCACAGTGGTGCTGGCAGACTCTGAAATAGCAATATTAGCAAGCAAAACTGTAACAAACTACAAAGCTAACAGGTGCTGCTGATCAAACAAGTGAGAATCTGTACCCGACACTGAGCCATCCAGTAATGGCACATAAGATAATTGCCTTGAGTTATTGACATAGCAGAGACAAATGCTGCTAATAGCTAATGCCAGGCAGATGCTGTCGTAGTGAAATCATCAACACAAAGGCTTCGTATCTTCTGATTAAATGGGAAGGAGCTAGTTGGCAGGAGGTTTAGTTTTGGTCACAAACTGCATGGGTGACACTTAAGTGGTTTCTGAGCAGTAGAAGAATATGGAGATTAAATTGGAGCCTGGCTTTTCAGTCGGAGACAGTCATTCATTACAGAAGATGAGCCTTTTGAAGTTTTATATGAAGTAGTAAAAAATTCAATTTAAAAAGCTTCCTTTGGAGCAGGGGTTTTATTCTTTGTATCAGGGAGGAGAATGGCTGCTGAATAGGGGAGAAGGCTGAGTGTAACGAATAACAAGGGTCCTTTCACTGGGTTAAAGAGCCCATATGTTATCATCATAATGGTGAGATGTGTAATTACTTAATGGGAAGCTGGAACTGTTCCAAGTTCCGGCTTCAAGCCTATGAAGGTTTGGATTGTACCACCACAGCACTAGAAGACCGTTTACTCTCCAGCAGAGAGGACAATGGAGTTGACACTGGCAGTATCCAGACCCCAAGGCCAGAAAAGGCCACTTGGTACATAGAATCTGACCCACTGGAGTTTGCAAGGCTAACTTCTCCTTCCTTGGAGAATAAAGCAGAGAATAGTTGCTTCAGCCTTCTTACTAATACTTACCTAGCCCTAGTGGCCAGAGATCCAAGCATCAGGTTTCAAACACCTAGCTTCCTGGGGATGATAAGTTTCAATCCTGGCATGGTCACCTCAGTCCTTTATCCTTCCTAGCATGGAAAAATACGGTTCTATGTTCTTAGCTAAAATTTTCCCTCCCATATCCCACGGTTGTGCATTGTTGACATTCAGCCAACTCGGGTGGCAAGCAGCAATCAATTAGCACACAGCAACAGTGTTGTATTTGTGTAGACTGCAAAGCATTTTATCTAATATCTTCTAATATCATCGCAGTCAGGGAGCCTCCACTACCCAACTACTGACTTTAAAAACGTTTCCCTAATATGTAACCGGAACTCTTTCTCCTTTAGTTTCTGATTATTCCTTTTTGTCCTGCTGTCTCTGAAACGGAATAATTTCTGTCCTTCCTCTTAAGGTTACCCTGAAGGTATTTATAAGCTGTAAAGAACTGAAGATTCCAGTAAGGTATGAACTACTAGTGACACTTGGTTAAGAAGGCTAGTTTTGCAGTCCCTGAGCCCTGGATCGGTGTATTGTGGCAATCAGTCTATTATAGGGTTCTCCTATGTTGCTGATTAACTATATGACTCTGAAATGACACGCCTGTTATGGGAAGGGGCTACTATTTTTCTCTAGAGCAGTGTTTCTCATTGACTGGTCCATGGACTGGTCCCGGTCCCTGAGACCTCTGTGACACAGTTTAGGAAGGCAGTAAGCCGGTCCCTGGTATCAAAAAGGTTGAGAAACACTGCTCTAGAGGCATCTGGTAATGGCCACTGCTAGTGTCAAGACACTGGATTTGATTGACCACTAGTCTGACCTGGAGTGGCAAATCCTATCCAAGCAGGAGTTGTCTCATGAATGCCTTTGAAATATTAGATTTGTTGCTGCAGATTTGCAATGATCGCATTAGTGGAAAGCATGGAATGAAAACCTTCACACTGCTTTTTTAATGTAATCTTACCCATCTGCCACTCATGCATTGCTCTCACCATGCCCCATCACAACTTCTGTTCTTCCCTCTCTTCCCCCCAGTGACTCCATTTCCCTTTCCTTGTTGCCCTCTCCCCTTTACAGTTCCCACAAGTTAAACCAGCTCTTCTTTCCGTCCCCATCCCAATCTCTCCCTCTCCCACCAACACACATCCTTATCCCACATCACACCTTCCTCCTAAACCCCGGTGACATTTGCCCCAACCTGGCCCTTTCTCCATCTCATCTTCTGTACCTTCCACACCCATCCCCATCCCTCTTATGCTGCTGTTCCTGACCTCATGCCTATCCTTCTCCCTCCTCCCTTTCTCTTTCTGGAATGCCCACTCCCTCTTTTAAAACTATAGCCATCCATGACTGATTCATATCTCGCTCCCTCTAGTTCCTGGCTCTGAGATCTAGATCCCTTTGTCTGACACTGCTTCTTCCTGTGTCCTCTCTTACAGAGGCCTCTCTTCCTCGATGCTCCCTCCCTTGTGTCAGACCATGGTGGGGATGTTAGGTTTCTCCTCTCTCTCTCTCTCTGTCCCCCTTCCTGCTCTTTCTCATTAGAACAGCACTGTACCTGACTTTTCTCTTCTCTCCCCCTCCATGTCACTGTCATCCACTGTTTGCCCAATTCCTCCCCATTAGCTTCCTCTCTGATTTCAATTCCTGGCTCTAACTCTTCCTCTCCTCACAGTGTCCCACGTACATACTCGGGGATTTCCATTTCCTTGTTGATGACCCATCCAACACCTTAGCTGCATGTTTCCTCATACTCACCTCTTCATGTGAGGGGGGGAGGGATAGCTCAGTGGTTTGAGCATTGGCCTGCCAAACCCAGGATTGTGAGTTCAATCCTTGAGGGGGCCACTTAGGGATCTGGGGCAAAAATCAGTACTTGGTCCTGCTAGTGAAGGCAGGGGGCTGGACTCGATGACCTTTCAGGGTCCCTTCCAGCTCTGAGATAGGTATATCTCCATATATTTTATATTTTATTTTTTTTATTCAACCTGCTTCCCTATTTCAGCTGTCCCACTCACCAGAAGGGCCACTCACTTGATTGATCTTTGTTAAGCACTGCTCTTTCTAATCTCTCTGCTGCCCCATTCCCTCAGTCCAGCTCTCTCCTGGTCTCTTTCAGCATCGCCCATCAGCACCTCCCGCATGCCCTGTCTGTGACTTCCATTCCATCAGCATTGATGACTTCTTGTATGCTCTCATCCCTCTCCTTCCTGCTCTCTCTTCCTTTTTTCCATTGATGTTGTTTTTGATTCTCTCTGTGCTTTACTTTCCACCATCCTTGACTCGGTCCTCTCTCCCTTTACAAGGTTTGCCATGCCAACCTCCAGGCCTGGCTCACCCCCAGCATCCACTTCTGCCACTCCTGCTTTTGGGCTGCTGAGCGCTTCTGGCAGAAATTGCATCACCAGATGGACTTCCTCCCTTACAAATTAGTTTTCTCCTACTTCAGTTATGCCACCTTCCTTGCTGTACTTTTCAGCTTAATTGAATCCCATGCTCACAATTGCCACCTTTGACCTACTTCTCAAACCTTCCCTTCCTCCCGCCTCCGATTCTCTCTCCACATAGGATCTGATGGTTTGTATTTCTAAGACATCATATTTTGTCAATTTTATAAGTCCCTCGGCCTGCCTTCCTTTCCTCTCCTACAACTGTTGCCTTTCTCCCCTGTGACAGATGCAGAAGTTTCTCATATTCTATAACCTCGCTGTTGCCCCAGTGATCCCATCCCATCTCCTGATCACTCTCTCACCCACTATCATCCCCTCCCTTACTCTTGACCTCTCACTGTCCTCTGGTTCTTTCCCCTCAGTACAAACAAGTTTTAGTCTCTCATCTTAAAAAAACAACCTGATCCCACCTGCCTCTCCAGCTACCACCCCATCTTCCTTCTCCCTTTCATCTCAAAGCCTGGTGCACACGCTGTTTATGATTGCTCTGTGGAGTCCCTCTCCCCCAAATTCAATCCTGAACTCTCTCTAGTACGGCTTCTGCCCCTGGCATGCCACTGAAACTGCTCTTGCCAAAGTCTCTAATGACCTTTTCATAGCTGGCTCTCAGAATCACTACCCCATCCTCATCCTTCCTGACCTGTCAACTGCCTTTGACACAGATGGTCTTCTTGAAATCTTGTCACTGGCATTTTGTGACTGTCTTCTCCTGGTTCTCCTGTCCCATTAATTGATTCTTCCGTGGAGGATCCTCCTCATGGGGGTTCCACAGGGATCTGTCCTTGGTCCCCTTCTCCCTCTAGCTCTGGCTAATCTCCTCTGCAAACACAAATTCAACTGCAGTCTTCATACTGATGACTCTAGGATCTACCTCTGTACTCCAGACCTATCTCCTGCTGTCCAAATTAAAATCTTTCTGTCTCTCTGACATCTCCTTGTGAACGTGTAGCCACTGGTTGAAGCTCAAAGGCTAAAATAAAGCTCTTAATCTTCTCCCAAGTTGCCTTCTCTTCCTCAATCACTGTGGACAACACCACCATCCTGCCTGTCATGCAGGCCCATAACCTGGGTGTCATCTGGATCTCTCTTCAGTCTATGTCTAAATATTGCCATTTCTTTCTGCATAGTATCTCTAAGATTTGGCCTTTCCAGTCCATGCACGCAGCTAAAACTCTCATCCAGGCTGTTGTCATTTTGTGTCTTGATTACCGCAACATCCATCTATCTAACCTTGACAAATGCAGTCTGGCCCAGCTTATACCCATTGAGAATGCTGCTGCAAAGATCGTTTCCCTAGCCTGTCACTTTGACCATGTCACCCCCTCTTTGCATCCCTCCATTGGCTTCCCCCTTTTCAATTGCATCCAACTTAAGCTACTTGTCTGCACTTTCAAGGCTCGTCATGGCCTATTCCCCACCCTACTGAGATATTGCTATTGGGACGTTGCTGCCTGCTGCTGATTGGCCCAGGATGCCAGCCTCCACTTGCCTCTTGTTACATTTTCAAACAAGCACCTCCCATGCTTCCCCTCATGCTTGGGAGGTGCTCCCCACAAACATCTTCCCAATATGGTGGAGAAGAGATTTGGGGGGGAGGGGCACAGAGCTCCTGGTATGAAGGAGGAGCTGGGAGGTGTTTCAGGGAACCCATGAAATAGAGGGGGATGGGAGGGTGACACACGGGATCCCTTAGCATGTGCAGCCTACTGAAGCAACTAAGTGTGCAACCCTCTAGTTTTATACTGACATACGCTCTTTGGGACAGGGACTGTCTTCTTCTGGTTTTGTACAGTGCCTAGTACAATGGGGTCCTTGCCCATGTTTAGGGCTCCTAGGCACTTCAGTAATAAAGATGGTAATAAATGAAATTGACAGGCCTAAATAGATATAAAACGCCAACTGCGCAAGGGTAGACTTAGTATTTCCTTTGGCTTTTGGAGGCCCTGTTGGCCGGAGGGGTGACTTTCATTCATGCTCTTTTCAACTTAAGGATATGCCTTTTTGTTGCTCTGGGACTTCGTATTTCCTTGTAAAAAGGAGTTGACTCTGAGTGGGAAAATTACCTTCCCCTTGCATAGGACAGGAGTTCCTGGCAGTGAGAGAAGGTTCCACTGTTACATGGCTTCCTCCTGCAAGAAGGAAATAGTCACTCTAGTTCACTAGTTTAACTTTGTTACGGTAATTATTAGAGAAGACAAGTCAAGCTTGGAGCAGCACTTCCTGTTTGCAGCTGCTATGCCTCACTTTGATCTCAGTGCCTTTATCAGAGCCTCTGAGGCCCAGCTTGGTTTTCGCATCATTTATGAAATCTTTTACTCAGGGCTAAGAATTGAGAAGCTTCTCTCTACTCCCAGTGCTGCTCGCTTTGAAATGGCTTCCTTTTTCTGATCTTCGACCGGGTGCTTAAACTACAATTTAGCCTTGCCTCTGTGGCTCAATCTCTACACTGTCCCAGTCCCTAATCCATTATTAAAAATAACTGATATTAATACTGCATTATGTAAAGGGAGGAGATAATGTCAGTCTTATAAAACACTGGCCTCCTGTTCCTGGTTCAGAATTTATCAAAAATAAGTGGCAGGTTGACATGGAGACGTTTCTGTCTAAAGTGGGAGCTATTTGTCCTGTAACAAATACACTGCTGCTCGGCTATATTAAGGGAATAAAAAATAGCATGGAAAATATTACACTAGCATTGTCAAAATCATTTGAGCCCTCCCTAACTTGGATATTGCATTTGGTTTGGGTCTCTCCAGCTCTGAAAAGTAGAAAATATAGAAGGTCTAGAGAAGGACAAAAAAAGTAAGATACTGGGTGGAACAACGTTTTCGTTTGTGAGGGGGTGAAAAAGTATGGACTGCCTAATTTGGAAAGGTGGTACGACCAAGAGAACTAAAAGGTTTGTTAAGGAGTGTCTTGGGCTGCTATTTACTCTGTCCCTTTATACCAGAATAAACAGGCACATGATTAAATTAAAATACTACTTCATGCAGTCTGTGTGTAAGCAATCTGTGAAATTCACTCTTGGAGCAGAGTATTGAGCCAATATTTTAGTGATACTCAGAAAAGGACTGGCTATTTATATGCATAGGAATAACCGTGTTATTCAACCCAGGTTGCTTTAGGGTGTGAACTTGAGATAATTCCTTGAAACTCGTTATTGCCCTCTTATTAATTTGTATTGCAGGATTGGAACCCTATTGTACTGGGTGAGGTAACAATGCAAAATAAGGCAGTTCCTGTCCCAAAGAGCTGCTTATCTCAATCAGTTGTTTTCAACCTCTTTTGATGTGCAGATCCCTAAAAAATTTCAAATGGAGGCGAGGACCCCTCTGCAAATTCAACTTGTGGTCGGTGAACCCCTACCATAGAACTCTTAGACTGAAAACTGACTGAACAGAATTCAACGATAAATGTTGCACGTGCTCGGCATGGCATTTGATGCAGCGTGAGAAAGGGCGCTAAACTGTGGGCTTCTAAGGTGGTAACAACAATTCTGGGTTTTGACCTGTAGGGTGGGGTATTCACATAGTTTTGATTAATCAGAAAAACAGAATGCCTTTTCTGGGATCTGAAACTTCATTTTCATAGTCACCTTTCACGGGCCCCTTAGACATAGTGTGCGGCCCACAGGTTGAAAACCACTGATCTAAATAATGAAGTTATGTCAGGTGGCTAAGCTAATTGAGATGGAGGAGAAAGACAAGAGTGACCGCAATATGAACTCAAAGTTACATATATAGTAAAGTGCACAGTGTTGTACAATTGACCATCAGCTCTATTAGGTTTTAACTCTCTTTCTGAGGGAGCAAGTACTGGTCACTTCCTGGGGTCATGGGAGTGGAAGCATTTGTGGGTAAGTTCTGCCTAATAAAGGCTCTCCACAATAGCTTATGGATAAAATGGGTGAAATTCTGGTCCTCTTTAAGTCTGTGAATTTTGACACTGACTTCAGTGAGTACAGGGTTTTACCCTATATAAATAGAGCAGGGGTCGGCAACCTTTCAGAAGTGGTGTGCTGAGTCTTAATTTATTCACTCTGATTTAAGGTTTCGTGTGTCAGTAATACATTTTAATGTTTTTAGAAGGTCTCTTTCTATAAGTCTGTAATATATAACTAAACTGTTGTTGTATGTAAAGTAAATAAGGTTTTTAAAATGTTTAAGAAGTTTGATTTAAAATGTAGAGTCTCTCCTCCGCGCTGGACCAGTGGCCAGGACCCGGACAGTGTGAATGCAACTGAAAATCAGCTCACATGCCATAGGTTGCCTACCCCTGAAATAGAGTATTCCCTTGTAAGAAGCGGAACTCATTCTTGAACAGTGCAGATAAATGTATATACAAGTGCAATCTGTTATGTAAATCTCTTAAATTTCTGTGGCACTTGAATAGCTTTTTCTGTGTGCTTCTGATGTGCCAGAGCTTCTAACGGGCAAGAGAGCCTAATCAGGGCATTGACACAGTCCCGAATAAGCACTTAGGCTAAGAATAAAGTTTTATTTTAGAGAATAAGGAGCGAGTAGTGATTTACAGCTGAGCCTGCACTTCTAAGCACTCTCAAGAAACTGAAATAAAACAGCATTTTTCTTCCGGCTGTCAGAATAGCTGAGAAGATATGTCAGGGCCCGCTAGTGCTTTGAGATGAAATTTTATTTGAAATTAAATTACTCAGTCAAGGGAATTATAGCCCTTTCTAATTACCGTAGCTGAAGACTTCATGTTTTAACCTGAAATTCTAGAATGTTTCACAGTTTTGAATGATTAAAGTAGAAATACACTAGTGATCTTTAGCCTTTTGTGTGTGTGTGTGTGTGTGTGTGTGTGCGCGCGCGTTTGACTGCTAAGATAAGCTCTCATCACTTGAGGCACATTGATTAAAAATAATTAGGCTTTTTTAAATCCAATAAAATTTGTCTTCATGCCCTGGATTGCTGCGTGTGAGCTATGTTGGTGGCCCAGAGGACAAACCCTTTACATTCATGAACATGCTTAATAAATGTGTACAGTGGTCATAAATGGGGGGCAAGAGGGACCATCAGTGGTCTCAAAGTGGTTGCCCAAAAGTGGAGATTTTACATTGAAACCAGTTAATGCAGTGGCTCTCCAGACTACTGTACCCCTTTCAGGAGTCTGATTTGTCTTGTGTACTCCCAAGTTTCACCTCTCTTAAAAACTACTTGCTTACAAAATCAGACATAAAAAAACAAGTGTCACAGCCACACTATTACTTTCTCGTTATATCATTTAATTATGAAATAAATCTATTGGAATACAAATATTGTCCTTACATTTCAGTGTATAGTATATAGAGCAGTCATTCTCTGTATGAAATTTTAGTTTGTACTGACTTTGCTAGTGCTTTATATGTAGCCTGTTGTAAAACTAGGCAAATATCTAGATGAGTTGATGTACCCCCTGGAAGACTCCTGCATACCCCCATGGGTATATGTACCCCTGGTTGAGAACTGAGTTAAAGGGTCAAATGCAGCTTTCAGGTGAACGTGGCACTTCCAGTTACTTAAAATCAATTAATGGTATAAGCATGCATCTTGAGAGCACAGCTTCATTCCTAAATAATGTGGGTTTGGTTATTGTATTTGAGGCTGTTAATGGTAAGGGAAGAGAAAGGAGTGTGAAGGGAAGATGCAAAATGAAGGGTTGGTGTGTGCTGTCCTCTAGGGCTTCAGGAAGCACTTTAGTAGATTGGTTGATATTGAGGATGGAAAGTGTCTCTGGGGTGACTCAGTCAATTTTGCCGCCTCCCCATCACATTCAGTGTCTTGCAACAGTCAGAGTTTTGGTATTGGTTGGCGCACATCCCCCCATAATGTCTAGCCTCAGCCTTGAGCCGTTCACAGCTAGTTCTCATCTAATTGTCCATACCTTGTTTTTTGTTTTTTTAGTTTCTGCTGCTTAAGTTTGTATTACTACTTCCTCACTACTTCTTGGTCTGTGATGTTGAGACTTCAGATCTGTTTAATTAAGAGATCAATTAAAGTTACAAAATGCATGCAGTATGTGTGTATTAAAGAATCTTTCCTATTGTTTACATCTGAACAAATGATAGACCATTGCTTAATTATAAGGGAAGAGTTGCTGTTTCAGACACATCTGTACATTGCTCTTACTAGGTGATGTCCCTGGAATGTGCTGTCTGTGGTGGGGAGTAAACACAGATGTCCTGTTTGCAGGCAAGGTCTTTACTTCTGGTCTGAGATCACATTGCATGTGGTGTTTGTGAGGAAGCATGCTCTTGTGGTTAAGGTACAGGACTTGGAGTTAGGCTTCTCTTCACAGACTTGGTGCATGACTGTGCAGGTCTCTTAATTTTTCTGTACCTTGGTTCCCTGTCTGTAAAATGGGGATAGTACTGACCTACCTCACTGGAGGATTCAGGCTAAATTAATGTTGTCAAAACATTGAGATACTTAGATGAAAGGTACTAGATATGAACAGAGGACAATGGACTTCAAAAAAGCAGACTTTAACAAACTGAAAGAACTGACAGGCAAGGTCCCCTGGGAAGAAAATCTAAGGGAGAAAAGTTCAGGTTCAGGAGAGCTGGCAGTTTCTTGAGGAAACAACGTTAAAAACACAGCTGCAAAGTATCCCAACGTGAATGAAAAATAAGAAGAATATAGTAAGAGGCTAATATGGCTCCATCAGGATCCTACAGAAAGTGGGAACATGGACAAATTGCAAAGGAAGTATACAAAAGAATAACCGAAGCATGTAGGCATAAAATCAGAAAGGCTAAGGCACAAAATGAGTCACACCTAGCAAAGGACATACAAATCAATAAGAGGTTTTTTAAGTATGTTGGGAGCAAGAGGAAAAATGAATACCTACACTTTCCTTCTACTTAGCTGGGAAAGAGCTAATAACTGATGAAGAAGGCTGAGGTGTTTAATGCCTGTTCTGCTTCAGTCTTCACTAAAAAGGTTAATGGTGACGAGATACTCAGCACAACTAATATTAACAAGGGGGAAGGAACAGGTTAAAGAATATTTAGGTGCGTTAGAGGTATTCAAGTCGGCACGGCCTGACAAAATTTATCATAGGCTACTTAAGGAACTAGCTAAAACAATCTGGGAACCATTAGCAAATCTCTTTGAGAGCTCATGGGTGAGGTCCTAGAGAAGGGCAAACGTAGTACCTGCCTTTAAAAAGGGGGTCAATGAGGACTCAGGGAATTACAGACCAGCCAGCCTGTCTTCGAAATCTGAAAAGATACTGGAACAAATTATTAAACAATGTTGAGAATAGAGTTATAAGGAATTGGCAGCATGGATTTGTCAAGAGCAAATCATGTCAAACCAACTTAATTTCCTTTATTGACAGGGTTACTGGCCTAATGCGGGGGAGGGGGGAAGCAGTAGACATATCTTGATTTTTATTAGTAAGGTTTTAGACAGTCTCACATGACATTCTCATAAGCAAACTAGGGAAATGTGGTCTAGATGAAATTACTATAAGGTGCATGTACAACTGGTTGAAAAACTATACTCAGAGTAGTAATCAATGGTTTGCTGTCAAAGTGGGAAGGTATCTAGTGGGGTACCACAGGGGTCAGCCCTAGGTCTGGTAGTATTCAGTATTCTCATTAATGACTTGGATAATGGAGAATCCACATAATACTAGATAAACTGTTCCAATAGTTAATCACCCTCACTGCTAAACATTTACACCTTTTTTTTCCTAGTCAGAATTTGTCTAGTTTTAACTTCCAGTCTTTGGGTCTTGCTATACCTTTGTCTGCTAGACTAAAGAACCCATTATTAAATTTTTCTTCTCCTTGTAAGTACTTATAATCTGTGATCAAGTCACCCCTTAACCTTCTTTAAGATAAAAAGATTGAGCTTCTTGAGCCTTTTACTATGAGGCATGTTTTCCCATCCTTTAATCATTCATGTGTCGTGTAAGTATTGGGATTATTGCTTCGTCTGAGTCAGAGGTGGTTGTGTGGGGCCTTCGGTGGGTCTCTACAGGGCCCTCTGCAGTGAGGTGGTGGCACAACAGCTTAGAGTTACAAAATACTTTATTGGGAAGGGAGGAAGATATACTTTTTTGTTCTGTTTGCAACTGACTCATAAGACAGTGTAAACTAACCAAGGCTCTAGTCCTAGATACCATATCCTAGTCCCATACTAATCTGAGGACATTCCTTGCATGGACCAGGCATATTTATGTGGCCATGGTAAAAATCATATCCAGAATATAAAATAAGCTCTTTGTCTGACAGTGAAATTTGGAAAACAGATGAATCTGTCTGTTAACATCATTGTTACTAGAGCTCTGCTTTCGTTCCAAGAAACAGCCTTGCCTTTCTCTTCCCCCTCCCTGTACATCTTAGATGTAAATAAAAATAAACAGAATTTTTAATAACATCTTGGCTTGTTCCCTGGTGAAGGATTTAAATTTCATGCCATTCCAAGCCAAAATTATCTGTTTAGTAATTGAGCTGTCGGCCTGGGCACTGGTAAAAGAATCAATTCCACAAGGGGTATTATTAGAAAAAGAAATACAAATAGCTTTAATACATAGCACTGTACAGTCTGCAAGAAAATTAGACTTCAGAGACAAGGTCCAATATAGTCAACGTCATAACCCAAATTTTATGAGTCATAGGTTCTAGTGGGGCTACATGTGCAAAGATTTTAAATTAAATGCATGTGATCTATAGTTGTTCCAAAGGGCGGGGGTGTTAATCTGAAACCTTTTTTCTTGGCAGTAGCAATTCCAGTTTTGTAATTTATTTCACTACAAGATGCATTTTGAAGACAGAATTCTTACTGTTGCAAGGGCCAAATGTGTCCACTGCCAGCTTGGTGATCAACTGGTACTCCAGCTGTAATAGATCTACCCCAAATCAGTGGATTTCATTGCTTTACATCTGATCTGTTGTTTATATTAGTGTTTGTTGCAAAGTGTCTTGTTGATTCAGATGGGGTAGGAATGCCCTTTCTAGTCTAGTTTATTTAATTGCTGTGAGAAGAGCAGCCTTCTCCATGACTGTGTTAAATGTCTGGCTGTGTTCTCTGCGTGCAATGACTCCACTTTGAACAAATGCAGTAACCGTGCTGCACTTCATAGAGGAAGGAAACTGATCTGACAAGACTGTAATTCTTGCTGCATGTTGGACTTGTGATTATTCGTTAAATGTGTGCACATGGATTGCTTTATCATCCCCTTCAGGAGTCAATGAGAATTAACTCCTAAAGGGGAAGGAGTAGCCATTCTCAAGTCTTGGCAAGTGGACAAAGATTAGAGTTGTCATCAGGCAAGGTAGGAAGAATTTTGAAACTAGATGCGTCCTCCCCAAGTGCTTGTATTAAGGGGGTTCAAGGAGCAGCACTGCCACAATAGAGAGATGGGCCTAGCATGTTTCCCATTCCCTCCCCTAACCTTGACAATCAATACAGAAATTTCCATTTGAACTCTTTGCTAAGGTGTTGTTGAGTTTCGCTTTGAATTACTTAATTGTAATCGTTGGCATATCTTTGCTCTTGTGTATCTGAAGAACCCAAACCATTTTACAAACACTAATATGTTAAGCTTCACAACTACACCTATAAGGTTAGGTAAATTTTATTCTCATTTTACAGCTGGGGAAACTGAGGCAGGTGACAGGTAGGTGATTTGCCAAAGATCACCCAGAAAGTTAGTGTCAGAGCAGAAATTAGAACTCGGGTTCCTGACTCCCAGCCCTGTGCTCATCTTTTAGAACTCATAGTTGCTGCATCTTTCTTTTGGCTGGGAGCAGGGCTTTCTACGTCATTGTTGCTCCATAAATTGGATGAGATAGGAACACCTGACCTTCTAAATCTGCAGCCTACATAATCTCCATTATCTAGAGGAAGTGAGAATCCTAGATCAAAATTGTGAAATGTCTTGCATCTGTCTTGAGGCTTGCCTGGACGCTTATGAAATGAAGTGCCCCCTTCTCTGTATAGGTTGGCCAAGGATTTCCATATATAGGTGTGAACAGCTTCCTTATCTACGCTTGTGGTCTCCAGGGGAGTAGCTCTGGGGAAAAGGCTTCATGAGACTACAAAACCCAGCCAGTGGGGTCTTGATGAATAGGACTTTTGCAGGAACTCACATAGACCTGAATGTCTTGAAATTTGTGTTTGTACCTTTTAGACCTCTGTTTGTCTCCGAGACCTATATGGAATCAAAAGAACACGAAATCTGGTCTGCTCACAATATTTCTATTATTCAAATGCCAGAATCCAGTGAGGAGACTGGATCTTGTAGAGTTTTGGCTCCCATAAGTGGCTTCTGTGGGATGTAAGGAAGTCTGTGGGGATGTGAACCAAATTTTAGTCCTTGCATACATCCCGTTGCTTAATTGCTGTGCCAGTGGATTGCCAGCCCGAGCAACTGGTGCAACAGACAGTTGTTCCTGCAGTAGAAAGTTGTCAAACCTGCAGTTTTTCAGTACAGAATTGAGTTTGACTAGTTGTTAAACCTACCTTCTCATTGGATGGAAATGACTTCTGATGTTGTGAAACTAGCCCCATGGGAGGAATCAAAAGCATGTTTCTTTTCAGCAAGGTCAGGAGCAGGGGAGCTCTGAAATGCCAGATGTGTGTTTAAAAAATTCCTGTGTGTTTTAAGTGACAGTCCCAGTTTAGATCTGGTGAGACTGGGTTCCTCAGAGATTGATGAAGATGAATGTAACTTTTTCTCAACTCTTTATTCTAGAGCTCAATCTTTGGATCATTTTGACTTTGACCACCCCGTGCCCTGATTGTTTGTCCAATCTCCTCATCATGGCAGAAGCATCAGGTTCCAAAGTAACACTTCAATTTTGCTGCTGATGGCTCTTGAATAAATAAGAACTTTGACGTTTATGGAAGAGTTCAGCCAAACCAAATTCTCCCTGATTTATTTCACACAGCAAAACCTTTGTGATACAAAATGTGAGAGACTTGTCATGTGGGAGGAATGGAAATGAGACTGAAAACATGATTCATCAGCTACTGCATCTGTTTCTCTGTATTCCCCCCGCCCTCTCCTCCCCATGGTAGTCTGCAACAGTATTCTGAGCAAAGATCCATTACCACTAAAGAAAGAGAGTTGCCCTGGACTCAAGGCTTATTAACTTGCAGCAGTGATGAGGGTTAGCTCCATTTTAATTTTGTATTCACTTCCTGCCATGTATGATTAATCCAACTGGGTAGCTTGCTTTTTCTTGTGAAAGGACAAAATGCTAGATTGTGACCCTAAGAGCCCCTCAGGATCAACTGGCAGAGGGACCAGTGTTCTGTGAGCTCCTGTCAGGCCTGAAACACTTACTACACCTATCACGTTACTGTCATAGTATTTATCTGTAAAAAGTGTCATGTGTAGCATCAAACGAAAGCTTGTGACATGCCAGTTAATAATATTGCATGAGTCATGAACGGATGGTGTGTAAAGGTGTGTGTGTGCGCGGGAAATATGTTCCTGAAATATTTTTGGAGTCAGACTTTCCTGAGCTTTGCAGAATCAAAGGTATTGGAGCTGAAAGCTCTCTTCCAGTTAGCCAGAAGAAAGCAGAATTCCTTGAAGCTTTTCAGTTTTAAATAATGAAGTTTGTGTCTGCCCTAGCATCATCTTTATTGACTACCAACCCTTCCCACCTCCCAACCCTACAACCCTTTAATTGTTGGAATTGATTTCAGGCTTTTTCTTCCATTATCTTGATGGCATGAGATAAAAGCAGTATTAGAAAAAATTACGTGGCTGTTATTCCAAAGGATGATCTTGTGTGCTCCAGTAGGTGGGGGGATGGGGGGAAAATCACTTCCAGCTGTGAGATTTGGGAAGTCTAAACTTGTTTGTGGCCTTAAGCTTTCCTTGTAAGAGCTTGGGCTGGCTTCAGGGACTACTGTACGTGTGGACCACATTTGATCTTGCTGTCTAAATTCTGAAGTTCTGGTTCAGAGGTTTCGCTTCTTTCCGAGCCAGGGGATTGCTGTTTGCTTAACCCCGGTGTAGTGGCTTCCTGAAGAATGCCCAGCAGGGAACAGTGGCATGCCAGGCCTAAAGATGAATTTATTTTTTTTTTAAAGTGGCATCTGACAGTGTCAGATTCTAACCCCAGATGTGCTGCCACCTCTTAATCTTTACTCTGAAAACTTGCTCCTGCACTTGGGCACACATGTGCTTGTTAAGGGCTTATTGACTTGTGCAGTGATATTATCCTGGTCCTAAAAGTCAGCCCAGGCTGTGCTCTTGTTTCAGAGGGTCTCACTGTTGATTAATGGAACTCCAATTGATAGAAATGTTTAATGTGCAGCACCCACTTATCAGACCCCCTTCCCCACAACGTTCTCATTAATTGGCTGGAATCCTAGAACTCATAACTGACTCATAGATTCCTAGATGCTAAGGCCAGAAGGGACCATTGTGATCATCTAGTCTGACCTTCTGTATAATACAGGCCAGAGAACTTCCCCAAAATATTTTAGAGCAGATCTGTAGAAGGTCCGGACTCACCCCTGCGGCGCCTCCTGCTGCTCATCCAGGGAATTAGCTCACCAGCCTCTGGAGCGCCCTCTGCAGGCCGGTGATCCGCCTTGTCCTCTGCACTGGCCCCCGTTTCCCTCCCAGGACCCCGGTGCCCTTTGCTCTGGGTGCTGCCCCCTGGCAATACCCACACACGCTGGGTCTCCCCTCCCAGGGGAACCCCCACCCACTAACCCCACCTCACCTCAGGATAAGGCCACTGCCAGTCACCAACTAGCCCCCACTCTCTGGGGCAGACTGCAGTATAGGCCACTCATCATCGGCAAGGTTGGGTTTGGACCTGCTGCCTTGGCCTAGCCCTGGGCTGCCCTCTGCACCCCCAATATCCCTTAGCCTTCTCCTAGGCCACAGCCTGGGGCTTTCCAGGCTGGAGCTCCCCAGCTCCTCAGCCTTTCCCCAACCCTGCTCCACCCAGGTACCCTATGTCTAGCTCTCTGCAGCCAGGCCCTTCTCTCTTTGAAGGCAGAGAGAGACTCTACTGAGCACCTGGCTCCCAGCCTCTTATATAGGCCAGCTGAAGCCTGATTAGGGTATGGCCCAGCTGCAGCTGCTTCCCCAATCAGCCCAGCTTAGCAGCTCCCAGCCACCAGCCTTCACCCAGGGCTGTTTCAGGCCCTTTCAGGCAGGAGCGGGTTTCCACCCTGCTACAACATCTTTTAGAAAAATATCCAATTTTGATTTAAAAATTGCCAGTAATTGAGAATCCACTGTGACCTTGTAAATTGTTCTAATGGTTAAATATCCTCACTGTTAAAAAATTTACTCCTGATTTCCATTCTGAATTTGTCTAGCTTCAAGTTCCAGCCATTGGGTCATGTTACACCTTTCTTTGAAGAGCCTATTGTCAAATACTTGTTCTTTGAGTGCTGGTCCATCTGTGTATTCCTTGAACCTGAGACTGGAGACTTCTAGCAAACAGTGTCCCTGGGTCTTTGCCTGCTCCCTTGCTCTCCTTGTGCTCCATGCTGAGGGCATAAGGGGCAGTGCAGAAACCTCTTAAGTTCTTTCTTACTGCCACATGGCCTGAGTTGGAATTTCCAGAACTGAAACTCTTTGACAGTTTTTTTGTAAATATTTCAACGTTCTCGTATAGTTAGTTGCTATTGTTAGGAGTTTTTATAAGTTTAGATAGTAGTTAAAATCTCTGCCCCAGGGGAATTCTCCGCTCTCCTGATACAGGATTTAGAGTATGTCCAGTGTTCTGGGCTTTAAGAATTGTGTTTCCTGCCCCTGATTATTTTTTAATCAGCAGTGACCACTAGCACTGCCTCTATTTCCTTGAAGAAGTTCATATCTCCACTAAGTGTCTGACTCAGGAGCAAAAACAATTGGAGCAAAGGACCCTTCATCTAGGCCTTCTCATGACAGTAAGACACAAGCACTCTCATAAGCTTAAAAACAGATCCCCTCCTAGATCTACTAAGGGAAGGTATCCCTCCCCAACCCTGTCCAAGTCAGGTGAGTCCTCATGCCCAGGACACAGGGACTTAAGGAGTCTAGTCTGTGAAAGAAGTTTATTGGAACATCTCTGAGGGTGAGATATTGCCTGTAATCAGTTTCTTAGTGTATTAGGCTTAGACTTGCCTGTTTTTGTTTTATTTTGCTCGGTGACTTACTTTGTTCTGTCTTATTACTTGAAACCACTTGAATCCTACTTTTTATATTTAATAAAATCACTTTGGTTTATTAATAAACCCAGACTAACTGATTAATACCTGGGGGAGCAAACAGCTGTGCATATCTCTCTATCAGTGATATAGAGGATGAACAATTTATGAATTTACCCTGTATTAGCTTTATATAGAGTAAAATGGATTTATTTGGGTTTTGGGTGCTGGAGACAGGTAACCTGCTGAGCTGTTTTTAGTTAAAGTCTGCAGCTTTGGGGGCATGGCACAGACCCTGAGTCTGTGTTGCAGCAGGCTAGCGTGTTTGGCTCAATAAGGCAGGGTTCTGGAGTCCAAAGCTGGCAGGGAAAACGGGCTCAGAGGTAATTTCAGCACATCAGGTGACAGTCCCAAGGGGATCTCTGAGACCGAACCCATCACACCATCATCTTCCCATATGTGGACAACTGGCATCTTAAGGCAGGACACGTCCAAAAATCATAGCGTGAACCTTGTTGCTGCACCATCTCTTTGCATCTGCCATGGGCAGACTTATAGATCAGGTTATGCACAACCCTTGTACATCTGTCCAGATTTGCCTTACTATCCTGTGTCACATGATGTCATGTACTTGCATAATGCTGTTAGCCAGATACCTCTGCTGCCTGCAAGCTTGGTTTGAACAGTATATACATGGAGCAAGCAAACAGTATGAACGCTGTAGGGACCATCTCCCCATCAAGATGAGGGCCTCTCTGGCTTGGTGGAAAGAATCCTGCAAATTACTGGGGGAAGGGTGGTGATTAGGCCTTTCTGTAAGTAAACTCTTGGGCCTGGTCTGTACCTAAAACTTAGTCACTCAGGGCTGTGACAAATTTCATCAACGTAGGTACGTCACCCTAACTCTCACTGTAAATGAAGCTACATCAACAGCAGAATTCTTCCATCAACCTAGCTATTGCCTCTTGAGGGAGTGGATTTACTATAGCAATGGGAAAAACCCCTTTCAGTGCTATAGTAAGTGCAGCAGTGCCACTGTAGTGCTTGTAGTGCAGACTTACCCTCAGATTGTATGCTGAATATAATCTGTGTCCAGTACACTGGAGGCTCCTTTTCCAGCCTGACTGTTAACTGGTCCTGTAGCTGGCAGGCTGTCTTTGATCCTCAAGTCCAGAATAATCCTTATTTAAGGAACTTCTCATGTCTTTTTTAAAGTTTATGCTGATGTTAATGAAAGGTGGGTAGAAAGGAGCACAGTCTGTTCTCTCAGGCCCTAGGGTTCTGTTGCAACAGCTGCTAAAAAGGTCCTTGGGATTTTCTGTCTAGTTTACATTTCTTTTTGTGCAATTCTCACATCTGTCCAGAAAAAAAATTAACTGATGGCTTTCCGCTCAGTCTGCCCCTTGAGGGTAGAAGTGCTTTTTCCTCATTAGTGGCTTTAATAAAGCACATATGGTTGTGTTTATGGAGCATATACCTGAAAACTACATTTGTGCTCCATGTGGCAGACTTAGGTTTTGCCTGGTCTAAATCCGCAGCTTACCTGCCACCCTCATTGATTCCTGTCTCTCAAATCCCTAGCTTTTCTTTCTCTGTACCTGGCCAGCCCTGCAGGTGATAGAGGTGCTATGAGACTGCTGGCAGCTTCCCTCTAATAACTGCTTGTTGTTGGTTTCTATTGATCTAGCAGCAAGCAATGGCTATGGGGAGTGAGGTCAGCTTTATTTTTCTCCCTTCTCTCTCCTGTCAAGTCAGACGCTCTCTTGAAATGGTTGAAGCAAACTGTAGAACTTGCTGCTAATATCTATGCCTGTGGTTATCGGCAATATGAGTATTGACAGCAGAACAAGGTTGTGATTTTTTTTTTTTCTCACTGGGGGAACAGAAATGACTGGTGGAGGAAGAGACACAAATAAAAAAAACTCTCTGCAAAATGGTATTTAAATAAAGCACAATGCACAGCATGTGATTGATCTTGTAAACGTAACATAAAATTGTCTAAAATGAAAAGCTTGAAATTCTGTAGGTATACAATAAAGCTTTGTATCTGCCCCAGTTTTTTGTGCCTGTCCTTGGATACTGATATAATTTTACCAGTTTGTTTTTTCAGCCCTAGCTTGCTACAAAGATTCCACCATACCAATCCTATGATAGCTGCTGAGCTGGGTATGTAGAAGAGTTCTTTTGAAAAATGACAGCATTCTAAACTCAGCTGTTCTGTCTTCCATGATTTTACCTTCCATTTTCCACCATTTTGCTGCAGCCTCCTTCCTAAACGTAGATTTGGGTAGAAATATGGATCTTCAATCTTAAATGCTAGAACAGAAGAGAGGAACTCAGCTTTAGGTTACATCAGTCATGTTTCAGCTGTTGATTCCTCTTGTGGACGCCATCCTATGACTTGTCTTTAGGATCAGTGATGTTTGCCAAGTAATGGAACGGTTCCATAGCTTCTGTGAATAGTCTTTCAGTTTTCTCTTTGTGTAGATCCAGTTCTTTACTAATCAATTCAAGACAGATTTCAACTGAGACTACATCAGTCTGTAATATGGCAAGTACCTCTAAAACCACCTTCGACTGCTTTGGTAATTAGTTGTCATATAAAATGTGTGCTATGTTTTGACCAAAGTTTCCTTGTGCTTTGTAGACATTTCAGTATACTTGTGGTAACTGGATGCAGATAGAGACCAAATATCACTGAGGAGCTGGGACATCAATCCTCCTTTTTCAATCATTAAACTGGAGGCAAATGATGGTTGTGGAAGAATTTTTGGACTTCTGTAACTACCACTACTACTGATTTATTTTTTTTCAGTGAAGTTTAAATAGAATGCCAAACACCCATGTCAGAAGTTTAGAATAATTGTCCTTGAGGAATTCTGTCCTTTTTCATAGCTTCATTAAAGACCAACTTGTCATATTTTTCTCTTCATTCTTGAATGGCATCTTCAGCAAATACAGTGGTCTGCAGTTTCCTTTTCAACTGTAGAAACAATAGCTGAAAGAAAGTGCATGTTTTTCCCTGTGTAGGTGTTTGTAACCATCTCGGGTCACTTCTCAAGATTGACTTACCATTTTGTACTTGTGTCAATGTGGATTTTTTTCTTTAATTTTTTTCTCTTGTTTCACTTCTGCCATCTAGTAGTGGCTATGTGAACTTAAATCTGTTCTGAGAAGCATATTCAGGGTAAAGTGCTTCAATCATTTCTTTAAACTGCTCATCTTATATTACATTGACGATTATGATGTTAATGTGAAGAGTGCAGGTTTGATCTGTAATAATGTATAAATACTGTATCTGACATCGTCATTGTCCTGCTGGGTTATTGGAAGCGTTTGTTGCAGCTTTGTTAGTGCAAATCTTAAAGAATAAGGCTTTTTCAAGCTGATATCTTTCCTAGGTAATGTCCATCTCTAATCTTTGAGTAACAAAGAATCAGTTTTGTGTTGTATCATAGTCCTTGAGTGCATCTGCACTGAAAAATAAATATCCTGATTTCAACAGTCATCAACAGTGCTACTGCACCAGAACTAAGCTGCTAATGGAGGGCCTGGTGTTCATACTACTGTCGGGAGACTGTGAGCAATGACATGATGGTAAAATCATCTGAGCCCCTTTCTATGCCTGGGGAGGTTGTGGAATCTCCGTAGTTTAAGAGCAGGTTGGACAAACACCTGTCAGGGATGATCTAGATGATATTTAATTCTGCCATGAGTGCAGGGGACCGGACTAGATAACTCCCGAGGTTCCTTCCAGATCTATGATTCTATGCTCGCTCTTACAGCATTGGTAACACTGAAATGTGCGTAATGACTTTGCTAAAGCACGTGATCAGATGTCCCCATGATCATGAAGAATTTGGGAGAGACTGGAAGAGATGGAATATTGTTAGCTTCTGTCTAACCGTCCCAAAGGCAAAGAAAAGCCTGTTTTAGAAGGGAGAGTTTGCAGGGCCTGTCCAATCTGTAATGGGCCAATGCAGTAAATATGTAAATCTTACACACGTGTGTGCACAGAGCATGGCTGCAGTCCATCTTCTGTTCACTCAGACAGCCCATAAGGGTCTATTTGTCTAGAGGAATGTTTGTCTGAAAGGTATGATTATTCTGGACTGCTGAACAAGTTCTTCGCTCTGATTGCATCTAAAAAGCCCAGGCATTTTGCAGAATGACACTTGCAGATGAATGCAAAATGAGGAAGAAGGGAAAGTTTATTTTTGGTGGTATTGGGGAAGTAGGGAGGGAGGACTGTTGAGGTGAAAGGTTAGAATGCCATTGTACATAATACACCCACTGGGGTTTTCTGAGAAATGCTAAAACCCTGAATCGACTTAAATTTCTCTTCCCGGTACTGGGAGAGGGATAGCAAGAATACTGACAAATTCTGGATTTTATTTTTCAGTAGGGAAAAAAAAATCAGATTTTTAGAGGGTTTAAATATTTCCTTAAGATAAAACTGCCCTCAGCTGAATGAGGATATCAGGAATGAGAAATGCATGCTGGTGTCCATCCCTGTCTCTTTGGGATCTGGGAAGGGTGCACTGCTCCAGTCATAGATTGTACCACCATGCACAGCCGACCAGTAGCACATTTCAAAGTGTAGATCTGTATTAGCCTCTCCTCCCCCCCATCATAATGTTTGAGCTCCATGCTACAGGGTAAGAGAGGAAGCCTGCAGACCAGCTCTAGCGACATGCTTCCTGTTTGCTCATGCTATCAGTAGAGAGAGAGAAATACTGATTTATGGAAGGTTCTATAATTCCCTCTGCTACGCTGTAAAGAAGGAAACCTCAATTCTTGTATACTGTTCAAGGGCATATTTAAATGTAACCTGTTAGTTAAATGAATTTCACATGCATAAGAGATTCTTCTTGTGTTTGAGGAGCACCATTTTATAAGATATAGACTGAGGTATAACTAATTTAACACTAGTGTGGCCAGTGACTGTCAAAGTTAACTGCTCTTCCCTCTGCTTCGCCTTTGGTGTCCAGCCTACTTGTGCCAGGCCAGATATGGAGCACAGTCTCTTTGATACGATTTCTTTTAGTTGATTTAACAAGAAACTTGCAATTAATCTCTCTTCTCGTACGACCTTCTGGAATGAAAATCCGTATAAATGCTTTTTCAATAAAATCTCAGTCACTACTGTGGTTGCCAGGCTAGCTGCACCACTGTCCCATCTATGGATCTTATCAAGTGCATCACCCCCCAGTGTGAGGTCTTGAGCCTTTGAGGGTATGTCTACATTGCAGTTAGACACCCACGGCTGGCCCATACCAGCTGCCTCGGGCTCGTGGGGCTCTGTCTGCAGGGCTGTTTATTTGCAGTGTAGATGATCTGGCTCCAGCTGCAGTCCAAGCTCTGGGACTCTCCCACTTGGGCTCTCCCAGAGCCCGGGCTCCAGCCCAAGTCCGAAAGTCTACATTGTAATTAACCAGTCTTGCCCTGGAAGCCTGAGTCAGCTGACATGGGCCAGCTGTGGGTTTTTAATTGCAGTGTAGATGTACCCTAACGCCTTGGGTGGAATTCTGCAATTCACCTGCTCTGACTGGGACCTGGATTTACAGCCCTTGGGCACCAGCTGTGACTACTTCAGCAGGTCCAACTGGGTTTGGCACCCAGAAGCCCTTTTTCTCTGGGTGTCTGTGACGCTATGTTTGCAGTGATATAGAAATAGCTTCTTCAAAAGATGCACAGCATTTATTGGATGTCTACAATGCAATTAAAAATCTGCAGCTGGCCCACGTCAGCTGACTCGGGCTCTTGGGGGTCTTTAATTGCAGTGTAGACTTCTGGGCTCGGTGATAGGGTGCCAGAGCTTGGGCTGCCCGAGCCCAGAAGTCTGCCCTGCAAGCCCGAGTCAGCTGGCACAGTGTAATAGCAGTGTAGACATACTCTTAGAGAAAGGTGTAACAGTGAAAGGCCTACACTGATATTAGTTACACCATCGTAAGTCCCTCATATCCCAGCTAACCGTATCTCTAGCTGGGTTTAGCAGCCTGCTCACAGCATATGTCTCCCCCATCTCCCAGCTGTCAGCTTTTCCTTTCTGACCCAAATCCCCTCTTCCTTTTCTGTGGTCTCTTAATATTTTTGTCGTCTTTGATCCCAGTTGGCCTTGGGGAGGGTACCCCATTCTAGTCTGGATGGAGCTATCTTAACTACTGTGCAACTGAAGTGGACTTATCTGTGTCATTGTTTTACATTTCTTGTTTGGCACCTCTACAGCCCCCTTTGGTTTAGGTGTATGTGTTCGAATAGGCAGCAGTACAAAATGGAACAGGGAAACTGAGTGACATACAATATTAATCAAAATATTTTCCCAGTTCATCACAATCTGACTCCACCCATGTTAGATAAGAGTATTCTATTGATTCGTCTTAAAGCACTATTGTTTAGAATTGTGGCTCGGTGGCCCGGTCATGGTCCACCACTGCGTTGTACAAACACAGAACAACAACAAAAAATTTCAGTGCAGGTGGTACAAAAGCAAGGAACATCTGAATAGCCCTGTGAGTACACTCTGCTGCATCCTTGTACATTCACGTCCCCCACCTGGGGATATCTAAAAGTGCGGCTTCAACCACCCACTCACTTTCTTCTAGTCACTGTAATCAGTGTGTCCATTTAATCCCTGTCAGCCCTTGTTCCCTTCCAGGAAAGGTAGCGTTTCCTTGTCTACAGTTTTTTTCATAGTCCATATAGTCAATAGCTAACAAGAATTGTATAGTTCCCCATACCACTTAGTTATACTTAGGGCTCCATGATCCAGTATCCATGCTGTTGTGGGCCTGCTGATTTGGTCTAAGTCAAATGCATGGGCATCACACTGAGTGCTCCTGCAATGGCATCCATCCAGGGATACATGCTACCTGCCTTTCTTTCCCACTACTTCAGTCTTACTGTAGATGCTTGATAGAAGCTAAAGGCTGGTCTACACTAGCCAATTAGATTGACCCAGCTACGTTGCTCAGGGG
Source organism: Chrysemys picta bellii (assembly GCF_011386835.1). Taxonomy (NCBI): domain Eukaryota; kingdom Metazoa; phylum Chordata; order Testudines; family Emydidae; genus Chrysemys; species Chrysemys picta. The sequence continues at coordinate 23,931,369 of NC_088797.1, read as the reverse complement.
TGTGAAAAATCCACACCCCTGAGCAATATAGTTAAGCCAACCTAAGTCCCCATATAGCCAGCGCTAGTTTGATACAAAAATTCTTCCATCGACCTTGCTACCTCCTCTCAAGGAGGTGGATTTACTGCAGTGAGGGGAGAACCCTCCAGTCGCTGTAGTAAGTGTCTACACTAAAGTGCTGCAGTGGTTAGTGTAGACCAGGGGTAGGCAACCTATGGCATGTGTGCCGAAGGCGGCACGCGAGCTGATTTTCAGTGGCACTCACACTGCCCGGCTCCTGGCCACCAGTCTGGGAGGCTCTGCATTTCAATGTAATTTTAAAATGAAGCTTCTTAAACATTTTAAAAACCTTATTTACTTTACGTACAACAATAGTTTAGTTATATATTATAGACTTAGAGAAAGAGACTATCTAAAAATGTTAATGTATTACTGGCACGCGAAACCTTAAATTAGAGTGAATAAATGAAGACTCGGCACACCACTTCTGAAAGGTTGCCGACCCCTGGTGTAGACATATGCTAAGTGATGGTTGGGACTACACCTTATTAGATATTCTCAGGGTGGAGGGAATGACTGTATAATGAAATGCCTCTGAGGGAGATGTCAGCAATGGAGGTCAGACTCCACGCCTCTAGTTCTAAATGCATGAATCTCTACTGCCTGAGCTGAGACCCAGATCTGCTAGAGCAAAAGCTGTAGCAGATTCATAAACCTCTACATAGTCCAGCCAGCAGAGCGTGACAGAGCCATGCTATGCTAGTGTGGGTTCCATGTGCATTAGCAGAGTGTGCATAAACCCTAGCTGATACTGCTGCTCAGAAATTCCGCCTTCATGCTCCTGAGCCCCATAGATCACCGGCGTTCAGGCAGTCATCTCAAAGAACCACAGATACTATGCTAAGTAATGCTCTTTTTAAAGTACAGTGGAAAAAGCAGAGGGAAAATGCAAGTAGAATAGATCTTTATGTGCAAATATTGCTCTGAGTTTCTGAGATGGCTGCTACTTAAGTTACAGGGGGAAAGAATTTGTAGCTAAGGGTATGTCTACACTACCCGCCAGATCGGCGGGTAGCGATCGATCTATCGGGGATTGATTTATCGCATGTAGTGTAGATGTGATAAATCGATCCCCGATCGCTCTCCTGTCGACTGCTGAACTTCAGCTCGGCGAGGGGCGGAAGCAAAGTCAACGGGGGAGCGGTGACCGTCGATCCTGTGCTGCGAGGAAGCGAAGTAAGTGATTCTAAGTCGATCTAAGATATGTCGACTTCAGCTACGCTATTCTTGTAGCTGAAGTTGCGTATCTTAGAGCGATTCTCTTCTCCCCCGTGTAGACCAGGCCTAAGATATTTGCAATCCTAACTATGAATTTTGCCTTTACAGAATCCATGGTCCTTTCTGACTGCACAGAATTTTTCTCTTTTCTCCCAGTGGAGCCTTGCCTTGCCAATGCCATTCTGATTGATTAAGAAGTGTGCAGGTGACTTATGCTTGCCATTCCTGGCTAGTCACTCGATTTATGGTGTGACTATATTCATTATGATGATGTTTATTATGGTGGTACCTAGGATGGGAGCTTAAAGACCAAAGGTGTAGTCCTTGCCCTGAAGAGCTTCCAGTCTAAGTGAAGATGTAACTGAGCAGTAGGGTGACCAGATAGCAAGTGTGAAAAATCAGGACGGGGCTGGGGGGTAATAGGCACCTATCTAAGAAAAAGCCCTAAATATCGGGACTGTCCCTATAAAATTGGGACATCTGGTCACCCTACTGAGCAGTGATTAACTAAAAGCACTGGGCCTTGGGGAGAGTGAGATGAATCACCATAAGATCATGCAGGCAAGATATGGTAGTGGTGCACACTTTGTGGAAAACCTGAGAATTGTTTTAATTGTGCGGTTTGACACAGTGAATGGATATACTGGGAGATAAGTGTGTCATTTGGTAGCAAGCCCTTTGACCAGTTCAGTGGTGGTACTGTATTGAGAGGCTGTGGCAAGTGCTGCATCACACCTTCAGCCAGGACATTTGGAAGCAGTGCAGGGGCTTTGCAGGTGGAGGGACTAAAACAGTTTTATAAGAGGAGCTGTGTCACGGAGTGTGGGGGAATCAGGACCCTGCACCCCTCTTCCTGAGATTCACCATGACTCTCAGCCAGCCAGTAAAACAGAAGGTTTATTAGATGATAGGAACACAGTCCCAAGCGGAATGTGTAGGTACAACCAGAACCCCTCAATCAAGTCCTGGGGGGTTTAGGGAGCTTAGACCCCAGCTTCCCTGCGTTGCACCACCCAGCCCAAAACTGAAACTCAACCAAAACTCCTCCAGCAGCTTTCTCCCCCCTCCCCTCTGCTCCTCCTCTCCTTTGTTCAATCTCCCAGGCAGAAGGTGTTATTTCTCCCAACCCCCCTCCTGGCTCAGGTTACAGCTCAGGTAGCTTCCTTCAAGGGAAGTCTCCCATCCCCAATGCAACCCCCCTGCAACATTCCCAGTCAAATCTGCTCCGCTCCCTGCTCCGTTACAAACTGTTGGCAGCTTTCAGGGAAGTTGCCCTCCCTCCTCTGGGGAGGGAAGCACTGAAGATTTCCTTACTGTTGTACTTTCCCTATCCCAGAGGGGAAACACAGCTCACCTAAGTTTTCTCCTGTCTTCTCAGAACGTGAAATACCTTCTCTGAAACGCTTTGCCTTTCCTCCCTTCCCAAACGCTGTTCTAAATATATTCAAGTAAGCCCTGCTTGGGCTTTTAAATTAGATCTGTCATTAGAGGTGGAAAAGTCTGCCTTTGAGGGGAAGGGTTGAAGGGGCTTTTTCCTAAGTGCATGCTAGGCTGTTAGAGGTAGCTTAGCCCACATCTGTGGTGTTTAATGAGCAGATATTTTTATTTTAACATACTTTGGATTTGTCTCCTAAAACAGATTCCCCTGCTGTTTTCTCCTTATCGCTTGTCTTACAAGAAAACTAAAAATGGTCTCTTTGAAAAAACAAAGTGTTTCAGAGGCACTTTCATTCCCTGCCTTGTTTGGCATTTTTCAGTGTTGTCTGCAGGTTGCTGTAAATACACATTTGGCTTAGTAATTAATCAATGCATAAATAATACATAGTGTGTTATCAGAGCCTGCACACCAGTGCTGTGGAGGCAGCGCATTCAGCCCCTGTGGAGAGGGATTGCCTTGTGCTGCTCCGCAGCAACCCCCCATGGCCAATTAAGGTGCATCCTTGATGAGCTTCCAAATGCTCTTTGGCCAGATAAATGGTTGCTGTGATGTGGGCAGGGGGTAAAGCAAGGAAAAGGGAAGGAGATCCTCAGCATTCAGACAGATGGAGTGAATGCCTGATTAAAAGCAAAAAGCCCACATGCTCTGAACTGAGAATGCAGGCAGTGGTTTTTTAATGGTCAGCACACTCAGCGCAGAAGTATTAATTCCCAACTATCTATATTCAGGGTTCTACTACTGACTTGTTGTGACCTGGCACAAATTACTCACCAATACATAGTCTGCCCTGGACCTCAGTTGCCTTGTGCCTAAAAGTGAGGCTTGCGTAATGATTGTAAAGCACTTAGAGAACTTCAGGTGGAAGGTGCTGAATATGTATAAAGTCTTAATATACAAAATCTTTTAGGAATATTTCAAGCATAGTGGCCAACTTGAATCTTTCCTGTCCTTTCATTCCAATCATTCCTTGTAGTGCAAGCTATTTGGCCCTGGTCCAACTTGCCTTGTGTGGATAAGCACCTAGCCCGGGTTCTGTAGCATGGTGTCTGCCTCCATCTCCGCTAAGTGGGTTGGGAGAAATGGATCTAGGATTTGAAGTCTAAGTAGACAAAGCCATGGTGCGAAATCACTGGGGAATGGAAGGTCCAAAGTCCATGTTATAGGAAGATTGAGCTGTAATTCAACTAGATTGGGGAAACTGCTTCAGTTTTAAATCCTGCCAATGTGGTGCAGATTATTTTCCTGAATGCACAGCCACTGTGAATGACAGTTGAAACCTGTTCCAAAGCTTTTGGACATGGTCTGACTGATGAATTAGGTGTTTTCTGGTGTTTTTTGTCTTGAAAAGCTGGTATTGTCAACAAAAAATGTGCTAAATTGGCTGGCAGGCATGTAACTAGAAGAGCAAATGATACAATGATGACTTGAGTGGGAATCCGGAAAAGCCATTTCAGCAGCAAAATTGTTAGAAAACTAGCAAGAAAAAATGTGAATAAAAGGGCAAACAGTACGGTAGCCAACTGGCATGAGAGGGTCTCCAGATACTTGGTGTGCATGTTACTCCAGAGGTGGGTAAATGTAGCAGAAGGAATGAGCATGGAACAAACTATGTGTTGCAGTGGAAACTCAAGAGCGTACTGTGGCAATCTGAATGTGAAATTGATCTGAAGAGCTGTTCCATGCTCTTTGTGATTGATCTTTGTGTAATGAATTGTTGGAATTCAGGGCCCAGAAGGCAAGTGCATGGAGCTGTGATGTGTTTTTCATCTCTAACAATAAATCTTGAATAGACAGAATCCATTTTGTAAAAAGAACAGGAGTACTTGTGGCACCTTAGAGACTAACAAATTTATTAGAGCATAAGCTTTCGTGTGGGCTGTAGTCCACAAAAGCTTATGCTCTAATAAATTTCTTAGTCTCTAAGGTGCCACAAGTACTCCTTTTTTCAGATACAGACTAACACGGCTGCTACTCTGAAATCCATTTTGTGTACACCTGCACATTTTTTAAAAATCAGTTTTTAAAAAGTTGATTCTTCAAAGAGATAATGAACAGACCAGGACAGTTGACACTGGCTATCATCATATGCCATTGTTCTGGGCAACTAAAGCCTTTCTCTTGTTTCCATTAGTCGTCTGAGTTCTCTGCACTGCCTGTTCCTGTGGATTTCTTATGCTGTCAGCTTCACTTAATGTGAAGTGCGATGGAAAGGAATCTGAAAATGAAGATATAGTAACATGTAGCATGTTGTGTTCCATAGGTGCTGGAACAAGATGTGGTTTTGCAGTCTATTGACAGAGCTATTGAGGCTATCCACAATGCAGCTATGAAGAATGGAGGCAAATACAACTTGGAGCAGAGGGATGTCCTCCAGTAAGTACAGCCAGTACCTGGGACAGATGGGAAAAGAGCATGAGCTGTCAAGTCCCAAAGAGGCAGGGAAAGAGTGAACTTAGTGGTACAGCCACGGTGGGAGGTTGCTCAGTGTTCCAGTCCTGGGTGTGGTTAATAAGGGATGGCCGGGTTGGCAGTTGGTAACTGGAGCCCCACTGCTGCTAAGTAAACAAAGGACTGAAGTACTCAGGGAGCTCTCCAACTCACTGATGTGAGAGCCTGGTGATGAACAGCTGAGTCTCCAATCACCACTGCAGTGCCTCCTCTCCTCATCTCTGCCCACAATTCCATTTTCCTCCAAGCAAAGCAGCTTCTCCAACTCACTGGGCACCTGTCTGCCAGTCTAACCCACCACATGTGGTTTAGAGCGTCACATTGGCTAGAGGCTTGCTTGACAGTTCTCTCTACAAGTGTGAGGGAGATGGGGGGTGGGCATACTCTGGTTCAATTGCAATCCAGGTTGGGAAGAGAGATATTGCATCAGATGCAGGTGCCCCGCTGGTTCCTTTCTTCCTGCCCCCAAGCTCGTAGGTCACTTGGCCTCTTTACCCTTATCTTTAAATCTGCTCTTGGTTAAAACATGAACAAGAGAACATCTCTCCCCTAAAGTCAGTGATGCAGTGTTAAGGTCTAGAGACTACACCTCTACCCCGATATAACGTGATCCGATATAACATGAATTCGGATACAACGTGGTAAAGCAGCGCTCCTGCGGGCCGGGGCTGTGCGCTCTGGCGGATCAAAGCAAGGTCGATATACCGCGGTTTCACCTATAACGTGGTATGATTTTTTTTGGTTCCCGAGGACAGCATTATATCGGGGTAGAGGTGTACTTGTTTATCTCTGTCCCTTGGCCCTTGCTCCTCCAGGGTGAGGACTCTACCTTCCCTGGTGATAGCACGGTAATTGTACCTTCTGCAGCTGCTGTCCAGCCAGTGACACTGAAACACCTAGGCACTTTTTAGAAGATCGCTCAGAGAAGTGATACTTCAGCATCATGACACTGCTACAAAGTGGTTTCAAGGCTGAATTTGCCAAATGCATCATGTAAAGGAAACTATGCAGCTAGTAGAGTGGCATATAACTCCCCTGCCCTGAAATAAAAACCCACCTGAGCAGTGGTGGTCAGAGAGGCTGAATTGGTGTCCAGAGCTTGCTGAAGTTGGGTGTATTTGTTTCTTTCCTTTATTGCTTAAAAATGTAAATCTATTGGGATTAGCGAACATCAGAGCAGGGTGTCTTTTGTAATACACCATTAACAATTGCTTGCTATGAGACTTTTGATACCTCGAGTTATGGATTGAGGCATCTCTACTTCACCTCAAATCAAACAATCATGGACATTGTAAGGGAGTCATAGAGCTAAGGTGCAGGCAAGTCTAAAGCGTGTGGCATAACAACTAGCCTTCTGTACCATGAAGTGGAGATATGTCTCCTGTGAACCCTGATTCACAAACCATGTGCTTTTTACAAAGATCCTTCCCTCCTCTCGGAGAGGTGCTTCCTCAGTAGTTCAGTGGAGTTGGACTTATTCTGTCCTCAGTAAAGATCCTTACTATGGAGACATCTATTGTAGCCACAGTCCAATTTCAGATTTAAGCTTCTTGGCATTGGGTACTGACTTCATCGCTTCACCTGTGTCCCTAATGCCCCTGTTCCCATTCCATCTGCCAGGAAACTGATCCATCATCGGAAGGAGACTGTGTCACGCAAAGGTCACTCACCAACCAGTCAAGGAATGATTATGACCCCATCCTCCAGTGATCACCTTTTGGATTTAGCACGACAGCCCAATGGCATGTGCCGGACAGGTTATGAGCGACATCACAGCCTGCCAAACACGGAGATCCAAGAGGATGATGAAGGTCTTTACCAGGTAACAGCATCTTGGCCTCTTCTAGATTCTTCCTTAAAGAGTCCCTCCCTCTTGTATCGTACATAACATTCCCTGTGCAGTTTGTCACACTTGTTGCCTTGAGCTATAGTGTAGCTTCACTGTTTGCTACTATACAGCTGCTGTGTCCCATCCCAGGCATGGATGGTATGATATCTGTGTATTCTTTACATTTATAAAGCACTTTGGGATCACTGAGGATACAAGACTATGTAAACGTGCAAGATCTTCTCTAGTTTGTGCTACTGTCTCTTTCTTGACACCTTTTTAAAGAGCTGCTGATTCCTCAGAGAATACTTTGAAATACATTGTTTTTAGTTCTGCTTAGGTCATATTGTTTCTGTGCTTTTATTTCCTCCTTGTTAAATCTGCACAAAAACGGGATATCTGTTCCTTAGGAATTCCTCTGTGTATCTGCTTATTCCTGTGCTCAAATTGTGAAGATCCTGTTTTCTTGTGAACATCCCTAGTAGTAACGAATTAGAGGAGGAAAACATAGGAAATGTTACTTAAAAGCAGAATTCTATCTAAATGAAACAAAATTACTGCGAGCCATCAACAAGTCTTCAAAGAGACAGGCCAGGACAAACTTAGCAGCAATTGTTTGGATTAGATTATGTAACTGATTATATGGTGGGAGGTAGCAAAGAGATGGGAGTTCCCCTCATAGAGATGGGACATGTTGGGGTAGGGTTGCTGCATCTGTCCAAGATGAGTGTTTATAGTGGCACCATTACCCTGTCACTGCTGATAGGAGGGGCTTGTTACTGACTTAATAAGGAAACATAAGTCTGTGGAGATAAAAAGGGGCTGGTCTACAGGCTTCCTAACAAATCCTTTCTTTCTCTACCCCAATACTCTGCCCCTGTAGGCAGCCAAACCGACCCAATTCTAAAGCCCTCTGATAAAGGAGAAAACCAGCTATGCTTTTTTAGGATAGCCAAATGGCGTGACAAACCTCCAAGTAATGCTGAATTCCCATCTTCTTTTGTAAGTCTGCACTCACCTGGCTGCAGGGAAGATCCAAAGGAACATAAATTCTTTGACTTAACAAGAGGGCACGGCGCCCATCTATGATGGATGAGACTGACAACTTTGGGTGTGTTCTCATTAGAATGTGCTTGCCCATGTTGAAAAGCTAATTAGATTATAATTAACCCCTGGGTGGGGATATTTCTGAAACACTGCGAAAATACAAAATGGAGCAGAAATATCCCTCCCACACCTTATGCAAAAAAGCAAAAGCCACACTACCCTGTCTGTAAGGTAATTTCCTCCTTTCTGCTTCTAAAGTTGTTTTAGGGAAAAAATGCATTTTAAACCCTTTCCTGTGGTGTTTGAGAGGAGCAGAGGCTTACAGGGAGACACCTTTTAACTGCTGTGGGTTTCTAGTTAAGTCCTATTGTTGCACATACTGTAACTTTTGGCAAGATTTTGGTGGGTGGTTTACACTTCAACAGTGATGCTGCCTCCTTGCTTCTCAGAGGCTGAACTGAATGGAGAGTGTAGCTGGACACTTTTTTAATTCATCAGCCTAAGGTAGTCCTGTGAGGACCAATTCCTATGGAGGAGAAAAAAATCTAGAGTATTATAGCAGAGTGACATCTCTGCTGGAGTTAAGGTTAAGGCCAGCTTTTTGTTTAAAGCTTGACTGTTCTAAGTGCTCTGAAATCCATATTGTTAATCAAATTTTGTTGAAATTTGTTACATCTCGTGGGGATATGGGGTACCGTCAGTGATCTAAATTTGGGGCCATTTAACCAAGGGGTTCATGAGTTATAGCCCATGGGGAAAAGACCGCTTTTCTTAAAGTTGACACATTTTTTGCTGACAGACAGAGATCAAACCAGGGCTCACATCATTGTACCAGGATCTGACTCTCAAGGATTACCCAAATAGAGTGCTTGGTACCCACCAGCCTTTGAGGGAAATCAAATTAAAATGTTGTTTCAAAAAGAGTTTGCTTCTCCAGTTAGGCAAGCTAAGACTCACATGCCTCGTCGCCCACCTAATGGAATACAGTGAAGTGGGTTTTAGCCCATGAAAGCTTATGCCCAAATAAATGTGTTAATCTCTAAGGTCCCACAAGGACTCCTCATTGTTTTTCATGTGCAGAGAGAGGCTAACTCTCTGAAAACTATCTCTGCATCACAGGACCTGGGTGTCTCCAAGCATGTGTTAGTCATTGAATCTGAGCACTACCCCGAGCACTCTGAGGAAGAATGGGGCAGAGGCACCGGTCAGCCCCACATTCCCCTCCCATGTGTGTATCATGAGCTGGGCCACCTGGCCCATCCACAGGGATGTGACCCCTCACTTAGGCAAGCTTCCTCCAGAACCTGGCTCACATATCTTAGGTTATACCCTCCCCCATCTCCCTATCCACCATGTGAGCTGAAATCTGGGGGTCCCTGCCCCCTGGTGATGTGTGAGCCTGGCATCTATGTGTATGTGCCAGAATGTGAGACTCCTGCCCATCTATGGGGATGTGACCATCCAACCTTGCCCCCCTCCTGAGTCAGATTTGAGGGGGCTTGTCTTTCTAGGGGTGTCTGAGCCCCTTTCCCTCCCCCCATGTGAGTCAGGATCTGGGGAGGTCCTTCCCCTCTGGATGGAGAGCTCAAGCTGGTATGCACCAAGAACATACTGCTGAGACTAGGGTGGGGAGCTGAGAACATTCATGCTTGACACGTATCATAAACTCTCCAGGGGAGTGGGGGGGAACACTTTTAATAACTGATTAATAGTTCATTGATAATTAATATCCAGTTGATAACTAATACTTGTAAAAATTGTAACTGTGATTAGTGAGAGGGGTTCTCTCGAGTCCAGGTTAGTTTATTAATAACAAACCTTAGCTAAATCAGCTTTGTTTGGATTTGTTGGTTTAACAAAGACAGCACCTGCCCAGAGAGGCACGAGATACCAACAGCTGCAGAAGCCCTTTCCCGTATGTACTTGCTATCAGTCCAGACTGCGGATGGTGTCTACTTCCTCTTGATTTCTCAGGGCAGTTATACCAATATTACTCTTTTGTGTTTCTCATTCCAATCCTTGTTTATTTCCTCCTTTTTGGTACCTACTTCTTATCTTAGGTCATTTTCTAAGATTTCTGTTCCCTTGTAACTTTACAACTGCCTCAATACCTTATGGTTAGTCATTGCTTATTTCTGTTTTGGGGTAATGTTGTTATAACTCTTGTGCACATTTTGTGGTTAATATTCCTCAAATATCTCTTGCAGCAATTTCTAAAGGTTATTGCTTAGTAAAATTTCACTCCTGAAAATTAACTTACCTGCAGAGCATTATGGGACTCTTGCTGCCAAGCAAACCTTAGGTTCTTTCTTTGGCCAGTTTGAACTGCTCCATTCACATCAGTGGGTGGTGCTGGCACTTAAGACATCTCAGAGGTATTGTTTCAAGCTGTATTCATCTCCATCAGGTATTGTTTCAGCTGAGAACATCTCACTGAGATGCATGGGCCACTTAACACCTCTCTGAGCCTGCTGTGCTGCTGATGGATATGTAGAGCCCCCCACCTTCATTTTCCCATCAGTTTTATGCACTATTACAAAATTGAGCACCAGCTCTGCTCTCGATAAGGTTGGAAGCCCTTCCTGTTAAAAGGATGACTGTTCTTAGTGCTCTAGAATTGGTGTGCTTACTTAGATTGTCTTGAAATTTGTTATGTCTCATGGGAGTGTAGGGTGGCATTTGTAATCCAAGGGCTTGTCTACACTTACATTTTATAGCACTCTGACTTACTGGCTTAGGGGTGTGAAAAATCACCTCCCTGAGCGCAGCAAGTCTGAGCACTTTAAAGCGCTAGTGTAGACAAGCTCCAAGCGCTGGGAGCCAATCCCCTCATGGAGGTGGATTACCAGGGGTGCTGGGAGAGCTCTCTCCTCGTTCTCGTGTGCAACCACACTCATACTTCAAAGCGCTCCTGCGGGAGCGTTCCCGCGGCAGCGCTTTGAAGTTTCCAGTATAGACATAGCCCAAATGTTGGGCCATTTGAGCAAGAGGTACCCAAGATACAGCCCCAAGATAAAAACAGCATTTCATTAAATTCACAAGGTCTAGCAACTTTGAAATCAACCGAGAGCAGAAGTCTGAGAATGAACTGTAAACATTTGGTAAAAATCTGCCCCAGCAAGTTTTTTTGAAAAATGTAATCTGAGTACAACAGAATATTCAGAAGGGAATGAAACTATTTTTGAAAAGAGGAGAAACTACGCTTGAGACCGTTTACGGGATGGGGAGGGGTGATTCGGGGAGCAAGATAAGGTGGTATGGTAATGGGGGAGAGTGGGTTAGGTCTGCAGCGAGTGATACAGGTATTAGGGGGGATAAACAGGAATGGGTAGTAAGAGAGGGGAAAAAGGATTGGGGGCTTAAATGGGGGTAGGCATTGGCATTGGGGGTGAGAAGATGGGAGGGGTTGGAGAATGGGAGGGGTAACAGGAAGTTGGGGGTTTAGTAGTGGGGGGGCTGTCAATCCTGAATTCTTCCCTTCCCTGTGAATGCTGTGATCTGGGGGAGTCCCACCCCTCTGCAGGGATCTGAGCCCCTCCCTCTGCCCACTCTGTGGTCTGGGATATGGGGGATCATGCTTCTCTTGGGGGGGGGGGGTGTCTGAGCTCCTCTTCCTGACCCTCCATGTGATCTGGGGTGGGAGGGAATGAAGGTAACAGATTTACACAGCTGAAACTCAGAAAACAAATAGTTAAGCTAAACGCCACCCCTGTGTGGGGTGGGGAGGCTGCTCAATATGCAGTAGAGACATGATTTGGAGGAGAGGCAGACTGGGTGCACCTCAGGCAAGGCAGGGAAGTCTGGCTGAAGCAGGGGCAGGAATCCCAGCTGGCAGTGGGAGCAAAGGCCCTAGCTCATTGTGCAGCTTGGGCTACATAGCCAAGATAGTGTGTGGCCCTCCAGTAAGCTGCTGCCTTCAATGTGTGTAAGCAGCAGTAGGGTAAGGCAGGACACTGCAAGGAGCAACTTCTTACACGTCAGTGGTTTCTATGGTGCCAGCTAATGGTTTTTTGGGCTAGGAGAGGTTAGGGGAGCTAAAAAGTGGGCTGGGGACTACATGTAGTGGGGATTGGTGGGGCAGGGGCAGAGAACGAGAGACACACTCCCCAGTCTTTTTCTCACTTGCTTAAAATTACTGTAACCATCATGTAATAAAATTGGCACAGTTTTGGGACAAAAGTCAGGATGAGATTTCTCTCACTGGCCCTGTTGGTAACTACACATTGCAAACATCTCCGAGCATGGCAATTATCCCTAGTCCACTGTAACAAAATGTGCAAGAGAGGGGAGGCGCATTGAAGAATCACACAGCAGTTGTGTGGTCTAGTAGGAAGACCACTCGTCTGGTCTCTTCCACTGGCCTGCTGGGTGACCCTGAGGAATTCACTTCACTGCTCCGTGCCTCAGTTTCCCAGCTGTAAAATATGGATAATGATGTAAAGTTCCTTGAGATCTGGTGATGAAAAGCACTGTAGAAAAGCTAGATCGTTCAATTATTACTTAGCCACAGTAGCATATCAGCTGCGAACATAGTTGCGAACTACAACTGTCTAAATGACTATTAACTCCTAACAACAAACAATTCTCTTTCTGTTTAAAAAATTAGGAAATTAAATGGCAAAACACTTTAACATGGAGTTAAGGTTGCCTGGCGATAGCTTGTGCCCTTCCAGAACGTCAAGTTGAACAAAACTCAAACTTCTGAAAACTAGGAAATACAGAGTTAAGGTAAATGTCCACATAACTCATATAAGGGCAGAGTTAAAGTTATGGCCTGATACACCCTAACACACACCCTCCCATTGCCTTTTCACTGTAGTGGACAGGTGCTACTTGCACTCTCCCTACCTTCAAACACTGAGTCTACTCTCTGGACAGAATACCACACTTTTAACATTTAAGAACCACTTCCTACTCTTTTATAATCCCTTCACACTTGCACACAGGATACCACCTAAGCCTAACCATCATTAACTCCACAGTCTGCTCTCATATCCCACCTCACTACTGCCAGTACCCATGCCAAGAAGTCCCTAGTGCCCTGCTACCAACAGCCGACACAATTCTGTATTGAAATAATGCAGACAGGAACCTCAAGGTACACATGCACTTCTCTCTTTCGATAACACACATGGGAGGGACTCAGACCCAGATCTCCTCATATTACTGTCACCGTTCTTCCAATCTGCTCCAGCCTATTCCTCTGTCATTCAATACAACTACATCCAACACAGTCAAGGCAGCTGCAGTTCATACAGATAATTCCCAGTGGCTGTTGCTAGCTCCGGGAGGCAGAGGTTATGTGGGTGTTTACTTTACTTTAACTTTGTATTTCCTGGTTTTCAGAAGTCTGAGTATGGCTAAATTCAACATTTTAGAAGGGCACGAGCTACCACCAAGCAACCTTAACTCTCCCTTTAGTGACGTTTTTTTGCCATTTAATTTTGACTACCTGACACAATAGGGAAGGTTTGAAGCCTTAGAAACTGGAAGAGTTATAAAACCCGCTGTCTATGCTCGGCAAGCTACTTTCCTGGGTATAAACTAATTGTGTTCCTGCTCTTCGAGGCTTTGCTATATACAGTAGTGTCCATTCTAGCAAAACTTTGCTAAAGGAGTATATTTTACTTGCTTAAAAATAAGCACAAGAGCTGCTGAGAACAGCACAACTTCTAAGCTTCGGAGTTTGGGGATCAATCTTGATCTCTTACTACCCAGCCTTGTGGGATAGGAGTGTCACTCTCCAGTGCCCCCTTTTCTTCCCAGGCAGTGCTTGAAGAAGCATTGATTAGTTCCTGCAGCACTCCTGCCCTCTCTGGCCAGAGAAAAATCCTGCATGTGTCTGGAAGGAAGGAAGTGATGGACACAGAAAAGGTCAGGAAAGAAGGGATTTGGGAGTCCCTCGCCCTTGCAGAGAAGTCCAGCCACCACCCCCAGCTCCTGGGAAGAGGGAGCCAGCTGAGATTCTTACAGGGATCTGTGTGGGCCCTGCCCGGAGGCATATTTTTTTTTGTATAAGTCTCCATATAGCAGGTATCAGATCAATTTGAAGCCTCTTACTCAGCCTCTTCTCACTGGCTGCTGGACGGGAAGGGGCTGTTGACTGTTGGTGTGGGTCTGTCTGCCCTAACCTGCTCAGCTTCTTGGTGCCCAGTGGGTACGAGCGTGAGAAGGGAAGTGTATCTACTGTTCTATCCCTTTTTCAGACTCCTCTCATTTGGAATCCTGCCTGTGCTGCTGTTCACAGCTTTGCCACCCATCAGCAACATGAATCCACCTGATTATTGACACCTTCACCACATTGCATTTTGGTCAGTTTTACTGAGTTATTCAGAATTAAAGGGGTATCAGTGAAACTCTCACTGCTGCCCACTTAACAGTACTCACAGTTGTGAAGGTGAGCCTTTCAAATGTGATCAAGGCAGGGGAATCCGTCACAGTGAGGTCATCTTCCTCAGTGTACAGAGAGAACACCCAGCACCTCTGCTGCTGCTCACAGCTTTGCCAAACAGCAGAGCTGCTGGGTGTTCTCTCTGCACATTCAGGAAGATGGCCCTGCCTTGATCACATTCCCCTCCCAACTGTGAGGACTCAAGGCTTATTTTTAAAGATAACCTTAAAACAAAGGTTAGATTCTGCAGAAATCACTTTTTATCTTTCCTCCCCTTGGCAGGAAAGATTTCCAGAGCTTCATGTATAGGTTATGGTCCATGGCACTCTAATAGTAGGAGTCAAATATGTGACAAATTTGGTAGCGTCAGTGGAGCCAGTGAAGTGTCCTAGAATGAGCCCTTTCCCTGGCTGCCCCCAAATAGTGGCATGCTGATCTTATAAACTAACTGAAGCAGGTTGCTAAAACCTGCCTCTTATGTATGTGTGATTGTGCTGAGCTAAGCAGCTTCATGGCTATAAAGATGGGGCTGACCTTAGCACAGCTGCACTTACAAGAGCCTGGGAGGGCCTTCTGCCAGGATTTTACAGAGGCCTCCTCTGTTCTAATTGTGCCTCTCACAGCTGTGCAGTCTCTTAGGGCCAAAGACTAATAATTTTTAAAAGGCAAGTAGGTGTGGTGCTGGATTCTGGCCAGTTCTGCCTTAAGAAACAAGCCTTCAACCTGCAGCAGCCTGGTCTGGATCTTAGTAAATTCAGGCCCTGAACTGAGAGGGGGAAAGCAGATTCCACAGTCAAGAATCTTTCATTGAGAAGAATCTGCTTCCAAACCAAAACCCCCTTTCCACTTAAGCAGAAGCTTGAGTGCTTCCATTTGATCTCCACTTTCACTGTGTTGTATGAGGAGAGGGGTTATGTCTGAAGTAACCCGAACCTAATTAGCTTACTGTTTAGAGGGTAAGGCTGACACCTTAATTGAACCCAGAAAAAAAAAGCCAGCACAGATTGCAGAGCACAGGTGAAATGAAACCTCATTGAGCAGGCAGCTGGGACTTCCAAGTAGAGCAGCCTGTGTGGAGTGCATTGCGGTGATCTATCTGGGGGAAGCAGTCTCTTTAAGAACGGTGTCACTATTAGCCTTCAGAGAGAGACTTTCCAAGAAGAGCAATCTTTGTGTTCTTGAAGCTGCTGCTGTTGCTGGGGATGTCCTCCTAGTGCTGCAATTCAGATGGAGCATGGTGGGGCCAGGTTGTGGTTAGCCCTATGCCACTAGTCCTATTAGAGCTTTGTATACTATTTGGGGTTATTCATTCAGATTTCTAACAAGCCTTGTTCAGGGCAGCGTTGCCAACTTTCGCAATTACATTTCAAGTCTTGCGACATTTTCATAAAGCTCTAGCTGCTGGAGTCGTCAGGTTACGGGAGTATCTCGGGTTTCATTTGGAATGAAAGTTTCTGGCCCTCATGGTTGCAGAGAAAAACTTGAACGTGTCCCCCCAGTTGGCTCATAAGCAAGCTGAGTAAAAAGAAACCAAAACGTATCTCTTAAAATCTCCTTATTTTGGGAGAGCCTGGTTCATGATTTTGAACTCTTGGCCCCACTGTTTGCTTCACAGGTGTTATAAAACACACAAATTCAGTATGTCAAAAAAGGCAGCCTTCTTCCCAGCCCATCAATATAAAATCCTCTCCTCCCAAAAACATTAAAGAGGAAGCCTGGAAAAAATGAGTATTGTAGCATGGCCTCAGTGTTGTCACATCAGGGCTCTGTGGGACCAAGCTGGAGTCTAGTGTGCCTCATTGAGACCACTGGCACCAATGCTGCCATCTGATCCGAGGATTCCACTGTGAGCACTTCTCCTGAGTGCAGCCATTTCAATATCACACGAGGATAGAAGCATCTTTCGGGCAGTCAGGCCCCAAACAATCTGTCTTTGTAGGTTCAAAACCACATCTTTAGCTTCTACATGGAGATCAGCCTGTGCAATTCAGTGAGTTCTGGTGCAATGCCCTTCCTTGAGGGAAACACCACTTAATTTGGCTGCTATTTTCAATGCTGGCTGCAGTTTCCCAGTAGTCTGGGGTCATAGTCTTGCATGGAGCAAACTGCAGTCATGCAAACGCTAAGCAATAAAGACATGGTTAATCGTGGTGAGGTCCCTGTATCCATAAGAAAAGATGAGAACTTAGGAGCCGTGGGGAACTCACCGTTATTCCACCCACAATCATTGCCAGGAGGAGAGAATTATGTGGGAAGTACTAGCTGTAGGGAGTTTTGTGAAGCTCTCTAGTTGAAACTTCTCGCAGCAGGGATCAACACGGGTTGTGGCAACACACAGCTACTCTAGCCCTAGTTTCTCACTCTCTGTATAAGAAATTGCTATGGAAGTATGAATTAGGAAGGAATTTACGTAGCTCCAGTCCTTGGCTTTGTCTTTCTGCAGGGATATTTGTAGCTGATGTAATGGATCTCTCCAAAAGTGTGTTTAAATATGCACACTGTTTGCTGCCTCTGTGGAGCTGTTGAGATCACTGTAAAGTCCTAGTGAACGTGTGGGATTGCATCTGGAATAAGAAAAGAGGAAATGCTTGACAGGTCTATGTGACACAAATACTGTGTGCTGCTGAACATAGCAATTAAACAAGGGCTGCTTTTCCTGTCAAGGGGAGGGAATAAAGCAAGGTTTCAGAGTTTCTGCTTTGTTCTTGCAGGAAGCCGCCTATTAATATCTTTATGGAATGATGAGAGAGATTTAAGTGCGCGTGCGCGTACACACACACACACACGTTTTATAATAGGAAGTGTATTTTGACTGTCAAACTCCTTTGATTGCTCTAAAATGTTCCCTTTTAGATCCCGCCACAGCCTCGACGTGCTGCTCCTGTCACACCCCCGCCACCAGAGAAACGCAAGAATGCGCAGATGGAAGCACCCATTAGAAGTAAGGAAAAGCTCTTGGGTTTTTTATGTTGGGCAAGAGGCAGACAACACTGAACTAAAATATAGGAAGATGTGTAATGGTAGCAGCAATTCTGGCTGGTTTTGGTCTGTACCTCAGAAAAGCATCTCTTGGATTTCTGCTCAGGTGATGCTGGGCTGAAATTTCCATCACAATTTTAATCATAAAACTCCAGTGTTGGGGACTAGTGTTTCCCTATGTCCTTCCCTGGTTCTCAAGCATGATTTGTGGTTGACTGGCACCTGTGGCTTCTTCTCCCACCAACTGTGGGTGCATTGGATGCTGGGCGTGGTGTTCTCTGGACTTCCTAAGCTGATTAATTTTGGGGGAAGACAATGTTTGCATAAGAAGCTTTAAAATATTTGATGTGCTTGGTTGTATTGCTTGTCTGACAAGCATATAACCAGAGTTTTGGGGTCCTTGTATAAGTTTTCTCTCAGGAGTATCATAGGAATCTTTCAACAAAGCAGCATGAGAATTTGTGTTTTTTTTCCAATCTGGATGTGATGATGCCATTAGATCACCAGGGGGCACTCACTATTAATGCAATGATGAAAGGCTTCGTTAAGTAAAAGCTTTTTGATAGCTGTCCATCTAGCTCTTTGGTCATATAATGGCCACATCAGGCAGACTTTTGCTTAGTTGGTGGCTTGCCTGTGCAAATGACAGGAGTGTGGTGTCTTCACCCCCTAACCCAGGAGAAGATCAGAGGTGCATGTGCTTTAAGCACAGTAACTGTGTTGGTAGTGAGAACTTGCACTACTGATCAGTGGAGTGCTACTGGGCCAATACTAAGCAAAAAAATTAATATGCAACCTTTAGAGGTTAGACCTATGGGGTAGAGGAGCGGGGAGTGAAAGTTATTTCGTTGTGGCACAGTTCATGTTGTGGTGGTTGTGTATTGCCCCCAGTGCTACATTGTGTTCATACAGTTACATTGTCGTGATGGGTCGCTCTCCCCAGACTCAGTCCAGGATTTGTTAATGCCCTGTAAATGAGCTTGCAGGGTGCAGGACAGATCTGTCACATTCTGGGCAGTTCCCTGAAGTTTGGAGCAGGCAGCAACCTGCTTCATGGTACTGAGCCATTCCACACTACAGTAGTGAGAAGTTCTACCCTTGGGAATGGTTCTCTTGAATCCATTATCTGTTCCCTTGATTCAGTTAAATCTGTTAAATCTACTGGAAGTTAAATCTACTGGAAGTACGTGGATTATCATCTTCAGAAGGAGGAGGAGGAAGATGAAAAATGGTAGAGATCTCCATGGGAGATGTGAGCTCTTATTCAGCTCCACATGTCTTTGGTCTGAACAGTTGGAGTAGACAATCCCACTATTCCCTTATTCATAGGGATGGAGGCCTATTGATGGGCTTCTTAGCCACGGATATGCAACTAGTGTTCTGGCTTTCGACTGGGGGGTAAGATTGTGAGATTACCAAAACATCACCCAGGGCTAGCAGAAAAAACAGAAGGCTCTTCCAGAGGTGACTGGCCCTTTGGCCCAAGAGAAGCTCTACCTCTTCAGTTTGGGAGGGTGTTCGTTGCCTAAGGAGATGATTATTTTCTATGGATAAGCAGGAGTCAGTAAGGAGCAGTGAATGGCTGGGGGAACATTCATGCAGCATGCAAAATCAGAATCCGTTCACTTTGGGAATCAAGGTGTTCCTAAAGCAGTACTTTTACTCTCCTGCAGATCTCAAATATCTTCATTTGGGATTCACAGAAAGATGATTGATGCCACTTTTTACGCAAGTAACTATCTTCCTGGCCAAGCTATGAGAGGTTGGGTGTGGGATAAAAGTATCCGCAGCCCCATTTTTAAAAGTTATGGGACAAAGTATATGAGTAATGAAAAGTTTAGGCTAGATGTTAGGGAAAAACATCTTAGCAGTAAGGTTTCAGAGTAGCAGCCGTGTTAGTCTGTATCCGCAAAAAGAAGAACAGGAGTACTTGTGGCACCTTAGAGACTAACAAATTTATTAGAGCATAAGCTTTCGTGGACTACAGCCCACTTCTTCGGATGCATATAGAATGGAACATATATTGAGGAGATATAGATACACACATACAGAGAGCATAAACAGGTGGGAGTTGTCTTACCAACTCTGAGAGGCCAATTAATTAAGAGAAAAAAAAACTTTTGAAGTGATAATCAAGATAGCCCAGTACAGACAGTTTGATAAGAAGTGTGAGCATACTTACAAGGGGAGATAGAATCAATGTTTGTAATGGCTCAGCCATTCCCAGTCCTTATTCAAACCGGAGTTGATTGTGTCTAGTTTGCATATCAATTCTAGCTCAGCAGTCTCTCCTTGGAGTCTGTTTTTGAAGTTTTTCTGTTGTAATATAGCCACCCGCAGGTCTGTCACTGAATGACCAGACAGGTTAAAGTGTTCTCCCAGAGAGACTGCTGAGCTAGAATTGATATGCAAACTAGACACAATCAACTCCGGTTTGAATAAGGACTGGGAATGGCTGAGCCATTACAAACATTGATTCTATCTCCCCTTGTAAGTATGCTCACACTTCTTATCAAACTGTCTGTACTGGGCTATCTTGATTATCACTTCAAACGTTTTTTTTTTCTCTTAATTAATTGGCCTCTCAGAGTTGGTAAGACAACTCCCACCTGTTTATGCTCTCTGTATGTGTGTATATATATATCTCCTCAATATATGTTTCATTCTATATGCATCCGAAGAAGTGGGCTGTAGTCCACGAAAGCTTATGCTCTAATAAATTTGTTAGTCTCTAAGGTGCCACAAGTACTCCTGTTCTTCTCTTAGCAGTAAGGTTGATTAGATAGTGGACTAGTGTTTCCCCAGAGAAGTGGTATAAGTACCATTGCTAGAGTTAGCCAAAACTAGACAGGAGAAAGCACTCAGAAATATACTCTAGCAAGTGCTCCTGTACTGGCTGGGAAAGGGCAGTATGAGCGAACAGGTTTATAATCCGATTACCTAGAGTGCAGAAAGTGGACAACACGTGCCTGTCAGCCAAATGCTTTTTTCTTGCTGTTGACGCCAAGCAGAGCGTACAGTTAGGGCTGCAGGGAAGGATCTTTACAGAAGAAGGGAGGGGCTTGCCGCAATGAGTAATCTTATGTACCTGGAAATTTTCAGATACATCAATCAAAAAAGTACTGGCTACATGCATGCAGTATATTTGGAGGCGGAAAGTTATTGTCTAAACCAGGGGGAGAAAACGATTCCTCTCTCCTAGGTACAGTGAGCCTTTCGAAGAGAATCTCTATAGAACAGCTTTCTTGCCCTTCCTGAAGAGGTTATTTTATGGAATGCTCAAGAGACCTAATACAATTTTGCTTTGAGATAAGTGAGCCAGGAAGAGGAGTTAAACCACTTTGGTAGCATACACAATGAGCTTCTTAATGGACTCTGCTGCGGCAATTTGTTTTTCCCTTTTTCTTTGATGCTGTTGCTAAGGTCTTTTAATTGTTCCTTTTCAGATGCTGTTGAAATCACCTCTGGGTCCATTTCCAGTGCCTCCTCTATAAGTACAACTTCCCTGGATACCTTGTACACTGGTTCCACTGCATCAGAAACAGGCCTCCCTACAGCTACTTCCAGCCCCACCAACACCCCTCCCCCTGTCCCCAGCAGGAGTGCCCACACCACAATATCACGCAGCTTGGATATTAGTCCTTCAGCCCAACTGAAGCATGGGACTTCAACAAAGGGTGGTGCAACCAAATCTCCCCAGACCAAGAGGGCTGCCCCAGGACCTCCTGTTGAAACAGCGGGTCAGAGGTCTCTCCCTATGGATGAGGAGAAGAATCTGCAAGTCAAGACGACTGCTTCCGCTCCATCCGGGGGCTTAGAAGCCTTCAACTCTCTTTGCCTTGATGATAAGAAGGCAGCTGCTTTGGAGCTGTTGGCACCAGAATCCAGCAGCCAGGCAGTGTCTGTGCCAAAGACAATAGGTGCTGAACTGATCGAGCTGGTGCGCAGGAACACCCACCTCAGCTATGAGCTGTCCCGGGTTGCTATCGGTGTAGTGATTGGCCACATTCAGAGCTCCATCCCAGCAACCAATAACGTCATGGAGCAGATCCTCATCTCGTTGGTGGAAAGTAAGGTAAAGGAAATGCTGAGCTCTGGCAAGAGGGCACCATACAGGGACTGGGCAAAATATTAAAATGTGATTGAAGTAATATTCTGCAGTTTGCTCCTGGAGCTCAGAGGCCAAATCAAGTGAGAAGAGATGAGTCCAAATTAAAATAAGATGAGTTAGTGAGCGGAGGTGAGGGGGTTTCAGGGAGGAGTGAGTGAGTTAGGAAAAAATAATCCAAGTAGGTTTAGCTAGTGACAAGCAGAGAAATGGTAGTCTGGTACATTGTGCAGGATATTATTCCAGACAGGCTGTGAAAGTAAGAACGGACTCTTTGGGGGAATAAGTGAACGAAAAGAAGAAGCTAGTATCGAGAGCTGTTTGGTGATCAGCTTGGGTTTTAGAAGCACTGTGCATAGGCTGGAGGGAGCTGGGCATTACAGGAGACTACATATGAAGGGATGGAGGAGAGCCAGGATTAACAGTTTGGGTCCTGTGACACTAACAACAAACAGGTGAGTTGGTAGGAGCAGAGCTGGGGGGATAGAGTTTCTAGATCCAGAGGGTAGTGCTAGCAGTAAGATGTCAATGGGCACAAATACAGCAGGATCAATGCACTCTGGGGAATTGTACTTTGGTCCTGTTTCTTTGTGAAGCTGGGGATGGCTACATAGGGACAAAGTATAAACTGGCTGCTATCCTAGAGGAGAAAGAGGTGGTGGTGGAGCATTTCTCCATGGAGTTTATTTCCCATACTGTGACTGGCACAGGGATGAAAGAGAGAGAACTAGTGGCTGCCAGTGTGTTGTATTAGCCTCCCCATTGCCCACCACTGAATCACTTCTCCTTCCTAAAGTCTGCAACCGTTCGCTGGATTTTTCAAATGCATGGAAACTTTCAGCAGAAGTGCTGAATTCAGCAGTCTTCCAACCATGAATGAGAGGATAAGATTGAGGCAAGTCTGAGGACAGGTATCCCGACTAGTGAGGGCAAAGCAAGCAAAGGGAACTGCCAACACAGAAGGTTCAGCAGGCATTACTGATGAGTCATTCAATGTCTTGGCCATGTGTGACCAGACACAGGCCACTGGAGAGCATGCTGCCTCCCAGGTGGTGGATCTCCTTACATAGAAATACCCAAATCTTTTATGTGGGAGCCTACAACATGAGGGAGTTGGGATCTGATGGGCGCAAGAATGACTTTCAGTATCCAGGAAGAGAACTGAAGATCAGTTTGGTCAACTGAAAAGATCCAAGAGTTTTATGGTGCCCAGTGTGAGTGAAAACTGAAGGAAACGCGTTAGAAACCAATGTGTGAGATTCAGGAAGTCTTGAGATGCACTGAGGCTTTTTCGGATGAGGTCTGACTTTGGGATTAGATTGTCTCATCTAAAGCAGATAGAGTACCCTGAGATCAGAATTCGTGGTGCTGGTTAGCAGGTGTTTTAAACCTAGATAGGAAAGGGCAGAGGCAAAGCTTTTGCTTAGCTCAACTGGTAAACATTCAGCAGGTGGTCAATAACTGAGAAATATTAGAGAACTAACGAAAAATAAGCAAAATGGGATGGGATTTATACTAAATAATGAAAACTGATCTGGTAGGCATAAATGGAATAGTAACATTGCTATACTGTACCTGTGTAGGAGAGAGCCAGGAGTTGGTGCTCTAGTTTTGGGCAGCAGCTGGGGATAACTTAGGGATGGATTGAAGAAGTAAATACACCTCTACCCTGATATAATGTGACCCGATATAACACGAATTCTGATATAACGTGGTAAAGCAGTGCTCCAGGGGGCGGATCAAAGCAAATTTGATATAACGCGGTTTCACCTATAACACGGTAAGATTTTTTGGCTCCCGAGGACAGCGTTATATCCAGGTAGAGGTGTATATTAGTCATATGATCGGTGTACTGTGCATGCCAACATCATAAGAGAATTAGCCAAAGAACTTGAGCCATTAACAGTTGGTTCTCTGAGAGTTTTTAAAAACATGGAGGTAGCACAGGACTGGAGAAGAAGTTATTGTGGTACAGATCCTTTTTAAAGAGTGGCAGTTATTTTCTGCAAGTAGTGGAACAAATATTAATGCAACATCTTTAAATGGAGGAAAATAGAACCATGACTAATGAACAGATGTTTATAAAGAACTTCTATACATAAACCCACTTTTTTCTCCAACCGTGTTAGAATTACACTGCTATCCCCGATATAACGCGACCTGATATAACACGAATTCGGATATAACACGGTAAAGCAGTGCTCCGGGGGGGCGGGGCTGCGCACTCCGGTGGATCAAAGCAAGTTCAATATAACGCGGTAAGATTTTTTGGCTCCCAAGGTCAGCGTTCTATCGAGGTAGAGGTGTACTGTGTAGGGGTAAGTGTATGCATAGTTATGCAACATGTGTGGCTGTAACAATTAAGCACCTTATTTTTTGTGACCATAGAATACACTAAACTTACTTTGCACCTTTTAGGCTCTTTGGTCTTCCCATCAGGACCATAAAGATTCAAATAGTTTTCCCCGAGTCAGAGTTTCTCTATTGCTC
Source organism: Chrysemys picta bellii (assembly GCF_011386835.1). Classification (NCBI taxonomy): domain Eukaryota; kingdom Metazoa; phylum Chordata; order Testudines; family Emydidae; genus Chrysemys; species Chrysemys picta. The sequence goes on along the minus strand of NC_088797.1, from coordinate 23,907,362 downwards.
TCTATACTGGGCTGTTCGACAATACATTCTTCATCCCGTTTTTAACCCATTTAGGGAATAGTTCCCAAGCCATTTGAGTAATACCACCATCTTCAACTCATGCCTAATAAACTAATACCAAGCCCTCAATACCTCACTCAGTTACATACACGCACAGACAAAAATAAGAGAAGACTGCATCTTGCAGCAGTCATTGAAACAGACAAGTGTCTAGGCAACCCTTACTTTTGAATGGAGGGATAATAAATTTAGCTCCCACTTGTTAAATGCAAGAAGTACATTCCCTATAAACATCTAAGATTACAGTTTCATTGCTGATGGCAAAATTACGGTGAATTGTTCAGAGATGTTCAGATGTGCAAAACTACTTGTATTTAAAATTTAGATCAAATCATAATCCAGTTAATTATCTATATTGAAAAGATCACCCATAAGTAATCATAACAGCTCACATTTTTGTGGCCACAACCAATCAGGTAATTGTTTTCAAACTCAATAATATACTTACTGTCTGATCTAGATTCAGAAATAATTTGTAACTGATGTATCATGTAGATGTTCTGGATTTGGCCCAAGCTGTATGAATCCCTGCTCAATTTCCTTTCCCTTGGACCTGAACAACCCTCTAAAAATACTTGGAGCTTTATCATGCTCTGAGAAAACAGATTTTTTTTCCCCCATTTCTGTAAAGAATTGCCAACTTTGTGGGTTGTGAAAGTGAAGACTGTGTACCAAGTTCTTTAAAGTAGGATCCCTCTTCTGTCTTATAGCTGTGGCCATATCAGAGGGAACATGGGATTAAATTTTGTAATTCATTGGAGGGGGGGCAATGTATTTGCATTTTGTACTTCGTATTATACAAGGAACAAGACACTGCCCCTGTCCAGAGAAATGTAGTCTATCAGTATATCTTTAGCAGTATTTCTCTGAGGGTAGACGCACAGTTTTTGTACTAGTACAACTATTTTGGTTAGGAGGAGAATGTTTTTTTTTTTTAACCAAAATAGTTATGCCAGTATATCTCCTAGTGTGATGTAGTTATACAGAGGTCCCTTATATGGGTAGAGTTTATTCACATTGCTGTGTAGGACTGGCAACTTTGTACTGGTATAACCCCAGCCATGCTGGCGGGGGTTGTACTGCTTGCATTATTCCAATATAGTTAAAACAATACAACTTTTGTATGTGGATGAGCCCAAAAATAATTATCATTATAAGCTTATATCCTTGATTATACTAAATCATTCCATGTTCCCAAGGGGATTTTATTTACAAACTGACACAATGTACAGTGCTGTGGCCCAGTTTTCAGCTTTAAGTCAAGGGCATCTTTTTTAAAACACTTCATAAAACTCTTTGGATCCTCTCCTTTCATTTCATACAGTAGAAACACTTATCCATGGGGGGATTCGGTCTCTTTTTTTAAGTGAAGTGAGACATCATTGATTAAAGCATCAATGTACTCTATAGTAAATCTCATGCTCATTTCAAGCTTTGTATTACATTCTTTAATTAGTTGTGCCCTTTCTTCTATTCTTCTAGTTTTAATTTGAAGTCAAATCACTGGTTTACTAAATCAATTTTAGACTCTGTTACCTCCAGCTTATTCCCAGCATGCTCTTCTGAAGATTGAATTGCTTGTGTATTTTCCATTCATTTATAGTGCTCCTCTTCTGTAGAACCCAGTGCAAGGCACTGATCTAGGAGGAGGAAATGACCTCTTGTGCCTCTGACATTTCATTTCCCTAAGTTAGTCTGGTGGGTGTCTGATGCTCACTTTGTAATGGGAGTAACTTCTAAAAGTGTGAGCTCAGATTACTAGTGAGCCATAGTTCCCCATCAAACCCTTAAAAGGGGGAAGCAGAATTAACCAACCACTGTGTGCTCAGGATACCTAGAGGCCCTCCCATTATAAAATGACACTAAGACAGAATGTTTTCCTTTGGGAAACCTGAGTCACAGCAGCAGATCTCCCTAAGTGGCTTCCCCAAGCAAGCATTGACATTGCCTGAGCCAGGGGTCTCAAACTCAAATGACCATGAGGGCCACATGAGGACTAGTACATTGACCCAAGGGCCGCATTACTGACACCTCCGCTGCCCTCAGCCCTGTCCCCACTCCACCCCTTCCATGAGGCCCCGCCTCTTCCTACCCCTTCCCTGCCCCCATTCCGACCCCTTCCCCGAAATCCCCACCCCAACTCTGCCCCCTCCCTGCCCCCAGGGGGTGTGGGACAGGTGTGGGATGGGCTCAGGGCAGGGAGTTGGGGTGAGGGGTACAGCAAGGATGCAGGGTGCCGCAGGGGGCTTAGGGCAGGGGGTTGGGGTGCAAGAGGGGTGCAGGGTGCAGCAGGGGGATCAGGGCAGTGGGTTGGGGTGCAAGAGGAGTGTGGGGTGCAGCAGGGGGCTTAGGGCAGGGTATTGGGGTGCAAGAGGAGTGCGGGGTGCAGCAGGGGGTCGGGGTGCGGCATGGGGCTCAGGGCAGTGGGTTGGGATGCAGGAGGGGTGCGGGGTGAGGCAGGGGGTCAGGGTGCAGGAGGGGTGCAGGGTATGGCAGGGGGTCGGGGTGCAGGGTGCGGCAGGCGGTTCGGCTGCAGGAGGGGTTCGGGGGGCAGAGGGGCTGTGTGTTTCTGTTGCTTGAAGCACCGCCTCCAGCAGCTCCCATTGGCCGCGGTTCCCCGTTCCCGGCCAATGGGAGCTGCTGGGGGCGCTGCCTAAAGTAACAGCCCCTCCGCCCTCCTTTCCCCACGTTCCAGCCTCTTCCTAGAGCTGGGCAGGGCAGGCAGGCAGGGAGCCTGTCCTGCTCCCGATGCTCGTCCAGCCGCTCTGGTAAACAGTGGGGGAAGGCGGGGGGGGGGGCTGCGAGGGGCTCGCAGGCCGCGTGTTTGGGACCCCTGTCCTAAGCTATGGTCACTCTCCTCTTGTCCTGCCTCCTTTTTTTAATGAATTACACAGTTAATAGGTGATGAGAATGAATGAAAATGAAAAATCTTGCTTTTACAAAAGTATTTGCTGCAATGTCTATTGGAAAGATATATTGGAATTGGCATGCATAGGAACACACATGTCTCAGGAATTGGAGGAGTTGGCCTGAGGATTTATTGGGCTGGATATCAGACAAGAAAAATTGTCTAACTCCAGCCCAGGTGCTGCACTGCTTGAATAATCTAAAAATAGACTAGACAAAGCACTCAAATGCTTTGTAAGGACAATTCTGATTTAGCAGGTGGATTGTGGGGGTGAACAAGATGACACCTAATAGGGGTAAAGACCTAACTCCTTTGTTTGCTGTATGAAGTCTTCAGAAGCGTAGGAATTGCCACACTTTATCAGACCAGAAATCCATCTGGTCCAGTGTCCTGTGTCTGATAGTAGCCAGAACCAGATACTTGAGAGGAAGGTGTGAGAATCCCAATGGGTAAGAGGGATCATCCTGGTCTCCAGTAGTTAGAATTGGCTTAAACCCTGAGGTTTAATACGCTTCCAAAGGTTGTGTTAGTACTAACTATAACAATTCTGGTTATTCTTGTTATCCATATACATGTCCATTAGTCCCTTTTTAAATCTTGCGAAGTTCTTGTCCTTTTAGTATGGCTTTTGACACAGTCCCACATGACATTCTCATAAGCAAACCAGGGAAATGTGGTCTAGATGAAATTACTATAAGGTGGGTGCATAACTGGTTGCAACTCTATACTCAGAGTAGTTATCAATAGTTCACTGTCAAAGTGGGAGCGTGTGTCTAGTGGGCTACTGCAGGGGCTAGTCCTGGGTCTGAATATCATTCAATATTTGTATTAATGACTTGGATAATGGAGTGGAGAATATGCTTAGAAAATCTGTAGATTACACCATTCTGGGAGGTGTTCAAGTACTTGGAAGGACAGGATTGGAATTCAAAACGACCTTCACAAATTGAAAAATGGGTCTGAAATCAACAAAATGAAATTTGATAAAGACCAAATGCAAAGTACTGCACTTAGCAAGGAAAAATCAAATGCACAAATACAAAAAGGGGCATAACTGGCTAGGTGGTAGTACTGCTGAAAAGTGTCTGGGGGTTATAATGGATCACAAATTGAATGTGAGCCAACAGTGTGGTGCAGTTGCAAAAAAAAAAAATAAGCTAATGGCATTCTGGGATGTATTAACAGGAGTATCATATGTAGCACACAAGAGGTTATTATCCCACTCCATTCGGCACTGGTGAGGCCTCAGCTGAAGTACTGCGTCCAGTTCTCAGCACCATACTTTAGGGAAGATGAGGATAAATTAGAGAGAGTCCAGAGGAGTACAACAAAAATAAGATTTCAAAAACCTGACCTGTTAGGAATTTTTTTAAAAACTGAGTATGTTTAGTCTGGAAAAAAGAAGACCGGGAAGGGGGGATACTAAATAGTCTTCAAATATGTTACGGGCTGTTATAAAGAGGACTGTGGTCAATTGTTCTCTATGTCCTCTGAAGATAGGACTGCTTATCTGCAGGAAGGGAAATTTAGGCTAGATATTAGGAAAAACTTTCTAACTCTAAGGGTAGTTAAGCACTGGAATAGGCTTCCGAAGGAGATTGTATAATCCCCAACATTGGAGGTGTTTTAAGAACAGGTTGGACAGACGTCTGTCAGGGATGGTCTAGGTTTACTTGGTCCTTCCTCAGCACAGAGGGCTGAAATTGATAACTCCTCAAGTGTCCCTTCCAGCCCTACATTTCTGTGATTTATCATATTATGTGACAGCTAGTTAGACAGTCTGCCTACACACTGTGTGAAAAATCATTTCCTTTTATCAGTTTTGAATTTGACACCGTTTTAATTTCATTTAATATCTCCTTGTTCTCCCTGTCACTACAAGAACAGAAGCTCCTGATGTACCATCTCTTGACAATTCATTATTTTATATACTTTTATCATGTCCCCTATTATTCATCTCCTTTCTAAGGCAAACAATTGCAATCTTCTCTCTTCCTATGAGAGTTTTTCCAAGTCCCTGATCATTCTCGTTGCCCTTCTCTGAGCCACCTCTAATTCTGCAATATCTTTTTTTTAGATGGGGTGACCAGTACTGCATGCAGTATTCCAGATGAGGCTGCATCATTAACTTACATAATGGCATTATAATATTTTTTTCCATGCCATTCATTACTCCTCCTAGTATCTTGTTTGCTTTTTTGAGCAGCTGCACATTGAACAGTCTTCACTGAGCTGTCCGCAGTGATGCCCTATCTGTGGGATTAGTTACTTTAGAACCTTATAAGATGTATGAGTAGTTCAATTTTTTCCTTCTAATGTACGTTACATTTTCTTCTGGAAGAAGTTTAATCTATGTCTCCTGTGAAATTGCAGTGTCACAATGTTCCGCTTACGACATGGGAGTCAGGATCCGTGTGCACTTCCATTAAAATCAAGCTTTAAAGCGGTTGACAGTACTGTAAGCTCTACTTTGGTCAAAGGAGTTCAAACGTAAGTGGGATGGTCAGCATGGATGGGCACAAGCCATGTTAGACCAGTCATGCTTACAGCTAAGCTGATATTTTGGTTTGACCCTATGCTTTCTGGGAGGCCAGACTACATTAGAACCCTGTTTGGACACAGCCTGCGCACGGCAGCAATAGGCGTGCTCCAAGCCCTGAGCCCTCCCTGGAGTGTCAGACCCTGTTCCACTGGACACACCTAGAATTCACCAATCTGCTGTTCCCAAACAAATGGAACACTTCAGTTGACCAGTTGCACTTCAGTATCACCTCTCAGTTCAGCTTACAGGACTTAAATTCACTTATAGTGAAAAGAAGTATAAATAGAGATTTGAGAAGAAGCCAGTAGAATTAATGGCAATTGGAAACAAATGGGTACATAAGTTTAGGCTCCAGCAGAAGTGTTAACTAACAAGATATTTGCCTGTCTCATAAAAGTTAGCTCACCCAAAGTTTCTTTTCCAGTATTAAACAGCCAGACTGGCTGTGACGCGCTGTTCGTAAGACAAGCCAATAGGCTACTTATCTCTAGGTGAAGGATACCTGTATGTACTTCTGCACCCCCAGCTATACAGTAAAACCTGTCTTAGAGATCACCTCTGAAGAGAGACCACTTGTCACAAGTCACTACTTGCAGAGGCCACAGAACATCATCGCGCTCTGGTGTGCAAACCTTTGCAGAGAGACCACCTCTCTTACAAGCAATCACTTTTGCTAACTCCCATGAGAGGTCGCTCTTGGCAGGTTTTACTGTAGGTCTAACCATCCATTGTCTTCACTTGTAAACTGGGTACCCCATGCTGCTTATTTATTTCCTTCAGAGAATCTCTCCTGAAGACTTTGCAGCCTCTTGATTAGCATTTTGCTCTGTCTGTAAACAGGCATCCATTGCGAAGTATACATTACGTAGTTTACATGTAGCTAGGCAAGTAGGTAAGCATCTCCTGCCTGAAAGAAACCTGTTTATCACCGTCTGGTGGCGAGCCCCAGCTGGCATAATTATCAGTGTATATACATAACTCCTTACATATTATCCACACATACCTCTAGCAATGATTGGCTTTCAGAGGAGACCTCACATATCGCCCATTGACAAACTTATTTAGAGACCAGACCAAGGGGATGCCTGTAACAGTGTACCCTGCCAGTTGGCATCAAGAGGTACCTGAGTCACAAGGACCAGTGTGTAAACCCATTAACTTCCAATGGATTCTTGCTGGCACTGGGTTATGATGCCTTTAGTGCATGTATGTGAACTGTGCTACCTTTCATTCTGTAACTAGCCGTGACAAATCTCATTGCTGACACTGTCAAACTGTTGCTCCACTTCTGCCTGGTACTGCTGCTTCTGGATGCAATCTGCCCTTTGCACTGAATGCAGTTTCCTTCTGTAATTCTGTGTTGCTTAAAACGAATGACATTTCCATCTTGTTGAAAAATTTCTCCCACTCTGCGCACGTTTAGCTTTTTGCAGCCTTGTAAGGGAGGCTTGTTCCCCTTGCTTGTTCGGAAGCATGGGGAGCTCAGGAGTGGGAACACTTGGGAGGCACTTGTACAACAGCTTTGCTCTTGGCACAGGCCAAAAAAGGTTCCTGCAGTATCTCACTAAGAGAGAGGGCATGAATATTTTTTGAAAATTGTTAGGGCTTAGGAGGCCTTTTGCTCATAAATTGCTACAGAAGTAGCCGTGTTTGGGGAAGTCATTGCCAGACCCCTTTAGCACATCATCTTCTCATTGCAGTTCTTGATCAAGGACTGCCATCAGCCAGAGAAATCTGCTGCTGAATAAATCGGTGAAGTGAATGTTTATAGGCCTACAGATGGCTGGAACACCTGAAAGGCGAAGTCTGGAAAACGTTACTGAAGTGTAGCTAATGTGGTGGTCGAAAGCCAAGTAACTCCTCTCCTCTCTCCCTGTGACACGCTTGCACATCTGTACACACCAGACTCTGCCTCTCTGCAGAACAATCCTGCTTTCTAACAGGATTATATTTCCAGTGAAGATTTCTTTAATTACTATGTGCCCAGCCAGGGAGCAAAACTTGCTCCTAAATGAAAGCGTTATGTGTTCAGAGAGGTTACCCTGGAGAGTTTGGCTCAATAAATTAAATTAAGTGTCTCTGTTAATCTGGACTAGAGTCTCCTGGGGAGAGCTGTTGAGGAGACCAGCTCTTCTCTGCATTAGCTTTACCCCCCTCTTGTAAATGAAGGATGGAGGGCAGCCTTTGTTACAACAGCAAAGAGTGAAATACAGAAGAGTCCCTTTTGTGTGACTCCTGAAGAACTGCTGTATGTTGGAGCCCCTGTTGCTATATGCTGATCTGGAGGGGAGTCTCTGGGAAGGTGTTTGTACTCAAAGCACCAGTGATTTTTCAGAACTGGTGGCTTGGGGAGAAGGGGGAAGTAGAAAAGGAACAAAAACAGGAGGAAGAAGAAGCAGGAAGAACAGCTTTGCAGCTCTGCAACCAAGTTTGTAGACCAGAATCGACAATCTGTTTGTTAGCAGTGGGGGTGAGGTGGCAAGAGAGAAGCTTCTGGAAATAATCATGTTCTGTTTAGCAGAAATGAAAGCCCTGCAGCAGTGTACTGTTCTCCTTCCATTTGGAGGGGACCAGCTGTTTTGTTAAGAACAACAAACAAATGCAAAGCAAATTTCATTATGAAAACAGTTACAGCCACTCACTGAAGGTGTCCGCTGCCTTCCCAAGTAACAGTCTGATTCCTGGAAATGACCTCGTGGAGTGTCCGCAGGGCTGTAATAGCTGCCAAACTGCTTAATAAGCAGAGACCTAACCTCATTGCTGAGGCTGGGGGAGATGAGAATGGGGCTGAGATTCCATTAAGACAGCACACGGTATGGTTCTACTAGTCAGACTGGAGCACTTTGTTAGGAGATTGATCTCATTCATGTCCATTAGCAGATTTACATTCATTGGAATTGGAAAGCCTATGGAGGGGGGATTATAAAGGCAGAGATTTGAGTGTTGAGAGGCTAAGAAGAGCTTGGGTTAATCATCAAAACAAGTAGACGATCTAAAAAGGCATCCCGACTGTGAACTCTATTAAGAGCAGACCTGCATATTTCTGGACACGTACTAAGATATACTGGCCACAGTTAACCCCCTCACAGGGGCTGGCCCTTGGATGTAGAATAGTCTCCCAATGAAGTTCCATCACTTGAGACACTTGAAAATGGGCTAGCCAAAGCACCTGAGCTTGTGCTGCAAGAAACAAACCTGCACAGGCAAAGGGAAGGATGTGACCAAGTAGGTGTCTTCCATCTACCTTCTGATTCTGTGATTTAAATCACTGTTTAGCATGGTGACTGTAATCAGCTTGTGCTTTGTGTTTCTGAAAGTCACCCTCTGTCTCACACCAGCCTGCTGGTAATGTAGCTGGCCACTCCTCCGTCCCTCCACAGTGTCCCAAGATGCCTTTCTCAAGAGTATGTAGTGGATTGTGATAGTTAAACCAACACGTTCCCTCCTTCATTATCTCAGCCTGACAAAGATTGTGTAATTAACAGAGACAAGAACACTTTGATTCAGTGCTTCAATTATGTAGTGGAAAAAAAAGGTCCTAATTAGTTCACACCTCAAATGCCACTAAGCAAATTACGAACAAGTGTCTCTCTAATAAAACAGCTTAAACATTGCACTTAAATTTTCAGTTCAGGGTTACTGGGTTTCAGCTGCATTGGCAATAGCTTGTTCTTTGACATTTCAAAGTGCTTATGGCAGCTACCAGTGCATGCTTTGAGATGAACTGGGCTGCATTTGTGCTTTATTAAAAAAAAGATTTCTGCTCTCTCCTCTAATATGAACTTGAGCTGCTCTGGTTTCTAATGTGAGTTACCACTCAAAGGTTTTACTGTCTGAGGTGCTGCATAAGGGGCAAAAACGAAGTGGTGACTAGATTCAGTTTTTCGCCTCACCTGTCTCTCTTGAGTCCAAGGCCCGGCACGTTGTATCATACGTGTAGTGAAAAATAAATTGTTCCCAAATTTAAGTAGTGATGACGGGGCGGAGGGTGGTGGGGGGAATCTCTTTTCTCATTGCACAGAGAAGTGCAATATTTGTTACTCCCTCGTGAACCACTTCCTTTTGTTCCTTTTTCTCATCAACATGGCCCATGAATCTGACCAGGTCACTCCCATCTTTGAACCTCTTCTGGCTTCCTCCTTCCATTTCATCAAGTTCAAGCTTCTTGTTCTTGCCTTCGAGGCCCTGAATAATTTTTCCCCTTCTGATAGTCTATACTTACCTCTTGTGGTGTTGTACCCTCCCAACCTGTCCCCATTCTCCACTTTTCTGACATCTCAGTACCTTCAATGCTGCCCCTTTATCATAGAATCTTCTTCCTGAATTAATCTTCAAAGACAATACTCTCTCCTCATTCAGACCCTTCCTATGGCACTCCTTTACCATGATAGCCACAAAAAAATAGTTAGTTTATAGCTAAGATGTAGGGTAAACTTTCATTTATAGAAAAAACTGGCCTATAAAATTCTATCGGGATATGGCTGGCTGTCACCTGGCCACCTTTCTCTTTAGTTGTTAGTCTTTCCCCTACCTTCCATCTGTTTTGTCTCAAGCATGTAAACTCTTCAGGGCAAGGATTCAGTGTGTGTGTGTGTGTGTGTGTGTGTGTGTGTGTGTGTGTGTGTGTGTGTGTGCGCGCGCACACAGTATTTTTCACATGGTAAATGCTACCAGACATGTTAATAATCTGAGAAAAAGATCTGTGCTGAAGGAAGATTTACTGATCTTTGTGACTACATACAAACTCCTAAATCTACGGTGCCCTGTCATCTCACTTGGCTATATAAAGAAAAGCAGAGCCTAAGCAAATTGAGAGGAATTGATTCCTGCACAGGTTAATCCAGAAGGCAGCAATCCTAATACTTAACACTTACTGTGCTTTAACATCTTCAAAGTGCCGTACTAATATGAACTAATCTGTTATTAATTATTGACACAACTGGCAGGTGAAATGAAAATCTGCCAGTTCTGAGTGTGAGAAAAATGGACTGTATTGCTGGGATCACATCCAAAGAGCTGCTGGCTGAACTTTCAGTTTTGTGGGACAAAACTGTGTCTTGTAGAAGTATCCACTCTGATGATTGACCTGGCTCCAGTAACCCAGGCTGTCGTGTGGTACACATCCAGTGCCAGAGCAGTTTCTCTTACTGCTCTTGGCCTGGCAGTCTGCATTTATCCTGTTCAGTTCAGAGGCTGCCCACCCAAGTGCTTAGACATCTCATGTGCTTGGTACCTGCATCTAGGAGGAAGGTGGTCTTATTGTTATGGCGTTGGATTTGTACACTGAGAATAATGCAACCCAAGTGGGTGTTGTGAAGTTAAACTAATATTTGTAAAATGTGTTGAGCTGCTCAGATGGGAAGGCAAGTAGTAGTATTACTCTGCCGCATGTTAGGAAAGTGAAAATGGAAAGTAAGCTGACACTTAGGGTGGTGCCACCAGTGTGGTGGCTTGTTGGTTTTTTCCCTTAACTATTTTGAAATTGACAGATTGTGGTGGTCAAAACAAGTACAGTAAGGCCTCACTTAAAGTCATCCCAGTTAACGTTGTTTCGTTGTTGCATTGCTGATCAATCAGAGAACGTGCTCATTTAAAGTTGTGCAATGCTCCCTTATAACGTTGTTTGGCAGCTGCCTGCTTTGTCCACTGCTTGCAGAAAGAGCAGCCCGTTGGAGCTAGTTGGTGGGGGTTTGGAACCAGAGTGGACCGGCAGGCCCCCATCAGCTCTCCGTTCCCCTAAGTTCTCTACGCGGCAGCCGCCCAGCAGGCTATCAATTGCTGGCAGTTCAGCTGTGTCTCTCCTCCCACTGCCATGTGCTGCTCCTGCCCTCTGCCTTGGAGCTGCTCCCGGGAGCCTCCTGCTTGCTGTGTGGGGGGAGTGAAGAGGGGGGTTAATGTCAGGGTGTCCTCCTGCCCCCCAACCCATCTCCATAGAGCAGGGGGGACACGACAGGACTCAGGATGGAGGGAGCCTGTTAGCAGCAGCTGCTGTCTCAACTTGCTGATCTACTTAAAAAGGCAATGTACTTAGAGTGGGGTCAGCGTACTTAAAGGGGCAATGCACATCTCTCTCACTCATATTCTCACACACACACACACACACTCTCTCTCTCTCTCTGTCTGCCATGCTGTCTCCCCTCCCTCCATTTGTGCTACCTTGTAGAGTGTGAGGCTACATTAACAACAATGTGTTAATCCTTCAGGGCTCAGCCGAGTGCTAGTTCATCATTTAGCAGTAAGGCATCCGCCAGGAAATATCCCACCCTCTTCCACCCTCTAACTTCACCACCTCAACCAAGCTTCACAATCATCATTACTGTGTACAGTATTAAATTGTTTGTTTAAAACTTATACTGTGTGTGTAATATATATAGTGTGTGTGTGTGTGTGTATTAGTCTTTTGTCTGGTAAAAAAAATTTCCCTGGAACCTAACCTCTTCCCCCCCACCCCCCATTTACATTAATTCTTATGGGGAAATTGGATTCGCTTAACATCATTTCACTTAGTCACATTTTTCAGGAACATAACTACAACGTTAAGCGAGGAGTTACTGTAGAAGCTAGTTGTAGATTATTTTTCCTCTGATGGAAAATAGATAAACCTCTCCACTCAGTAGTGTCCTTCCAAAGCATTGACAAAACATGCTCTTTTGCAGCCACGTGGCACTCCCATTTCCTGTTAACAGCGAGGGAAGGATTTTTATGAACTAAACTACACTTATCTGGTCCTTGCAACCCCCAGGTATAAATTCCCATGGCTGTAGGAATGTTTTCTGGAGCTGATCAGCTGTTAGACTTCTCATTGATCCAACTGAGACAACCAGCTGCTCCGGTGTCCAGCCTTATGTTTCTGCACTGGAACCTCTGATGAGAACTAAGCATGATTTTCATACCCTCTGAAAACAAAACTGCCTCTTCAGCATTGTGGTCAAGGTTTTGGAGATGTAAAGATGATTTCTGACTCTGCACCGGTCCTGGAGCCTCCTTTCACTGATTCAGTAATTTCATTATCTTTGCAAGAATGGAAGGGGGAGAGAAGCAGAAAACAGTGTTTGGAAGCTGAAGTAGCAGAGGTGTGTGTGTGTGTGTGTGTGTGTGTGTGTGTGTGTGTGTGTGTGTGTGTGTAACTCACTGTCCACCTGCTGCCAGTTATTATTTGAATGAAGTGACCTCTCAGGACTGAGGTAAAGGATACCCATGGAAACAATTACTCTCCAAAAAACTGCTATCTATCAGGACCCCTATCACTGGTATTTCTTTTCTGTCTTCTTGCAGAATCTGAGTTCTGGGCTGCCTTCAGGGCAGATCTGCCATGATGAGCAGCGGCTTGAGGTGATCTTTGCAGATCTGGCCAGGCACAAAGATGATGCCCAGCAGCGCAGCTGGGCACTCTATGAGGATGAAAATGTCATCTGCTGCTATTTGGAAGAGCTGCTCCGTATCCTGGTGGGTTGCTTTCTTAAGTAGGTTTAGTGAAGCTGAGATCCCCTTGTAGATTTCCTCTCTCAATATTCTTTCCTTAGGGCTTGTCCGTGTGGGGAGTTAGTGTTTGGCAAGCCAAGCGAGACTTGACCGTGCACCAGCTTGCTGCAGAGTAACTCGCTGTTTGGTCACTGCTCCAGTGCAGTAAGAGTCCTGGAGTGTGACTTGAAAGCACAGTATGCTGAGGTGCACTGTGGGACTTTTGCTGCTCTATAGCAGTGTCCACACAGTGAGTTAAGGTGGAGCAAGCTGGGGCATTGCAGAGTCACATCCTGGCTTGCACCACTTTAACTCACCCTGTAGACAAGCCCTTAGTGAAATCATCAGACAGCTGTTCAAGGGATTATGTTGCCATTTATTAATAACGAGTGTTAAACAAGCCCTGCCATATGTATGTATATATACTGTAATGCAGCCTGGGACTTAAGTTGCAAGCTTTTGAATAAGGCTGTGGCTGCCTGGGGTCTGTCGTGCTTAGGAACCATGGTTAAATCCACCTTACAAAATTATCATCCATCCATGTTTTACAGTGCTAAGTTCTTATTCACCCGTCTTTAAAAAGTGAATAAATAGCCACCAAAAACCTCCTCCCCAGACACTGCAAACTCAGTTGAACACTGTTCCACTGGAATCTTGTTTCATGGTTTGGCTGGCCAGCATGCACAGGTCAAACAATATCAGTGTTCTAGCCTAAGCCCTAACAACGTGCTAACACTGCCTGGTCCTGCCCATGCTGGTCTTTAAACTGTGAAAAGTGTTACTGGGACTGTTTAAAAACACTGTTTCCAACACTCTGTGAAGGCCAGTGTAGAAGGTCCTAACTCTTAATTCCTTCTGAACACATGAGCTTCAGCTGCTTCTCCAAGGGCACATCTACACTGCGGACGATAAAGCAGCACCGCTCTGGAGCTACAGCTGTGCCTTAGTGTAGATGCTTGCTGTGTCAACAGAAGGGGTTTTTCTGTTGCTGCCATCAATCCATCTCTCCAAGAGACAGTAGCTAGGTTGACAGAAGAATTCTTCTGTCGACCCCTAGCTGCATCCACAGTGGGGGCTAGGTCAGCACTTAGGGCATGAAGATTTTCACAGCCCTGAGCAACGTAGCTAGGTTGATCTAATTTTTAAGTGAAGACCACCCCTAAAACATACAGCTCATCAGATGGGCTTAATCCAGCTTCCTCTGTTTCTCCTCCCTCTCCCCCCACTAACTCTGCAGGGTGAGATCTGCCAAGTGTGAGGAAGACAATGCAACCGTAACCAAAATGTTTACAGATTATAGATTGCAAGCATCGTGTGTGTGTGTTTCACATAACAAGCCCAGCACTGACTGGGGCTTCTGGGTGCGACTGCAATATTTTGCAATATTTTCAAAACCCTTCTTGGTTCACCTTTTTCAGATGCTTTCAGCATGTAAGACACGCAGGGAGAGACTCTGCACGGCACTAAGGCAGTTCCAGGAGTTCACTTTGATATGGAATCTCTAGGGCAGCTGTTTCCCCAGGCAGTGTCTTTGTGCTTCCCTCCTAATTTCTTTGTAGGGTGGTTGGGCTGTGGAGACTGAAGTCCTGGGGATGGAGGAGCTGGTGGGATGGGACCAGTTCTTTATCCTGCTGAAAGGCCAGCCTGACTTGGGGCCTCTCTGTGTTCCAGATAGAGACCCTTTGGCTTCTCCAGTATGCCAACAATCTCACTTGTTCGATTGTGTTTCCAGACAGATGCAGATCCTGACGTTTGCAAGAAAATGTGCAAAAAGAATGAGTTTGAATCAGTCCTGTCCCTTGTGGCATATTATCAGATGGTAAGAGGTGTTGCATTCTTCCTATCTTCTAATGGAGGTTTCCCTGTAGACTCAAAGGAGAAGGGTTAACAACATGAATGTATGTAAAACTTTTCCCTGTTTGGACAGTTTGCTTCCTGAACTAGACTGAGTTTCAGAAAATCCTTCTTGCACACTTAGGTAACTATGTATTAGACTTGTGGGTTGTGCAGAGCTTACATGGACGATGAGGAGGTCGGACTTGAGTCTAGTTTCAGGAGCAGTATCTAGTACTGTACCTGTAAGCGGTCGGAAAGGTAAAGATTGCTGCTTTCTTTTTAGCTTCACAAAGGAACAGAAGCAGCAGTCTAGAGGAAGGATTTCCGAGAATGCCTTGGGAAAGCCGACAGGCTGTGGCTTCTCCTCTCTTTACTGATGTACATGCATCAATTAACAGCTCTGATTAGGAAAGTGGGTTGTGAGGAGCCGCCCTGGGACTGAGGAAGGAAATTGATGTTCAGAGGAAGAAGTGGGGAGTTTGCCTTCCATGCCTATAGAAATATTTCTCTGCCCATTCGCTTCCTAAGGCTCACTGTGGTAGCCCTTAGACATGGATAGAAGATTCTTCCTTAGTCCCCAGCCACAGCACAGCAAACAGTGCAGTCAGCTTTTAATAAAACATTGCTCTGTATAAACCCAGAGCTTGGCTATGGAAGAGGCCGCAACATGTTTGGGAGAACTGGGAAGCCCAGTCAGGAGTACACAGCCCAGGCTGCTGGCTTTCCCAGTGCATTCTTGCTCTCCATGGTGTGCTCTGTGAACGTGATTTCACAGGACGAATGACCATATGGAAAGTGGTACAGTTACCCATTGGACTTTAGTACCTGTGACACTTGGTGCCAGGATTCCTCTCTCTGTTCTTCTGGGTTTCTTTTGATCTCTCTAACCAGTTTGTCGGCTGGTGTTTGGAGTGATATCAAGTGAAGCTTAGCCTCGGGGCTCCTGTCAGGGAGAGGGTGGGCTTCAGGATCAAGCAGAAGAGACTCGATGATGGAATTTCTGCTTTGTGCACTCAAAGCCTTCTGATTAAAAACCCATTCTCTCAGCATGAAACCTGACAACTTTATAGCAGCCCTTCAAGGTCCTTTTCATTAATTATCAGAGATGCTGCAAAATTGGTTTAGATTTTAATAGATCCTGATAGATCTTGAGGTGCTAAAACTCCTTTTCAGTTCCACACTCGGCACTTCACTATGGCTACGTCTACACTACGGGGGGGGAGGAGGAGGGAGAATCGATTTCAGATACGCAAATTCAGCTACGGGAATAGCGTAGCTGAATTTGACATATCTGATCCGACTTACCCCGCTGTGAGGACGGCGGCAAATCGACTGCCGTGGCTCCCCCGTCGAAGGCGCTTACTCCTACCTGGACTGGTGGAGTAAGTGCGTCGATTCAGGGATCGATTATCACATCCCGATGAGACGTGATAAATCGATCCCCGAGAGATCGATTTTCTACCGCCGATCCTGGTGGGTAGTGAAGACCAGCCCCTGAGATTACTCCTGAAGTAAAGGGGGGGCGTTTGCAAGCTATAGGTCTTCTAGGAGCACTGTATCGGCCCCCTCCTTACCGGGGTCATGAAAGCTCTGCATCCCTGTAAGAGGCACAGGCATTCAGATTGAATCAGATCTGGTTTCGGTGGAGCCAAAATAGGATCTTACACTCTAGGCTCTCTTCATCTGTCTCGTCACAACAGTCAAACTGCAGATAAGGTGCACGGTATTTCAGGTGTGAGCTATTGCTGCCCTGTATCTTTTGTTAGCATCAATAGTACAGGCATTAGTAGCTGATTCCAGCACAAAGATGAGTTTTAAAAAAATCTGTACAGTTTTTAAAAGTTGGTATTGGGGCTAGATCAACTTGTACACTGGAAAGATCTGTGCCATATCTGACAATGGGTTGAAACATTGGGCTGCCTAGCGCTTCTGCTCACTCACCTGCACTGTCACAGTAAGTGTGGACTTGCAAGCTCCCTGCTTGAACCGAGTACTCAATTGTGGTTTTGTCTAATTGGAAGGATTCCTTTCTTTCTAGGAACACCGAGTGCCATTGCGGCTGCTGCTGCTGAAGTGCTTTGGAGCAATGTGCAACTTGGACGCTGCTATTATCTCCACTCTCGTTAACTCCGTCCTTCCAATGGAGCTGGCTCGTGACATGCAGACTCATACGCAAGGTGAGCCGTAGTTATGGACTGCTCCTAGATGTGACTCCCTAGGGGCATGGCTTTCCATTAGAAAGGTTACATGCTGTTGGGGAATTTACATTTTGGAATTCTAGCCAATCCTGAGCTTCCAGTTCAGTGTGCCCTAAGCATTCTAGGGGAGACATGTATGCTTATTTTAAAATAAGTATCAAATTAATTAAACCTTATAAAACCTAGCTTTGGTTTTAATCCTTTGATTTAGGACTAAATAAATAAATACCTTATATATTATAGCACCACACATTCTTGCTGTTGAATATACAGTTATGCAGGAAGTGCCATAAATTAATATCATTTCAGCTCATTCTTTATTTCTGCCAAGTGTTGCTTTGAGTCTTTCAGCTTTCTGTTTGTTTCATGGTGATAATGGAAGATGCATGCAGATCTTTGAGGAAGAAATCTGGCCTCTTTCAGGCAGGCTTTGTCTCTGTACACCACCCTTTTCACCCACAGCTAGAACATCCCTTGCTGACGACTGGAGAGATGTCCTGGCTAAAATGGAATAACCCTCCTTGCGATTAGTCTTGTTGCTCATTAGTGTCACCAATGTGCCTGGAATGGATGGTGATATTGAGGCTTCCAGTTAGTGCAGAGTGTGTAGGCATAGCTCCTGTCATAGATTCATAGGTCTTCTCTCCTTCCGTTGGTCCTTCGTTAGGGTCAGGAGCTACTCTGCCAGGGGTTTAAACATGCGAGACTCCGAGAAGCTGAAGATGGGGATAAATCCCATTTATCATTCCACCAACACTAGGAGTCAATGCAAGATTGTTCCTGACGCTATACTTCCTGGCCACTTGTCCAGTCAAGTTTTCAGTGCAAGCAGTGGAGGTTCTACTCCTTCCCTGGGGAGATGTGACCCAACACATCTCACCAGTATGACAGTTCACTTTACTAAGTATAACTCTTCCTTTCTTTAATTTATCCCTTAAACCTTGAACCTGTCCTTCAGAGCAGTGCGTGCAGGTAGCCTACGGGAGGTAGTGTATGAGTGAGGCCATGCAGAGCACGTTCTGGATGCAGGCTGTGTGCCTGGGTCCCAGGTAAAGGACAGATACAGAAGCTGACTCTTCATTAAGATTAACAGAAAACCTGCCTCCCTGGGGTCATCAACACCATTGGCCTGGGAACACACATACTCTCCCTCCCTCTGAAGTCAGATCCCTCATATAGCCTGAGCATATCTGAGAACTGGTTGCAAATGAAAGCATCCAGGAATGGGCTGGCTCTGGTGTGTAGGGCACTCACTATAGGTTGTTCCAAAGGCACTGGATTCAATACTCTTCCAGGTGTGCTCCTAATACATTAAAGCTGGTTTATTCTGCTGACTTTCTCATCTACCATCTGAAACTAGCCAGCTGAAAACAATCCCTCCTTACCAGGGGCTGGTGGGAGGAAGGGGGGGTGGGAGACATGTGAGGCTAATGTGTCAGTATGTACAGTTTAATTGAGAGAATGGGTGGTGCTTCCATCTCAAACACAAAGAAAACTGTTTAACAAGCCCCTATAGGCGGCTGCTGCTGCCTCTTAGAGAAAACCTTACAGCTGGAAACTCCCCTGAGAGCTTGTTCACTTTTCCAAGCTGAGCGCGGTTCTCTTTTGCCTTGTGTTACACGATGCCCGTGCTCAGTGCAACCCTCAGTGCAGGGCGTGAGGACACTGTCACAGTCTGCCTGCCTCTCCCCTGTGCGAACTGTCAGATGCAACCCAGAGAAGGAAAGCGTTAATTAGAGCTGTGAGGAAATGGAGCAATGGACTGTGTCCTCCTTTGCATCAGATGCAACTCTAAAAACCCCTCTGAGCTGGGAGGGAATAACGGGAATGTCTGTCCTTATCCTTATGCAAATGAAATGGAACCCCCTCTTTCCCTGGAAGGAAGAGGATCAGGCAGCTTCCAAAGTCTGTCTGCAGCTTAGACTTGTCTAGCTCTGTGGTGTGGAGCAGTGGACTGACAGCTGAACTAGGGAATGGTGTGCAGTTAAAACCAGGGACGGAAGGGTTACTTATTTCTCACCCTCACTCCTGAATGCACTATACAGCGTAGTCTCACTCTGCATGCACTAGAACTACACCGCTGCCAAGGATTCTGCCTTCCCAGATGGATGTATTGATGTACATATTCTCTTCAGAAACCTGCCCTGTCTATTCCTGTTGATTTTGG
Organism: Chrysemys picta bellii; assembly: GCF_011386835.1. Taxonomy (NCBI): domain Eukaryota; kingdom Metazoa; phylum Chordata; order Testudines; family Emydidae; genus Chrysemys; species Chrysemys picta. The sequence goes on along the minus strand of NC_088797.1, from coordinate 23,888,190 downwards.
TGGAAAAGCTCCGTTTAGCTAGGTTTCTATAATGCAGGAGGGAGCGTTAAGAGGTTGTAGTAAATACAGGTCAAAAATAGACTCTGGTCTGATCCAAAAGACAGACTTTCAAACCTCTGCCTCCATAGGATTTAAATAATGAATTAAGGGCAACTCAGCACTTAACCAGCTGCTAATACTGCTTAAACAGAATAGTTTGTCCATGCTGAACATGTCCCATCTGTAATAGGTTGTGCTGCCTTTACTGTTATGCCATTTTCCCTTCACGCGTTTCTCTTCTCTTTGTAACCAGAGATCTGGGGCTCGGGGCGTGGGGTTGGCTTGAAGATTGGTTTACTTTAAAATGTTTTTTAAAAGTTCCATCCATGTGGTTCCCAGACTCTTCAAGCACCTGCCAGTTTAAGCAGATCTAATTGACCTGATCAGCAGCTGGATACTCTGGTGATGGACACTAGAAATGGTACTACGCCCAGGTTCACATGTCACTGTAAGACTTCATTACCCTCTTGCCAGCACACATGTATACAGGAAGACTTACAAGTAAACAGACCCATTTACAACCAATTGTCCTGTTAAATGGGAGCCATCGAGATTCCAAACCACCATTCATGGCCCACATTTTGCATAACTACAATAGGACCTCAGAGTTGTATTTTATATTCCTAGTTTCAGATACAAGAATGATGCATTCATACAAATAGGATGAACACACTCAGTAGATAATAACTTTTGCAAAGATATGTTACATGGCATATTAGCATAAAACATATTCCAGCTATGTCATATTAACACTCATAAGCATTTTTCTATAAAGCGTTATGGGGTGCAACGTCACAAAGGTTTACTGTGTCTCTAACTCACAGCTTGCCCATACCAGCCAAGCAGTCTGTGTAATGGAAAGGACGGATGTGGCTGAATGGTCCAGTGGCAGGAAGTTGAAGCTAGACAAATTAAGACTGGGGTTTTTCTAAAATATCTGGTCTAGGAATTATTTTGGTGACGTTCTCTGGCCTGTGTTATAGAGCAGTTCAGACTAAGATGATCACAATGCTTCCTTCTGGCCTTGGGAAATTAGGGTTGAGCCTAATGCGGTGCCCTCTGTACTCCTCTGTGCTTAGACTCTGACATTATGCATTTCAAAAGGGGAGTGATTGAAAAGTGCTTTAAGCTAGGAGCAGCACAGTGCATATTGGGTTAATACAGCAAGGGCTTAGTTCATTATGCTTATACCATATAAACTTTCTCTTTAAATTACATTGGCTTATCAGCCATACACAATGAGTAAGGCTACGAGTTTCTCACTGAAGTCATGGATTCTGTGACTTTCCATGACTTCTGCAGCAGCTGGTGCTGGCCCAGGAGCTGCAGGGACACGGAGCTGGGTAGGGAGCCACGCCAACCATGTCCCCAGTACCAGTGGGGGTCCTGGGCCATGAGCCACGGCCTGGCCCTCCCTCCCTCAGTACCACGGGGGTCCGGGCTACAGCCTCTCCCCCAGTACCAGCGGGAGTCCCAGGCCACGCGCCATGGCCCAGCCCCCCTCTCCTCCAGCAGCAGAGGGTGTCCCAGGTCACCTCGACCCCTCCCCCAGCACCTGTGGCGCCCCCGGACTGGCGCCCCCGGATTGTCCCCTCCCTCGCCCAAGTTTTAGTCATGGTAGGTATTTTTAGTAAAAGTCATGGACAGATCACTGGCCCGTGAATTTTTGTTTACCGTCTGTGACCTGTCCATGACTTTTACTAAAAATACCCATGACTAAAATGTAGCCTTAACAATGAGTATGACACATTGCATTTCTTTCTGTCTGACTTGGAAATGCTTGGAGCTGGAGCTCCGATTGTTTGCTGTAGCAGGATGCTTGCCTCCAGTTCAAGGTTACTCCTGGTTTGCTGCCATCTAAAAATAAACTTTCTCTTGCATCCATCACTAATTCATAAAGTTTGTCTCCAGGCGGATGTTTTCGTGCTATACTCAGTGGTAGGGCAGTGCTGCAGCATTCAGCCTCTCTCTGCCCTTCATCTGTGCAGTTAAGGTAGACTGGCCATCCCTTCCTTTGGAGCCCCTCGGCATTGCTCATTAACTGGCCAGAGGGGTCACTGTTCCCAGGGGCTGTGTGGTTCCCAGTGCTGCCATCCAGTCTGGTTCCCTTAGAATGGAAGTGTCAAGCTCCGACAGTAGCTGACTTGTGCGTATCCTTGCTGAGCTCCATGTGAGTGGAGCATCGTAATCCTGCTTGACATGTACCCAGCTTTCTTTGTAGAATGGGGCCATCCTATAGCTCTTCTGGTAGAGTCTGGCTTCCCTACGGCATTATCTGTCTTCACTATTGGACAACTACAACGCACCACAGTGGTGGATACAGGTGGGGCGGGGACTGAAACATTTTCATTTTCTCCTGTTGGACTCCTGCCCTGCAACTTCCCGGGGTATGTCTACACTGTGTTTTAAAACCCTCTGTCACTGAGTCCCAGAGGCAGGGGCTGCAGCCTCAGGCTCGCGCGATGGTGCTGAAAACATCAGCACTGTATAGATGTTGTAGCTCCAGCTGGAGCTCAGGCTCTGAAGTTCAGGGAACGGGTGGGCTTCAGAGCTGCAACTCCAACCCCAACGCCTACACTGCTGTTCTTAGTGGCATAGTGTGAGCTCCGCAAGCCCGAGTCAGTAGACTTGGACTCTGAGACTCACTCTCAGTATCCCCTCCCTCCCTAACCTTCACCTGATGTCTTTAAACTGCAGCTGCATTCTACCAGTATAAGCCTTTTGATCCATGCAGCACTGTAGTGTTTAGGCATCAGAGAAACCCATCAGGAAAGGCTCCCATCTGCCTAAAGGAGGTGTTCCCTGGCTTAGGTGGCAGGAAGCAGAGACTGCTTTTAGCTGGGGTAGCTTTACAAAGTCGGGTCTGGATCCTGTGTTGCCTTGTTATGCATGCCAGGTGCACCTCATCACGTGTGTGTTGCCTGAGCTGCCAAAAAACCCTGTGTGTGCTGATGTTCCATTCACTTCAATGGAAAGTTGATTTAAACAGCAGCTCATCATAAAGCAGGAGGGCTCCAGCCACAAAGAAAGCGAGTGGTGAGAAGTGATAATATGGGCCTGTATTCTTGCCCCTGGCCAACCTGCAGGGTGTTTTTTTTCCTGTCTCACACAGATAGATTTGTAAGGCTTTACCAGTATCCACATACCATTTTGGAGCTAAGCACTGAGATTCCTGTCACAGAGAACTAACTGCAAACAGTACCGTGAATGAAATGACCTTGAATCGGGAAGTGACTTAAGCTTATTTTGGCCCTAGGAATTTGAGAATAGCAGCTCCTCCATTGTCTGATATATTGTAGAGTATCTAATCCTTTTGTGGCTGGTAGGGGCCAGAGCAATCCATGCCAACCCTCAAGCAACTGGGGATTGTAAAGCTGGCTGCAGGAGTTCCACAGGATCCTGCCTGACTAGTTACAGAGGAACACTTGAGGCTCGAGCTCTCTGCATGGATCCCAGACGCCTTTGATGAAAAAGTCTTACCCTGGGGTTGATGCAAGCACGTTGGCTGCTGTCCAGGTCTTCTGACAGATGCTTTGTTTTTATTGCTCCTGGACAGTCATTTTCCTGTGATGCTGCTGGCTTGCAGATCTCTCAATGTGCTGTTAGAAGGGTTTATAAGAAGACACAGTGAGGCAGAATTAACCAGAACAATTCTAAGGAAAACAGACGGATAATCTCCTCTGTAATCACGACCATTCCCTGTTGCAGTTCAATATACACACAACTCTACTGTCAAATCTTTTCATTTGAGCATTGGAGACAATCCTCGCCAGTGCTTCATTTGTGCCAGGGCTGAGCCCCGGCACCTCTAGCAGTTCCTAGCCCCGGCACTTCTATGTCAGTTATGAACGTTTTTTTTTTTTTAAATTGCTTGAGCCCTGGCACCTCTTTCATTACAAATTGAGCACTGATTGATCCTCACCTACCCTACCCAGCTTTTCCATTGCTGCATTTTGAGGTGGGGTTGGGTGGGGTTTATGAAGACCTTCAAGAAGCTTCAGAAAATATGTTTCAGCAAAGGGCTCTCTTGCAGAATACCACAGCAAGTTTGAGAAATCTGTGGCAGGAGTTCACTGCATGCCTTACTGCCCCTTGTAACCACTTGAGCTGTGTGCGTGCCATCTGATGTCAATAGAGTCCCTCGGCTGAATTACAGTCTTGTATTCTTACAAAAGAATTGTATTAATGCTATTTTTCCCCCCATCCGGCCATTGTTATGATCCTAAAAAAAAAAAAGTCATGATTGATTATTGCCTCAGTTCTTCAACACATTGTAGAGGATACAGTGAGTGTCCAGTATCTTGAAGGGGACTAGGGAAGGTTGGAATGCCCCGAAACATCAGCCTATCATTCAATATACTGATAATAAACCGTGTACTTGCTTCTGTATTGAGTGATTACACTGCTCTCAAGTCAGCGTTTATTCATGTTCCAGTATTGCCTTTAAAGCTCAAGCACAAACCAGAGCCTTAGTAGGAACACAGGAAGAGTCCAGCATACTGCCTCTGACCATGGCCCCCACCAGGTGCTTCAGAGGAGGATGTAAGACAATTACACCTGGACAGTTAGGACAGGAAATTTCTTCCCAACTCCAGGTAATGAGGATCGGCGACTGGTGCCTTCCCATACTGGGTGGGTACCAGCTAAAAGGAAGGACACATGACCACCCCACATGTCTCCTTTGCCCAGTGACTCCTCCCGCCCTGTGCCCAGCCCAGGGCCACAGCACTCTCCCTGTCCCACGTTCCGTGGGGGAGGAGGGGTGGAGGCTCTGTCCTTCTCTCCCTGCATCTCCTCTTTCTCCCTTCCCCTCCTCCCCCCACATGTTCAGCTGCTCTCCCTGTCCCTGGCAGTTGGGTGGGAAGTGGGATGGAGCTGCTTCTGCCTGAAAGAGCCTGGCTAGGAGGTGAGTGCGTGTGTATGTGAGAGCGAGCCTCCCAGCCAGGCTCTTTAAGGCAGAAGTGGCTCCATCCTGCTCCCCGCCCAGCTGCCAGGGACAGAGAGAGCAGCCGACCATGCCAGGGGAGAGGCATGGGGAGAGAAAGACAGAGAGCCTCTCCCTCCCCATTCCCCGCTGGCCCATCTGGGGAGTCACTTGACCCCCTCCCCGCCCCATATTCTCCCTACGCATCCCCTCTAATTGCACATTCCCATTATCCATACAAATGTCCAGTTCTTTTTTTTAAATTAAACTAAGCTGTGGCCTCAGTTATATCTTGTAGAAGAGAGTTTCACAGATTCATTCTGAATTTTGTTTTTCAAAATGTCATTGAGTGTCCCTCATTTTTGTATTATGAGACTAACTAGGAGTGCCTGGTTTACCTTCTCAGCCATTCAATCTATAGACCTCTATCCTGTAAGCTCTTAATCTTAATAATGCTGTAATATTTTTGGTTAAGCGTCATTGACCTAGACACCATCTCTGCCCAGGGAGTTTACAATCTGAAGAGTTCTGGACAAGCAGCTTGTGTGTGATGGTGTGTGTTTGACTCCACACTTCAACTGGATTCCCTCAGTCTGTGTGTAAGAGACCATTAGTATAGATTGCTTTTCAGGAGCATTAGACTTTATATGGTTCTTTGGCACCTTCTTCTCATGATACAGCTACTGCACTCAATAATGATCACCAGGTTTCAGTCAATTCCGTAGCAGTAAGATACCACAGTGATAGAATTGTAGTCTGTACATGCAAGAACAAACTCTGTATGGCACAAGACCCTTCGCAGATGGTATATTTAGATCTGGCAGGATGGGGGATTGGGTGAGGTGCTCTGGCAATGAATTAGAGACAGAGTGCCTCTTGTAGTAAATATGGCATCATTATGGAAATATATGTTGGACGGAAAACTTTTATCAAATCTACATTTTCAAGGCATAAAAAGTACCTTTCTGTTCAACTTTTAAAAAAAAAAACACAAAAAACCACACCTAGGTTTTATTTATATCATATGTATAAGTGGCCCAATCACTATCAGGTAGATGTAACTGAACATAGTATTTAGCCTTTATCTAGCACTCTGCACTTCCAAAGCACAGCACAAACATTAATGCTCCACTTCCTAAAATCTTCCAGATGGAATTGAGGGGATATATACTGTATTTCATTGTGACATATGCACTGTTGTATGGTTCTTCTATAAACCCCTACTGAAGCACACCAGCTAATTAAGATTCAGGAAAGGCAGTGGTTGTGATTCTGTGGAGCATTCACGTATAGCTACTGCCAGTGCAAATTGTGCTAGACTAGCAGGTTGCGGGACAGATTGATGCATGAGACAAGTGTATCCTGGAAAGCCAGCAGAATGCACACCTGGAGTCTTGAGCATTGTGTGCCGCAGTCTCAGGTGACTTTAAACAAAGTTAGCCAGAGCTGATCCATTGAAAATGGAAGAATGCAGACACAGTAGCAAAGAAACCTAGCTATGACATATTAACCATTGAAGCAGGAAGTATTTAAAGATGGCTAGAAGCATGGGTGCTTTTCTGGTTCCAGTTATTACATAAATTGTTGGAGGTGTCCAGGGACAGCACAGAGGAGATTTTAATTATTCACCTGTCATGTTTATTAGGAGCCTCTTAAGAAAGAAGGAAAAACCAAGAACATTCATTATGATCCCCAAATTGATTGAAAACGTATGTCTACCATGTTCATTCCCACCCTGCTTCTTTTGCCTCTTCCCTTTCCCCTGGAGCACTTAGCTGTTGTGTTGGTGTAGTTCAGGGGTGTGTCCTCCAAAGCTGGATGAATTGTGCAATTTCCATAAAAATAATATGTATCAAAGGAAACTTCAGCCCATCAAACTCCCCTGTCCCTCCCCCCAAACTCCCCCACACACACACACACACACACTCACTCTCTCTCTCTCTCTCTCTATTTTCCAAACTCTGTGTAAAAAAACATGAGGGACTGGATTCTGACATGAGTTACGAAACTGGCCTGTCTTCTCTACAGACGTGCATTCAAACCCTACCTTGGGTCACAGATGAAAATAGGTTTCCTCTTTTTAACCCTGGCCCCCTTTCATGAACTTTTTGTCTGTAACGGCTCTTTCTTGCGGGTTTAGATGTTGAGATGCCATCTGTGTTAGTGGTTAACATGTGATTGGTACTGGAACTCATATTCACAAGAAGTCCAAGATTAGACTAGCAGGCACAGTATATGTCAGAAGAGAGGTGCCTTGGCAGAGCTAGGTGTGTGCTTGTGAGGGAAAGTACAGGATTAGACTAATAGGAGATGGTGTAAATCAAGTGTGAGGTGCATTGACAGAGCTGCAGGGAACAAAAAATCCTCTCAAATGCTGCTTGTTGTGGGTTTTGTTTTCTTTTTTTTAAGAATGGGTGTTGGGAAATTAAATATGGCAACTGAATCTAGATTTCCTGAGTCTATCCTGTGCTACCTCACTGTGCTGTTAATTAATGTATTTATCATTGCAGTGCTCACAGGCCCCCATTAGGATCAAGGCTTGTTGTGCTGGGTGTTCTCAAACACATAGGAAGACATGGTCCTGGTCCCAAAGAGCGTACACTGGAATATGACTAATAATATGTGAAGAGTGTAGAGAGAGGGATACAGTCAAATACATGTAATGTTAGATACAGGTGTTTGTTTGTATTGCAGCATGCCAGCTGTCCTGAAATGCCCCTCTGCCTTGCCATCATTAATTGGCTGGAAGTCTTTTCTAAGCCTCACAGCTGAGATCCCTCTTTAAAAGGGAGAGGGTAATTGCCTACCTTCCTATATGTATTAAATTACTTATCACCTCAAACCAGAGGGCAGACACTTGGGAGTATTAATGGCTGGATCTATGGTTTTCTCTTGCAGACCATCAAAAGATGTGCTACTCTGCACTGGTGCTGGCTATGATATTCTCCATGGGAGAGCCGCTGCCATATCACCACTATGGTAAGAACTGAGTGCATAGAGGAGAGGGAAATCTACTGCCTAGACATCTTGGGGAGGTTCCTGGTGGCCAAAAGCTCTCCAGAGTGCTAGAGGGGGATTGTCCCTGCCGCATGCATGGGAGGAGAGAAAAAGATGCCCCCTACACCTTCTCTATTCCCTCTCCCAATTTTGCACCAGCACAACCTAGGAGAGTCGTTGTCCCAACGTTGCCAAGAAGCCTAAGGGCTTGTCTGCCCTTGAAACACTCCAGTGGCACAGCTGCGGCAGTGCTTCAGTGTAGACATACACTAGAATAACAGGAGGGATTCTCCACATCCCTGAGAGACGTAGCTGCTGTTGGAGAGGTTTGTGTAGGAGTCTCCTTAGCCAGTTCACTAGACTCCATGATAACGATGCACAATCTCTGAAGCCAGTGAAATAGGGAGCACAGAATGACTGTCTCAAAGCTTGCAGAAACATGTATTCCTCTCCTAGTATAACCTGGTGATTATTTCCTGCAGGTGGCCTTGTTTGCATGGGCTGCAGCACTTTCCTAATAGCTAGGCTAAAATGAATTACTACTAATGATTTGGATTAATTTTAAATAGACTAAACTATTGGGCAAGAATATAAATCTCTTCTTGCCCATAATGCTTATGTTCGTTGGTTGGTTTGCTGCTGGGACAGTAGCTAGAATAGAAATTTGGGAATGCATTTACTCAGCAAAACTGCTCATCGGGTGCCCTGCTCCTAGCACTGCTGTGAAATGGGCATCGTTTTTTTTCTGAGCCATTCACATCTCCTACCAAAAGACCTCACAGCTGGCCATCTAGTAACCTGGGCGTTACCTCCTGGGTGGCTGAAATTGCAGCTGATTTATGCTCACAAGTGTAAAAGAAGCAGGCGATGTCTTGCATCAGGGAAGGTAGCATGTTTGATCAGCACCAGATACTGAAAGCCCTTTTCTCCTCATGTACAGAGCACCTCAACTCACAGTTTGTCCAGTTCTTGTTGGATGTGATTGAAGAGGGGCTGCCCTCAGATACCACAGAGCAACTGCCTGACCTGTTTGTTAATGTCCTTCTGGCCTTTAATCTCCACATTCCAGGTCAGTGACACTACTTTTCCTCCCTTTCACAGGATTCCGGTGGTCTACAGGAGGGAAAGTTTCTTGACCTCCAGGCTGCACTGTACTAACTTGCCAAGCTCCCTTCTCTTCTTTATTCCCTCTTCTAGTCCTCCAAGCCTTCCGTTGTAGGCACTGAGCAAGGACCTAGAGAGAGAATGCCTTTGGGGGCAGGGGGTGATTTTAATCACCCACTAAGGAAAGAAAGTGTGTGTGTGTGAGAGTGAGAGAGACCCTGACTCCTCCATTCTCTGGCCAGGACTGAGTCGGCAAATACAACCCCACCTGGGATTCCAGGTGAAAATACCATTCTAAGTGAATGACAGCTTGTCAAAACCAATTAACCCCTTGGGGCAGGCCAAGCCATCTGGGCCCACATGATTCCTTCCACTCTTTCAGTCAGTTATTTTGGTGGGATTTTATATCGTGCCGTGCACTTGCGTGGGTTAACTTCATAGGAACATCTAACTACTTTAGTGAGCACGTATCAATATAATTGCACAACTACTAATCTCTCTCCTTCAGGTGATTGGCAGAGCTGCTACTTATCCCTGGCTGTGCCTCCTGAATCTCATTAAACGTAGATGCATTAGGGTCAGTCTCATAAACATATTCTGCTAGGCATCACTTTCTCCTGGATTTCTTGATCCCTCATCATGCCTACCATGTTGAGCTCCTTACTAATAGGCAAAAGATCTAGTCTTGTGGAAAGAAGCTTAACCTCTCCCAGCTGCTGCTGTTTGCAAGAGTTTTGGAGTCTGTAATCATTTAGAAGATGGAAGTGTAATATTAGGGCCTAGGCTTGGATTCTGCTTGTTAATCCTGAATATGCAAGATCTCCTGTTGCTATGTTGTAATTGTCTTGTTGTTTCCTTGCTGTTGTTCTGTACAATGCCTTTATCCTTGGTTTCATGGCGAGGGAAGGCTGAAGCAGCAAGGATATGCCCAATAGCTCACCCATTATTTTGTATTCCCTTTCGTTAACATTCAGGTAGTTGTGATTTTGTTTCTAATTTCATATGAAAGTTTATCGCACAGACACTGATTAAGTATGCTCTCTTGGTTGCTTTCATTCATTATCCTTTCTTACTGTTACCCAGTGCGTTTGCTGGCTTCTGTAATTAGGCAATAACACTTAACGGGCGGTGCATTTCTGGGGGATTATTGCCCACCTGGGGTGTAGCGAGAAGCTGAGAGCAGAGTGACGTGTTTTTGTATTCCGAGAACTTGCTAAATGATGTTCAGGCTCCTTATTAGTAGGTTGAATTTTTATTCCCAAGCCTTCAGAATCTATCAGAATATTAGAGGGGTAGTCGTGTTAGTCTGAATCTGTAAAAAGCGACAGAGGGTCCTGTGGCACCTTTAAGACTAACAGAAGTATTGGGAGCATAAGCTTTCGTGGGTAAGAACCTCACTTCTTCAGATGCAAGATGTAAGAAGTGAGGTTCTTACCCACGAAAGCTTATGCTCCCAATACTTCTGTTAGTCTTAAAGGTGCCACAGGACCCTCTATCAGAATATTAGCACTTCACTAATGCAGAGATAGTTAAAGCTTTCTTAGGATCTGTTAATAGATTACTCCTTTCAACCTGAAGGATCCTGAAGTACTTTACAAATTAAACAATATAGACCGGGATCCCTATCCCCACCACAGAAACACTTTGGCAATGTTCCACCCAACAGTTCAGAGCAGGAGGAGATGAATAAATCTGTATTCAAAGGAAACCTTAGGGAGGCAATATAACTCAAGTAAGAATTTGGCCAGGACGCTAGGATTAACCCATCTATTCTTGCAAAAATTAGATCTTCCTCTAATCTGTTTGTTATCTCATACAAAAGATGGCACTTTCTGCCTCACAGAACCCCTCTTGCACCGTGCTGAGGCTTTGAGGTCATTAGTGTGGTGCACTTCATCAGCACCTGGGTTTTCCTTCGGGGAGTGTTATACAAGTATATGCCCAGCCCTTATTTACTTTTGAGGTCTGCAAAGGTGACGGTCCACCAAGGTATTGCTGACCTGACAAAGTGAAAGAGATCCTATAGTGGGGTGGGTGGGTCCTCTGGCTTCAAGTGTTGGATCTAAAACAGAATGGAAGTGATGTTTCGGAGCATAAAGCCTTGCAGAATATTCCAAAGGCTGCTCTGATCCCCTGGATGGGAGCTCACCAGGTGCAAATAGAAAGTGAAATTCCTGTATTTATGCATTAAATTTGGAGGAGATTTTCTGTCCAACCCTCTGATGTTCTCATTCTGAGCACAGCAATGATTGTGACACCCCAAAGATTCCCATGTCAGTGGCGTGACGACAGGCTTAGAATTTTGTTTCTTTTCCTTTGCCGCTCACTTAAGACAACCTGAAATGTGTTGCAAAGAGATCTGTCATTGCTAGTGAGCCTGTTTCATCTCTTAGTTCCAGAACACAATGTGATCATGACTACGGTGAGCAAGCACTCCAACGTCAAGACCTTCACGGAAAAGGTGCTGTTGCTACTGAACAGGGGAGGTGAGTGTCTCTGCAACTTTATTACATTCCCAGCAGGTGGGAAAGGTTAATGGCAACACAGAGCTGGAGAGATGAGGCTGATATCATTGAGAGGTCAGAGAGTTAGAGGGGGCGGCTGGCAGATGAGCTCACCGCTTCACTAAGATTTGCTGCTCTCATACAAGTCTCAGTGTGAGGTGGACAGGGCTGCATTCCTGAGGAAGAAACTGTCTGAAATTAAGCCCTGCTGATGACATCTGCTAAGTAACTAATAACGGCAGGTGGACTGATGTTCTCTTGCAAGCCGATCCCCATGAGCTGAGATTAGTGCAGCCTTTTGTGGGAATGGCTAAGCTAGGCTTGGTAGGATTCGGTTTTAATCGAGAACTGTAGGTAAGAGTCTATTTCAGCCAACGCTGAAATCGACTAAAAGAATCAATTGGTTACAAGTGGGCGTGCTGCAGAGATCAGCTGTCCCCGGCCCCACTCACTCATCACCAGCCAGGAGTGCAGGAGCATTCCCCAGCAGGAACTATTCAGCAGTGGGATTGCCTCCCCGGGAGCCAAGGGCTCATCCTTCTCCTTGCAGTCCTGGCTGGGAGTCCCTGCTCCACTGGTCCAGAACCCCAGCCTTCCCCACACCTTGTGTCTGCAGGGATTGGGTGTCACCAGCCCTGCGGCCACGCAGGGAGCCCTCTGCTGAGCCAGGATGACCACAGCCTCCCCTGCACCTTGTACCCCAGTGTCTTGAGCCTCTCAGCCACACAGGGAGCCCCCTGCAGCCCACCTGTCAGCACTGCCCTAACCCCAGCCCTACCCCCCACAACCACCGAAATAAATATAGTTTAAAATAGGGAAAAAATCTTAAAAATAAGAATCTGTAAAAATTCTTCACAATTAGAAAACTATAACAGTTGACCTCTGCTGAGCCTACTTGCGGCACAGCAGTGTTATCTCCTCCGGAGAATGGAAGCCAGTTTTTCCCTTGTCTTCATGCCCCTCTGAGATGGCATTCTGTGATCTGCCTGCCTTTCTTGTCTGTTGAGCTCTGAATCACTCCCCTGATTGCCCATGCTGGGGAGCAGGTGCCCCAGGTGGTGGGTCTAGAGGGAATACTGTCCTCAAAGAACATTGCTTACAGGTACACTTTCCCTTTTCAAATCACCCACCTGATTCGCCAGCTCCAGTATAGTGTTAAATCCACTGTGTTTGTAAAGCAGATCATTAGAAACCCATAAAGCTCAGCTCCCAGTCAGCACAATGTCAAGTATTTCTACCTGTTTATCTGCCACTGCATTGTGCTTTTTAATACCTTCTGGAGCACTGGTATTAGCTTTATTTTGTTGACATGCTGTTAAATAACCCGTCCTGTGTCTGTGATACTTGTAGTTCTTTTCTCTGGCTTCAGTTCTTTTCAGGGTTGTAAATCATGGTCTTTGGACAACATCAGTCAGACTGCATACAGCCTCCGTGCTGTCCACCTGACTTCCTTCCAAAGCCTTTACTTAACTCTTTCACTGCCCGATCACCTAATGCTACCACCTCACCCTGAGCGACTGCAAAAAACCAGCAGGAGTTGAGACCCTTTGGTAGCAATAATCTTTTGGGGAGACTCCAGGCAGAGGAGAGGGGCCAGTGTACTTCAGAAGTCTCTCTGGGATGTGTGTGAATATTTTGCTCTGAAGAGAGTGGAGATGCTGTTGGCCTATTTAAACCTGGAGGCGTTTATTATTTTCTTGCTTCTGAGTAGGTTATTAGGCTGGTCTCCATGGTGAAAGCTCATTTCAGATACAAGCTTGGCTGGACTCAGGGGCTGTTGAGGGAGTTTTGCACCAAAATTAATAAACCAGGGAGAAGAAAATGAGTGTAGCTGCTCAGGGAGGCCAGCAAGTTCTGAGGGGTGCTAGGTGGTGCTGAAGTAATGAGCTTTCCCTGTGATGTGTTGGTGAAACACAAATAACGATTAATACTTAGACTAAGATATGAGTGTGGTCTCAGCTCAGTGCCCTGCAGAGCCGTCATCCCAGTTATGCAGCCCGGAATTAGGCACTGCACTTGCCGGTGCTCTCCCAGCATTCACAGCTACCGGGCATGGTGTAGTGTCTGAACTAGTGCTTTGGAGTAGCTGTCTTAGGTCAGGGCAAACATTCTCAGCAAGGCACATGGCACTCGAGTCCTGGCTCTGTCCTGGTGCAGAGATTCAATCCAAAGAAGGTGGCTAGAGAACTTGAACAAATGTTGACTATAGATTTTAACACAGACTTTTTTTCTATGACAACCTGCCTTCATCCCTTCTCCGGCTTGGCCCCCAGATGATCCGGTTTGTATCTTCAAGCACCAGCCTCAGCCGCCGCATTCGGTGCTGAAGTTCCTTCAGGACATCTTTGCCAGCAAGGATACCGCAAACATCTTCTACCACACAGACATGATGGTGATGATTGACATAACAGTGCGGCAGATTGCCGATCTCTCCCCTGGAGATAAGGTGCTGAGCCAGAGGGACTGGGGCTGGGATCTGGGAAGGAAGGGAGTTTTCCAGTGCAATGGAAGAGAAGGCCTTTTGCTACCCAAGCCGTGGTGGGGAGGAGAGGAGGCGGGTTCTAGCAGTGAAGCAGAATAGCCCAGATGAGTAATGGGTGCTCTGGAATAGAGTAATCAGTGATTTCTGGATCCCTTTTCTTTCCTGTCCTCTGCCTGCTTGGCAGAGCTGGCCTTAGGCCAAGCAACACACAGGGACTCCTTGGAGTTCCACGGCCCATTGCTAACTCGGCAACTCTAGGCCAGCCGGCACGCCTCAGCAACAGGACCAGAGAGTGAGGCAAGCCCAGTCTGCCCTTGTAGCAGCTGGAGGAATGACACAGTCCAGGTACTTGACTGAAGCCTCCTTTTAGGGAGTTGTTGCCAATTCTCTGTCCCTCACAGAGCCCCCACATTGCTGTCAGATCAGGCATTTCAGCCCTTGGGACCACTACAGTGATCAGGGAGCTGGGATCAGGTGTGAATGGGGAAAGGCATGAAAATTGGCCCCATCCATCCTCCATCCACTCACAGAAAGATATAGGAAGAGCTTACCTATGAGAATAATTTCTCTACGTTTCAGTTGGTGGGTTCACTCCCCACCTGGGGTAACTGGCTGCTGTCCCTTCCTTCTTGGGGACTCCCAAGGGACAGGGAGTTCCTTGCTTTAGCCCCTCCCTAAAAGTAGATGAGTGGGATCTGTTGATGTAACTGTTGTAAGTTGCTCTGGGAAAAGCATCAAGATTCCATAGATACTAATGAGTCCCACAGAAAAGCAGGTGCTTACGCTGGAAGCTCACTCCTGATGGTAACACCGCAGCAGCTGTTCCAGTGTTAATGCTTTTTGGAAGCTGGAACACTTGTTTATCTCATTTAAATATTGCATTGTGCTCTGTCTCCCCCCATTGCAGCTGAGGATGGAGTATCTGTCTCTAATGCATGCGATCATGCGTACCACACCCTACCTGCAGCATCAGCACCGTCTCTCTGACCTGCAAGGTACCTTGCAGCGCATTTTGGCTGAGGAAGAGGAGGGGCAGCAGTGCCAGATGGACAAAATGATCATCTGGGAAATGTATAAGGAGTTCCCAGAAATGTCTCCAGGAACCAGCTAACTGACCATCAGATTGGACTGAGAGAGCCACTTGGAACAAAAATGTCTCCTGTTGACACTTCTCCCCATCCCCTACCAGTCCTGCTTATACTTATTATTCCTCCGGGTGAGGCCTAGGGTTCAGACAGGCCCTTAGAAGTGTCAGCAATAGAACACCCCAGCAGAAAGCATTTTAAGGGCACTCCTGAGGTCTGGCCCTTTAGGAGAGTTGTTACCCTGAATGGAAGAGGACGATTGGCACTAGTGTCATGCTCTGACTGGGACAGGAAGTCATTCATCAGCTGTGTGGGTATTGTTAACAGGAGGGGACACCGAGCTTGTGAGGGACTTACCAACCTGGATGCTGGATAGCTTTGGATGTTTAGTTGTTCTGAGGTCCCGAAGTAAAAAGCATTTGCCGTAGAGGATCCCTTATCCCATACACATTTCTCCCTGCAGTTACCAAGTGGAGTAGGCCAGTGTTTGGAAGAAGCTTTTGTAACATCTGTTTTGTTTTCTGCTGCTAGTGCAAATATGCTGCAGTCCTGGCAAATGGGCTAGCTAGCTGCGTCTCCACTACTGTGTGTGGTGAGCCTTTCGCTTCCTCCTGACCCCTGGCTTGCTCTCTGGGTTACAACCCACCAACCGGGGTCCTAACAGCCTGGTCCAGCAACTGCTTTTTCCAGTCTGCTTTACATAGTGATGATTAAATCAGAGATTCTCTCACACTGTGCCGGCAGAGTAGTAACAGTTGTCCAAGCAACGTTATTCTTTTCAGAGGCCTCTGGCCTAGACACAGTGTGTCCTGCTAACTGAAACCTGCAGCTTGTCTCCTAGTGTCTTCCCAGCCTCTGGTGCGTCACACAGAGGTGTGTATTTGTTGCTAGGGGCATGGGGTGCTCTGTTCTTAAAGCCTGTGGATTTCTTGCCTTGAGCTTAGTAGCGATTGGTTCTGCCTAGCTGTACCTCCTCTCCATGTGCCAGTGGCCTGAAGGTTGCTTGAGCCTGGTGTCCATAGCTCTGCTTGTGAATATGCACAAGTGTGGAGAACCCGCTATATTTTCTCTAGGTCTCTAACAAAGTGGATTAATCTGTTTCTTATTTATATGTTACGGACGTGGTCACAAGCTAACATGGGTCTGTAATATCTATTGCTATGCACAGGCACTGCATAAGTGATTGCTCTCCTTTGCTGGAGTTTTGCAGTGTTTTGTGTAGATGCCGTTAGAAATGAAACTGGAAATACTTAGGCAACTGCTTATTAGCAGATGAATGAGCAAAACTTGAAGTCTGTGTGGTGAGGGCTTGGGCCCCAAGTGCGATGTGAGTGTGAAGCCCAGGAAGGGATCTTGTGATGGACCTGCAGCCTAAAGAGGGTGAGTGGATCATGAAATCAGCGTTGGAGCATTCAAGGCTAACAAATAGCCCCGTTAGAAACAAATCTATTTTTCCTGTCAAAATGTCTGAATGTCAAAAGGGAGCTGTATTTTCGTAATCACTAACGTAAATGTAACACACAAAGAAATAAAAATGTCTTAAACGCTGAGCGCCTGAGAACACTTCTGTTGCCTACTGTATTCGGTTACTGTCTGAGACTGTGCTGTATCCTTATTGTGGGGACTGAGCAAAGGCCAGTGCAAAATGGTGTGAACCCCTGTCCTTGGTTGTGTTCACTAAACGTTAGTGCACAGTATACGGTTGCTAATCTTTAAAGGGGAGTTACTGTAATTCAAGAGCTGATTTTCAGACACCAGAGCCCCAGGCAGGGAAATACATGAACCCAAACCCAACTCCCCTGCCCCATCTCAATGAAAGGATGGGCAGAAATGGGGAGAGCTAACTGTTCTGGCCTCTGGACATTTCTGATCTGAGTAGGAAGGAGTAAAAGTCTGAGGGACAGTGTCGGGGAGGAGGTTCCAGTGAAACGAGACTGCCCAGCCTGGACCAGATAGAGCCATGGAATGGAGAGCAGCAACAAGCCATCCTGTCTCAGTCACCTTCAGTGCAAGCCACATTGCCATCAATAGCCTGCAAAATATCTCTCCGATAGATTAAGGGTTTGCTTAGAGTTGCAATTCACATCCTACAACACACACAACTTCAGTTTTCCAGCCAGCCAGCAGAGCTTCCACTTCATTTGGCATCCTGCATCAGAGAGGATTTTGAACTGTCTTTATTAAGCACTAAGGAATCAAGCTTCTGCTGTTGAAGCTAGCTATATACCTGTTAGCAAACCCTCAATCCTTCCCATGGGGTAGGTAAAAATGAAGTGAGGAGGAGGGGTTGCTCCAGTCTCATCATGAGGTTCTCGTTATAATAGTGTGATAGAAAGGGCATGTGATGACTCTGCTATGGAGAAACCTGCCACAGTTGCCTTGGAGGTAGGACTCGTTTGGCTGGTACTCTGATCGTTGTTCTAGGCTTGCGTCATGGTAATTCCTTTCAGTTTCAGCCCCTCTGAGTTGGGGCAAAACTTACCAGAACCTTGGGCTTACCTGCAAGCCCTCCTTCTCAAATGGTATCCTCCAGGGGCGCTATTTCAGTAGGGGGACAGTTGCCCTCCAGTGATTCCTGCCATGTGCTTGGGCTGGCAGATCTGGGCATCAGAGCAAGTCAGGAAGAGAAGAGGCCTGCTCCCACTCCACTGGTGGTGGCTGCCAGATTGGGTCCCTGCTCCACAGGAGGTGGGCAGTGGCTCCTGTGTCCGGAGAAAGTCAGCGAGAGAGGCAGAAAGTATGGAGCTGTGGGGAGCAAGGAGGACAGGTGCAGTTCCTGGTGCAGAGCCAGCGTTCTGGCTGCTGATGCCTGCAAGTGTCTGTGATGCTGGGAGGCCAGATACCAGCTCATGCTCAGTCTCCAGGCATTAGCTAAGAACTGACAAACTCATAGCTGGAGACCAGATCAGCTCACCTGTATGTTTGTTTTGCTCAAAATAGATATTTGTCTTAGAATGTATTTATTGTTTAGACTCTATGAAATGCTTGTTAATTGCTGCATGCATTAATCTCACTTGTAATGTTGGGATTCCACACTAAAGAAAATACAGAAGTTTTGTCTTATAACTGAGAATGTTTGCTCTGAACTTGTGAACCCAGGTGTGGGAATAATCCCCCTGCCCATCCAGAAGCTATCAAAATCAGATGGGCCATCAAGAAACATGGCAATATAAAAGATTAGTTAATGGCCCTATCGCACTTTGGAAATACTACATGCAAGGAAGCTCGTCTTGTGGATTTGGAAGCTGAATGAAGGAAATAAAACAGTCACAGAAAAATGTTTCTGCTCTTCGCTGTTTGAACTCTCACAGGGCCCGAACCACCAAACTGAAGCCAGAGCTCCCCCGGGGCTGTTGGACAAATCTGCAGCTGCCTCCCCCAGCACTGATAAAATGTGAGCAGTTACCCTCAAGCCATTCTTGAGGAACCCCAGAGAGACCACTGTCAGTCTGCCCCAAGGCTGGCCTGGGGTTCTCTGACCGGTAAACCCTCAAATCTACAGCCTGAGTCAGCCAAGCTGGCTGAGTGCCAGACTTGGTGCTAATGTTGCCCACATTGGTTCAGCCCAATGTGGGCAACATTCAGCTTCAGTGGGGAAGCGTCACCAGTGAAATGCCCTGCACTGTTGCCAGCACAATAGAGGGTTCCCCCAAGTGTCGGTTCCCCAATGCACTTGTGGCCTGGGTGCTACTGAGCTCTGGCTTCATTAGACAAGATAGAAGCTGATGCAGAAGACAGTAAGGGGACCAGCAGCTCCCCAATGAATCTCCTGTCAAAGCCCCTGGCCCCATGTTGTTCTCTATCAAGGCCACTGTCTTTCCTCCCTACACGCCTGCTCTAAGCACAGTGGGGAATGTCTCTGGATATCAATACATTGCGTTGCCACTTCACCCATTGGCTCCTGGTCCCCTGCCTGGCTGTTGTGATGCCCACAGTACTGGCTTCAAGGCTCTCCTCTCACCCTATGTTTGGAGCTGTTGGACCTCTGCCCAGCTGGAGCACTTGAGCTGAGGCAGATGCTTCTGGTGCAGGAAGCTCTTCTCAACACCGCCCCCTCTTGTGCCAAGGACTCCAGCCAAGACAGCGTCGGTGCTTCCTGGTGCATTAGAGTTCCCCACATTGCATAGGGAACTCCAGCCACCTGCGTGGGGGCAGTCTGAGGATCAGGGTGATGGAGGCTGCCATTTGGATTGATGTGGATTCACCTGCCCACATGGGAGGAAATGGAAGGGAACAGCGATGGGTTGGGAAAGTCTGAGCCTTCTATACAATAGGAGATCACTGAAGTGAAGGAGCAGAAAGTATCCGAGGCATGGGGTTTCACTGCAGCTCTGATGCCATGGTGAGAGGCTCTCTGCCCCCAGCCAGGAGGGTGAGTGGCTGTGCGGTTTCCCTAAGCTAGTGAGTTTCTGCGTGAATGAGAATCCTGTCAGGTAATCCGTGTAACTGCAGTGAGAGAAAAGGTCTTAGTAAATCGGAGAGAATCAAACTAGCTTTCCCTCTGTAAACTCATTATCCTGGAGCCTGTTTAGCCATGCCAAGGCTGAATGCAGGCGACAGGCACAGATAACACACTTGAGTTTTCATTATATTTAATGGGCCATTATTAGACCAGTATCTCTTCAGATGAGTGTGTTTTCATTGTGCCTCAGCAGTGAATGGCGTTGGGGGCTAGCATAGGGGAAGCTATCTGTTGTCTCTGACCCTTTGCATTTGTCTTACTGGCTGGAGTGATTCAATTACAACTGTTGTGCTGTGCCACTGCCCTGATGAGTTCCTAGCCCTCCCCAGTGACATGAGCTGGGTAATTAGAACAAATAAACTTGGAAACCTTCACAATTTTTTTTAAAGCATCAGTTCTCCTCCAGTTGGATTTCTTGACACAAATCCTGTGTTTAAGGAGGTGTGATGTGCAATCAGTTTGATGGCTGAGGCTCTCATTAGTCGGGTGTGTGTCTGTTACATGCTTGCATTTACACTTCCCCTCCTTTATTAAGAGCTCTGGAAATTTCTCAAGCATGTCCATCCATTTCTTACTTGTGTAGCTCCAGTTTCTCTTCCCTCCTTTCTCAGTCAGGATGGTTACTTTATTTTTACCGGTTTCAGAGTAGCAGCCGTGTTAGTCTGTATCCGCAAAAAGAACAGGAGTACTTGTGGCACCTTAGAGACTAACAAATGTATTAGAGCATAAGCTTTCGTGGACTACAGCCCACTTCTTCGGATGCATACGAAGAAGTGGGCTGTAGTCCATGAAAGCTTATGCTCTAATACATTTGTTAGTCTCTAAGGTGCCACAAGTACTCCTGTTTATTTTTACCCTGTCCACCCGTCTGGCAGACCCTGGAGCACTGCCTGCCAGGACTTGCGGGACACCTCTGGGGGAGATGAGCCCCATGATTGTACTCTGTTCGGGGGGGATTTATGAAGTGGGATTTAACCTATTAGTGACTGGTTAGGAAACCTCCATTTCATTTGTTTGCTTGCTTGCCAGGCTACGGTCAAACACCAGCCTGAAACCTGGGACTTAAATTTCAACAAAGCAGCTTGTGGTACTGGCTGTTGATAATCTGCCCTTCTACATTTCAGCAAAGCTGCTTGTCTGCTAATCTGTGTCATTCAGCTCCTCCTAACAATGAAATACGGCAGTGTGTGTGTGGAGAAACAACTAATAGTACAGAGAGGGGGTTGAGAAGTGATTTTCCAGGAAAAAAGTGGACAGCTTTTGTATAGCCTTGCTTGTATTTCAGTAAGCACAGTTTTGTAGTGTCCCTGTATGTTGTGACGGAGTTAACCAGAGACACTGGAATGGAGCTGGACAATAGCCAATGCACTGTAGCAGTGGTTCTCCAACCTTTGTACTGGTGACCCCTTTCAAATAGCAAGCATCTGAGTGTGACCCTCCCTTATCAATTTAAAAACACTTTTTAAAAAATATTTAACACCATTATAAATACTGGATGCAAAGCAGGGTTTGGGGTGGAGGCTGACAGCTCACAACTCCCCATGTAATAACCTCATGCCGACCCCCAGTTTGAGAACCCCTGCACTGTAGTCTATCACGTGCAGCCTTATAGTGATATAAGTCTCTAACTGAAGAAGCCATTGAGGGAGGAGATCTGTATCTCCCCATGGGCTTGCATCAATTATTTCCTTCCTCATTCAAAATGGGCTTTTGGTGACCAGCAGGATGCTGAGGGAATGAGGCCGCTATCTGATTATTTTTGTATTCATGTAATGCGTGAACCACAACTGATTTACTGCACACCATTCAAACTTTGCCATGTGCTGGAGACAATACTTAGCTTTATGTACTCCCATATGTTGTTAGAACCTATTGTAGCTTTCCCTTAATGTGCCTTCATGAGAGGGAGGAGCTTATTTCTGTGCATAGAGCTTATCCAATTATGGAAAGAGTGACTGGACCTAACCTGAAAAAGGAAAATGACCAGTGAGTTCCCATCTCCCTCAAGGAAACTGGGAGAGAGCAGAGGAGAGTGGGCTCCCAGCCACCCCTCTGACCTCCACACTGGCTTAGCATCAGCAGCTGGAGCACTGAGAGCTGGGCAGAGGTGAAAGTAAGCCAGTATGGTCCAGTACGGCATACCGGCAAGAGCCAGTGCCGTGCTGGACTGCACCGGCTTCCGCAGCAGGGATTTAAAGGGCCCAGAGCTCCCACGGCGGCCGGAGCCCCGGGCTCTTTAATTTGCCCAGAGCCCTGGGGGCTCCCAGCCACCTCTGCAGGTGGGAGCCCTGGGTTGATTTAAAGGCCCTGGGGCTCCCAGCCACAGCGGGTGCCCCAAGGCCTTTAAATCTTGAGAGGCCACACCTCTTCCGGTTGAGGCCACGCCCCCTCCGCACTCCGGCAGTACCGGTAAGTCCTGTAAGTTACTTTCACCCCTGGAGCTGGGAGACTCTCTTCTCTACTTAGTGTTGGTGTAGCATGGGTGAGTCACAGCAGGGAAACCCATTTCAGTCCCTGCAGTGCTACTGGAACCAGCCTTCCACTGGAAGCAGTGGGGGGGGGAAGCCTAACTGGTTTCAAGACTGAGCTTGACACATTTAAAGAGGGGATGGTCTGATGAAACTGCCTACAATCACATGCAGTCGATCTGCAACTGGTAGTAGCAAATATCCCCAACAGCTGGAGATGGGACACTAGATGGGGAGGGGTCTGAGTTACTCCAGAGAATTCTTTCCCAGTTGTATGGTTGGCTAGTCTTGTCCACATGCTCAGGGTCTATCTGATTGCCATATTTGGGGTTGGGAAGGAATTTTCCACCAGGTCAAATGGGCAGAGACCCGGGGGGGGAGGTGTTTTGCCGCCTTCTGCAGCATGGGGGACGGATCACTTGCTGGTTTGAACTAGAGTAAATGGTGGAGTCTCTGTAACTTGCAGTCTTTAAACCATGATTTGAGGACTTCAGTAACTCAGCCAGAGGCTAGGGGTCTTTTACAGGAGTGGGTGGGTAGGTTCTGTGGCCTGCAATGTGCAGGAGGTCAGACTAGATGATCCCGATGGTCCCTTCTGGCCTTAAAGTCTGAGTCTATGGGCTTGGAACAAACCCAGAGG
This sequence comes from Chrysemys picta bellii, assembly GCF_011386835.1. NCBI lineage: Eukaryota > Metazoa > Chordata > Testudines > Emydidae > Chrysemys > Chrysemys picta. The sequence continues at coordinate 23,865,485 of NC_088797.1, read as the reverse complement.
GAATATGACACAACATCTCTGGCAACCATTTGCATTTTACTCCTTTTAAAAAAAAAAATCTATAATCTTGAATCTTGAAAAGTGAGAGACAAGTTTCAGGCTTTCTACTTTCACATGCTAAAAGGCTTGCATGAACACACGGCAAGTACTACTGTGAAAAGTCAGCACAGAGCTCAGCCAGAAGCAATAACACCACCCCATGAAGACATGGATTCACTATACACCTCCCTCATCTTCAGTCCAATGGCCTGCAGCTACCCTAGCTGGAAAGAAGGGAGATAGAGAAGACTCTGGATGTGGGCTGAGAAGGCCTAAGTTGGACTTTACTTCATTTTGAGTTCCTTTTGTGACTAAAACCCCACCCCCAGGAAGTGGGTAAGCTCCGACTTCTCCAGCCTGAGTAGATGGTGTTTGGAGGAGGGTGAGGAAGCCACTTGCTCACAGGAAGCATCTTCAAAATGGCTCCCTAGTAACCACTGCCAAGCTCACTGTAACATGCTGGAGGGGAACAAGGGAGAGGGAGAGAAGTTAGTTCTGGTGCCATGTGACCTCTGACAACAAAAAGATGCCAAAACGAGCGGAGGCAGCTTCTATGAGTAGTTCTGTTCCTCTTTCCGAACACTCATTACCTTCTTGCGATGGCAGAAGTGAACTAACCCATCCCAGATTAGCAGGGTATAAATGTGACCAGTCTCCTGGGGTGAAGTGAGCTGCCCAGTTTGAGGTCCCATTATCCTTTCCCACGTCCAGCTGTTGCTCTGGAATGTTATTTCTTCTCTTGCTGAGCTCTCCAAAATGAGGTCATTTGCTTCAGCCCTCTCCCCCCATTCCTCCTCCTGGCAGCAAGCTACTCTCGCTTGCCCCGAGAGACTGTATGAAGTGCTCTATGACCCCTTTGGTGCCTTTGCCCTGGGAGACTATCCCTGCCTTGTAATATGCATGCTCACTAATTGCCTTGCTCAATCCCAGTATCTAACAATGCCAGACTGCAGCTGCACAGACTGACCTCTACACAGAAAATGAAATACTGTGTGTGTTTAAGCGGTTCCCAGCGAGCTGTCAGTTTTGACTCTTGTGTGTCTGTCTTGGCTGCACATCTGCCTAATCCCTGTGCTCCCACAAGGCACTCTGCAATATGATACCAGCAGCCTGCTGTCCAATTAAGGATAGCAAGATGAGACTGACGCGTATTTAAACATGCTGGGGGACTTCTGGATGGACAGGGGTTAAATGTGATCTGAGGCTAAAGCAAAGCTTGACAACTCTGTGCAAGTTCCCTGCCTTATATTGCCATGAGGGAGGTCACTTTCCTTACCCAGGGCAAGCTGCCCTTTCTCCTTAAAGTTTGCTTTTTGTTCTCCTAATACAGAAGATGGCTTTGTGCCTGTACAAACTGCATGTTGTGATCTGGGCCTTGCTGAGAAGGAGTCAAAAGTCTCCTTGGTCTTGGGGTGGAATAACGGTAAGGAGAATACTATTTACAAACGGGGCAAAGCAGTGCTAAGAAAGGCCTGTTGCCATCAGCTCCACAGGCCCAAGTTTAGGAATAGCTAGCGGACAGAGTGGCCATGTTGGGGATTATAAAGAGGCTAGACCGGGGAGAGCATTCAAGAACTTGCATTGCCAGTTGTGCCACTTGTAGCTTTGCTAGCAATACCACTTAGGGTGACCAGACAGCAAGTGTGAAAAATCAAGATGGGGGTGGGGGGGGTAATAGGAGCCTATATAAGAAAGACCCCAAAATCGGGACTGTCCCTATAAAATCGGGACATCTGGTCACCCTAATACCACTTGAAACAGCAGCCCTATTAGTTTTGTTTGCACCTTATTTCAGCAGTGACAACACTCTCTTGGGCTTAATCACCCCTTGGGTTCCATGGGCCATCACTTCTTCCCAGCCCATCTTTAATCCCTAGGAGTTACCCCGTGCTGTGAGTGTTCTTGCTTAGATTTTAGTTGTTGGTGACGTAAGCTGAAATTTCCCACTTGTTTACCACTCCCTCTCTTTCCATGGGGGTGTCGGTGTCAGTGAACAGACAGCGCTATGTCTGTATATTTTTTGTATATGATTTTGCTGAAAAGCAGAAACTGAATCCTCCTACAAATAAACGTATCGTCTCAAATGCCCTATTAAAGTCTCTTAGTGAATGCAGATAAAATGATTCTGTATGTGTGAACTAGGATGTTATCCGGAAAAGTCCACAGCACCGTAACATCTCCTCTCCCGGCGGTCGCATCAGCTCTGTGCATGGTGTTCCACATTTGCATTTCAGAAATGAAAAAATCTCTCAAATCAAAAGCAATAAAGGCTCTTGGTGATTTATTTTTATAGCACCCAAGATGGCAAGCGAGGCCCTTCTCAGAGGACATAAGATGTTTACTTGTGAGGTGTAAACAAGGGCCAGTGAAATGAGGGTGATAACCTGGGGGGAGGGATAAGGGGAACAGATGAAAGAGCATATGGTTATTCTGTGTAAACCAGGGGGGTTAAATATGAAAATAAAATAGATTAAAACACTGAAAAATACTCTGCGGGCAGCACCAAAGGAGTCGGGGTAGAGACTTGAATGAGAGTAGTAGCTTGGTAAGTTAGTCAGGGGCACATTTCACAGGCCAGGGGAAACTTGTGAGAATGCACAAGGGATCTACTGTTCAGTGTTTCTGAGTGGGGAAGGGAATGGCCCCTGTTTTTTAAATGGTCTGGAATTTACCACTTTGGTCTCAAGACATTAAATGAAATACCGTACTACAGTACAATGAAATACAGATGCTTCATCAGCTGTATACTAAACTGCAGTGTTGTGATTTTAGGCTCCCCAGTGCACATCCTCCACTGGAACGAATATAATGCATCAAATTTTCTCAGCCATGCCTATTTCTGTAGCCATTGTTGGTATGACTACAAAGGAAGGAAGGAATCTGCGGCCATGTCTGGTTGGACACTGGTGGAAATGGGGTGGTTGCGAATTGGTGTTTGCCAAGTGCATTGAAAGTATATTTGGGCTTCTAAGGGTGTCATGCAAAATAAAATAAAATGCCCCACAAGCAAGAACAGATCTAATCTAAGACATAAGAATGGCCATAATGGGTCAGACCAATGATCCATCTAGTCCAGAATCTTGTATTCCAACAGGGGCCAGTGCTAGATGCTTCAGAGGGAGTGAACAGAACAGGGCAATTTATTTAGTGATGCATCCCCTGTCCTCCAGACCCAGCAGCTAGCTGTCAGAGGCTTAGGGACACCCCTGTAATGGGGTTGCAGCCCTGACCATCTTGACTAATAGCCATCAATGGACTTATCCTCCATGAACTTACTTACACTTTTGGCCTTCATGAAATCCCCTGGCAGTGAGATCCAGAGATTGACTGTGTGTTGTGTGAAGAAGTACTTCCTTATGTTTGTTTTAAACCTACTGCTTATCAATTTCATTGGGTGACCCCTGCTTCATGTTATGTGAAGGGGTAAATAATATTTCCTTATTCACTTTCTCCAGACCATTCATGATTTTATAGACCTCTGTTGTCCCTTTTTCTAACCTAAACAATCCCAATCTTTATAATCTCTCCTCATATGGAAGCAGTTCCAAACCCCTAATCATTTTTGTTGCCCTTCTTTGTACTTTTTAATTCTAATACATTTGTTGATAAAATTATATCAATATTTTAGCTCTACTCTCAGTAAAAATAAGAGGGACAGGTCCACCAGCTATTCGACTCAAAATTTAGAAAACTTGCTTTGCAGAGTGACACTAAAAAGGCTTGATCTATTTAATTTATCAAAGAGAAAGTTGAGAGGTAGCTTGATCACAGTTTGAATAGCTCTATGAGAAGATTTCTGATATCAGAAGGTCTTAAATCAAGATTGGATGTCTTTCCAGAAGTTATGCTACAGCTCAAATAAAGTTAGGGGCTTGGTGAAATTTTATGACCTGTGTTCTGCTGGCAGCAGGCCTAAATTAACCAATGTGCATTCAGTAGATGCTTCCTACAGCGACAAGGGGTTTTTCCATCCCTGTAGAAACTCCACCTCTCCAAGCAATGGAAGAATGCTTCCCTCCATCTCGTTGTGTCTACACTGGGGATTAGATCAGCATAGCTACGGAGCTCAGGCATGTCCATTTTTCACACTCTGTGTAAGGTGGCTGAATCACCAGCAAGCAGGCTCCATGCCTGGAGCCTGAATACGCACAACACCAATGTGCAATTCTAGCTTCACTGTATGTGCATTATAAGGATACCAATATACTGCATAGTATAAACATTAGTGGAGAGCTCCGTGCTGTAAACAGCATAGAGGTGGAGGTAGTCCCTGCCTTAAAGTCACCGAGCAAATACTCACTACTATTGACTTCACTGGGACTAAGTTCATAGTAACTGTTTGCAGGCTCAGGCTCTTCATAACTTTCCCCTTCCCTACTTCTCCTGCCCATCCCTGCTCCCTTTTAATTACCCCTCCCCCATCTTTGTCCCACCCTTTCCACTCCTCAAGGTGAATTTTAAATTTTTTCCATTCCCCAACCCCCCCTACTACCTAGCCAGCTCTCTTTGGATTCTGCTTTCTTAGAGGGGACTCTGCCGCTGTTACTTTCTTCTGACATCTAGTGCTGAACACTAATGAGGATGTAAACCCCTGTTATTCCTAAGCCTATTACAGGCTTCAGTGGATTAGGCTGCGATATTAGTTGAGTGAGATAAAACTAACAGCTAAGTCATGAGACTGACAAAGTAATAAACCAACACTGATGAGAAAGCCGCCCCAAACGTAAAAGTCGGGGCATCTTTTTCTCAATTTGCAATGCAACTTTCCCTCTAGTCTTGTTCTTCCCAAATGTGAAATGTTAGATTGTCCTTTCAGGGAGCAAGAGCAGATTAGCTAAATCAGGGCTATATGCACATGCAGACTTGTGCTCAGAGAAGAAGCCAAATGCCTGCAGCTGTTGTTATATTCCAGATAACCTGGCATCCTATTAGCAGTGTCCTGGAGAATCTCTGCCCAGATAATATCCGCCTCTGCTCAGCTCCTTTTCGCATGGGAAAAAAGGGAAGCTGTCTGCCTGAGAAACAAAAGCCCATTCTTTGTGACTGTGATAAAATCGGCTCTGCTGAAAAATCTACATTCAAAGTCACCCGTGATGCCTTACCACTAAGATCCAGATTAGATCACAGGCACTTTGGAAGCCATGAAATTCTGAAACAGATGTGTCTTTTGGCATAATGATTTGTTACTGGTGTCATGTTTTTACCTGACTCCTAATGGCCTTCCTAAGTCCTATAGAAATGTGGAATAGTGCTGCTGTCATAGAGCTCTAACCACTAGCAGCCTACCAGACCATCCATTCCTGCCTACTGTTGCAGATGGCACCGAGTGGGTGGGGCTTTCTATTATTGCTTTGTTTTTCTAAGACCCAAATGGCTCCCCAGAGCAGAACTGCACTAATTACAAGAAAGCCTCTTCACTCTCACTAGTTTGCACATCCTGGGTGCTAACACTTCAGAGGGAGCCAGAATAGCCCCTTAGCCTGCTCTGGGAGGGCGCCAAGGAAAACAGCAGTGTCACACAGCTGGGGGCAGACACGGGAGCCAGCAGAAGAGAATGTTCCCAACAGGTTCACTGGTGCCTACCATTTTTTGTGTGTTTACCATATTGGCTGCAGCCTAATGCTCTTTAAATAGCACCTGAAGGAAGCCCTGGAGCGAGGCAACAGTGACTCAGCAATAACGTATTTTCCCCCACCACCTCCGCCTGCATTTCAGCTACCAATCACTTGGTTAATGTTTGTAAAGGACTTTGAACATACGCAAAGTATTATAGAGAGCCTGCAGCTTCAGCATTACACCACTGTTTGTGAAGCAACAGGGGGGGAGGGATAGCTCAGTGGTTTGAGCATTGGCCTGCTAAACCCAGGGTTGTGAGTTCAATCCTTGAGGGGGCCACTTAGGGATCTGGGGAAAATCAGTACTTGGTCCTACTAGTGAAGGCAGGGGGCTGGACTCGATGACCTCTCGGGGTCCCTTCCAGCTCTATGAGATAGGTATATCTCCATAAGCGTACTGAATTGTTCAGGTGGGAGTTGTCTTGCAAGATATTCCCCATTTCCCCCTTCTGCTGGCTGCAAAGGGATGAGGGCAGCTCTCATCACAGCACTGCTGGGCCAGCAGGAGGGCCTCCCCCCACGCCCCATTTCTGCATCACTCCCCTTCTTTGCCAACTGGGTTAAAGACAGATCTGAAGCCTGCTCTCTGCTTGGCACAGCCTGTGCTTTCACTAGATGCCTGGGCCGTTTCCCAGTGGGCACTTTGGTACTTTTAAAATTAAACTCTTGGGCCTGATGAATGTGGAGGATTTTATTGTTATTGCTTCAAACCAGCCAAGTCACCCATAAGGTGAGATTTCTCCCCTTCCCCTAGCTGGTCCATGTAGCTCATTTGGAAGTGCACAAGGAACTCGCTGCTGCATGCAGTTCTTTGTGAGCAAGGACCCTGGCTGGATTGGGCATGTTCATCTTCCAACTGTTTCTTTGGATAATGTCAGAGAACAGGGAGGAGGGCACTGGAATTGGTAAGTTGAGAACTCTAGTACACCTAGTCCTGAGAAGACTTGGAACACTCAACCCTGGAAAGGGACAAATGATTATTTCTTATTTGAATCATATTTATCATAGTGCCCAGGACCCCATTCTGCTAGGCACAATACAAACACAGCAAAAGGACTGGCTCTGCCCCCAAAGAGCTTACAGAGACTGTAACAGGGTGGCTCACCCGCCAAAGGGCTGTGGCGAGCCAACCCTGCTGACAGAATGAGTCACAGCTGGAAAAGAGCAGGGTGACTGTCCTGCAAAGCGCGGCAGGAGGCTGCAGTGAAGGGGAAAGGGGAAGCTCAGGGAATGGTAGACAGACTGAAAGGCTTCGGCGGGGAAGACGCTGACTAAGGGCAGGTCTACACTACCCGCCTGAATCGGCGGGTAGAAATCGATCTCTCGGGGATCGAATTATCGCGTCTCGTGGGCTTGTGGGCCTGGAAGCCAGAAGGCTGAACTCCAGCCAGGTAAAGCCTGAGAGACTTTGTATTGGGATCTAGTCCTGGTGAGAAGGGCTGGGGATTCTCTGCCTAAAGGGGGAAGAGTGATTGAACGGGGGTTGGGGCCTGGAGGGCCAGTACAGAAGGAGTCAATAAGTGGGGCCCTGAGAAGGGGAGAAATTGGTAGCAGGGCACTTCGGAATGACCTCTGGCTACGAGGGGGTGCTCAGGAGGCAGCTGGCCCTGTTACAGAGTCACAAAACAATACAGGGAAACAATGAGTCAATGTTGGGATCAGCATAACAGGCAGTGGCTCAGCACACCAGCAACCCAACCATTTTCATGTTTTTTATAGACTTCACGCCAGAGTGAAGTTTTAAAGAGGGTTTAGAGTTAGTTTTGCAGATGTTTAGAGGGAGCTCTTCCCAGGTGTGAGGGGCAGCAGGGCAGAAAACAAAGGTGCTTGTTGGAAAATGTAACAAGTAGACATCATGGGCTGACTGGAGGCAGGAGTTGACCTTTCAGTACTGAATAGATGATAGGTAGGGTGGGGATAGGTCATGACGGTCTTGAATGTGGGCACTCACAAGTGTACTGAAGGGGCAATCTGAACTGGCCCCCAGAGGAGTCAGACTGGATGACATCAGGGGGTCTGTCCCATCTCTAATTTCTCTCATTCTTTCTTCACAGATCTGCCTTGGAAGTTCAATCTGAGTTCAGCTTTTTTCCTCTCTCCTCATGTAAACAGAATAAGACGACAAGCTGGAACAGAACCAGATTTGTGGCTGTAAGCCTGGATCCTAACAATAATATGCAGTGTTTCTACAGCACCTTTTTATTATTGGCTGGTATTTCTAGTTTAGTAGTACCTAGTGGCTCTAATTAGGGCCCTGTTGTACCAGGAACTGTACAAACATAACACAAAGGATTTCAAAGTGCCTCACAAAGGTGAGTAAATATCTCTATAATACAGATGGGGACACTGAAGCTGAAAGTAGCTAAATGATTTCTCCAGCAGGTCAATGGAACGAGCTGGAGTAGAATCTACATTCCCTGCTCTTACCACCCAATCACATTACCTTTTTCACTACAATTGTGTTGGTTTGCTCCAGCGGCCCTTATCCAAAATGTTCCCTACTCACTCCCTATTGTTGTGCTGTCAGCTGGTCTCTAGCTCATGTGTTGATGCATTATTTGCTGCCCATCACTGTGCTATCGGTGCCTTAGGTTTATGATGAGACATTTAGGATTTTAATAAGAGAGATCAAACACTCTGCTGCCTGCAGCTACTGCTGTATGTATATAGCTTGTGCAGTGCTTTACCCATACAAAATATTATTAGGAGCTAGTCATCTTCAAAATCCCGTCTCAGAAAAAATGTATATAGTACTCTAGAAAAACATGTACAAGCTCTATATTTAACCAGCTCCAACAACTTGTAAGGCCAGATCAGAGCTCTTCTTGTCCTCCTGCTTGTTCATTTCTTTTACAAGCAGAAGGTAAACAAAATTCAATCTGCTGTAGATGGTGTCCAGTGAGTAAAGTCCAGCTCATGTATATTCTCATTGGTTGTTGATGTTATAATGACTATGAGGGGACAGCAATAACGTTACTTTAAAAAGTATTTTCTGTACAGGTTATTGGGATTTCAAAGTGAATTCCATTCACATTCTAAAGAAGAACTATTCCTACTGCATAAAATTCCTTTTCAGCTGGGAGAGCTGAAGTACCCTTTCAAATGAGGTGAGCTGCAACATCCCCTTGCTTCTCCTCTGTGCCCCTCTGTTTAAGCAGGTTCTAAGGTTTTCACAGCAGTAATTGGCTGGGCTGTGCAAGGTGATCTCTATCTGTGTTGCATAATTGGATTTTACAAGTAGGCAAGATCACTCCCTTATTTAAATACAGAAACTTAAATAAAGAGTAATGGCTACACTTTAGATTAAATAGGCCTGAACCCATTAAATGTTATCTCCCTTGAGTAAATAATTATTGGTTAGATCCTCTTCTATTGTATCAATAGTTATTGTTGTAACCTGTCAGATATTTAAACATTAATCCTGTTTCCTCTTTTGCAAGTGGGCAGTGACCATGGTACAGAGAGTAGGGAAGCCTGATTTGAAATGCAAGGCACTAGAGTATCTGCTTTTTCCGACTCTACACAATGAGAGGGGAAGCGTAAGCTCCAAATCTGAACCTCAAAGACAAAAGCCGGCTGACTCAATGGCCAATGCTAGGCATTGGTGTGAGTGAAAGGGGTGGTTTCTCTCCATTGTGATAATAGGGACAATGAGGATCTGATTTGAATTCTCTTCCTAGCCCAGCTTCTGTTAAATCTCTGCATCAGCCTCCCATTAGCCAGTGGAGCATTGGCCTGTGCCATCCACATGCCAGGGCTAGGGGTGGTCAGGGCTGTACCATTGGAAGCCATCATTGGAACTGGCAATGGAGTATTAACTCTTGGGATGCCCTAGCCCATGGTCAGCTCTTTAAAAGGATAATAGGGGACATCTCCTCTGCTCCAGTGGCACAGATGTGCCTGGGAGGAGAACATTTGAAAAGTTTAAAAACTCTTAAGGAGGTTTGAGTTAAAAAATAAGTTAAAAAATAATTGCAATGCTCAGCTCTTTACAAATAATCACTGATTATGCCTAGGGTGACCAGATAGCAAGTGTGAAAAGCCAAGGCACTTTTTTGGGGAGGTGAGCAGTGGGTATAGTTGCATATCTAAGACAAAGCCTGTAATATCAGGACATCTGGTCACCCTAACTATGCCTCACATTGCCCTGTGTGCGAGTTAAATGAATGCTGTTATCCCCATTTTGCAGTTGGGGAAACTGAAGCAAGTAAGTTGTTACTTACCCAGGTCCAAGGAGGAGATTGCTGTCACGGTCTGGATAAGAGCCCTGGAGCTGCTGGCTCTCAGTCCACGGCTTGGAATTTAAATTCACATGCAGGAGTCAAAAAAGGACTGGGTCTTTAGATAAATAATAGGAACATCCCCAGTTACCGTTGCTAGAATTTTTTTAAACAATGTAAGAGTTAGAGACCCTCATGCCTCAAAGCATAAACCACCCATTAACTGCTTCAGATTAGAAATAAGCAGGTGCCCAAAGGGGAAATTTACATAATTGCCCATTGTGAGATTTCTTGCACCTTCCAGTGAAGAATCTGAGATTGGCTATTGTCAGAGCCAGATATCTCATATGGCCTGGCAATCCATATGTCTAGAAGCTCTGAAATCACAGGAAGGGTGTGAGAGAAAACTTAGGGAAATAGCCCAAAGGAGTTCTAATCTAACTTTCTCTCCATGTAACTTCTGTCTAATTTCCCAGGTGATTCCTCTATTTACATGGGCACAGAGCTAGGGTGGGGGCTTGCTCTGAAGGACAACCTCCTTTTATACAATTTGTTCTTAATGTTTCTTGTGTGGTACACCTATAACTATAATGTTAGCAGAAAGAACAAGCTACAAAAGAGCAATGAAATTCTATATTAGAATTGAAAGTGAAAGAAGGCTGTGCTCTGTAATTTGTCTGACAGGCTGTTTCCAGGAAGTATCTGATGAAACTGATCCTAGAGCTTTCTGTAATACATAAATTAGCCTCCTCATAAAAGCGTTATTGGATCTGGTGATTAACTGAGAGTGACTCATGGGCAGGGGTGAGGAAGTGGGTGAAAGATAATGTAATGCTAGCCTGACCTGCATCATCCATTAATTTAAATGGAATTCTGGTCATTTGCTTTCCTCCCAATGTTCTTGGTCCCTCTTCTCTCAGCCACATGCTCCCTAGTTTCTGGTTTTCCTCTCATTCCCACAGGAAGCACATTGCAATCTAATGATCAAAGGAAGGAAGAATTTCAGGGCAACCATATGGTCATGGGAGGAACCATGTTTGTTAACTAGGAATATGGAATTGAATCCAGATTAAAAAACTAGTTAAGTGGCATTCAGTTCTGGTGCTAAGAGACAGTAGAGATGTGCTGTCTGATCACTCATCTTCTGTGTACTGTAGGGTGCGAGGCTTTAGGCTGGAGTTGATGGAGTAATCTCAGACTCATAAAAGCTGGTACTGGTCAGCCCTATTACATCATCCAGTTCCTCTCCCAAGGGCTAAGGAAGTAGCATTCCTATTATCAATTTTCTTATGTTTTCTCCATGACTTAGAATGGTAAATTTTATCAAAAAAGGCAAAGATGCAGATCACAGTTTGTAGGCACCACCTCTTCTCATTTCCATCTACCCCCTGGCTATGAAATTCACCATGCAAATTATATGGCAGCATCAATGCTATGTGAAGTATACAGTATGGCCAGCCTACTTCTGCTGGTGCTTCCGGCAAAGAGGCAAAAGAGCTGGACAGAGCAGGCACGAAGTAGGGAGAAAATAAGGGGGGATGAGAAATGCAACCTAAAGATGGTGTGAAATATCCTGCAACAGCTATTTCCTGCTTGTGCATTTTAGTTAAAAAAGGGAGATGCTGGAGCAGGCGTTAATTTGTCTGATACATGAAAAATGCATGTTGGGGGCGATGTACTATGCTGCATAGGAGCAGCGGCAAAGGCTCTACGTGGATTAGCATGTCCAGTCGCCTGGCTATCCTCCTATCTGCTCCTATCTGTCGTGGGAGGGGAGGCAGCAGCCTGTAGACTACTTGGCCCTTGTCTTATATCAGCTACAGCTGGAGGGCAGGGGAAGAGGGAGAGAAGGGAGACACAGGTGAGACAAAGGGGGGGTAGGCAAGAGGCAAAAAGGGGCCAGGGGCTTAATCCCCTATAGTTGTGCACTATTCCCCTACCACAGCCATTAGCACCCTTCCCTGTTCCCAGCACCCAAATACATCCTCCCCCCTATGCCTACCACTGCTCTGACCAGCTCCCGTATCAACTCGCCCCAGCCTACCCACCACACCTACCAGCAACTCCTTCCCCACAGCCCTTCCCCCCCACACACCCACTGGCACCCTGACCCCTTCCCCACAGCCCTTCCACCACCGGCACCCTCACCCCTTCCCCCCACACCCACCGGCACTCTGACCCCTTCCCCACAGCCTTTCCCCCACTGGCACCCTGACCCCTTCCCCGCATCCCTCCCCCCCCCCCCGACCCATTCCCCACAGCCCTTCCCCCCCACACCCACCCTCACCCCGACCCATTCCCCACAGCCCTTCCCCCCCACAGCCACCGGCACCCTGACCCCTTCCCCACAGCCCTTCCCCCACTGGCACCCTGACCCCTTCCCCACAGCCCTTCCCCCCACACCCACCGGCACCCCGACCCCTTCCCCACAGCCTTTCCCCCACTGGCACCCTGACCCCTTCCCCGCATCCCTCCCCCCCCCCCGACCCATTCCCCACAGCCCTTCCCCCCCACACCCACCCTCACCCCGACCCATTCCCCACAGCCCTTCCCCCCCACAGCCACCGGCACCCTGACCCCTTCCCCACAGCCCTTCCCCCACTGGCACCCTGACCCCTTCCCCACAGCCCTTCCCCCCACACCCACCGGCAGCCAGACCCATTCCCCACAGCCCTTCCCCCCCACAGCCACCGGCACCCTGACCCCTTCCCCACAGCCCTTCCCCCACTGGCACCCTGACCCCTTCCCCACAGCCCTTCCCCCCACACCCACCGGCACCCAGACCCATTCCCCACAGCCCTTCCCCCCCACAGCCACCGGCACCCTGACCCCTTCCCCACAGCCCTTCCCCCACTGGCACCCTGACCCCTTCCCCACAGCCCTTCCCCCCACGCCCACCGGCACCCTGACCCCTTCCCCACAGCCCTTCCCCCCACACCCACCGGCACCCAGACCCATTCCCCACAGCCCTTCTCCCAAACACCCACCGGGACCCCGGCCCATTCCCCACAGCCCTCCCCCCCCATACCCACCAGCACCCCGACCCCTTCCCCACAGCCCTTTCCCCCCCCGTTCCTCACAGCCCTCCCTTTCCCCTTCCCGCCCTGCCAGCTGCGCGCAGCCCCCTCCCCAGTGAAACGGGCCATTCAGCACCCTGGTCAGCTCCGCCAGCTTCTCCCCTCTCTTCTCCCCCCCTCCCCCCCGCCCACAATGAAGATGGCGGCGGCTGCCGCCTGCGCCGGGCGGGCGCTACCACTGCGGGGCGGCGGGAGGGGAGCGGGAGGGCGGAGCGGACCATCGGGGCAGCCGGGAGCCATGTTGGGGCTGCGGGAGGAGGCGATGCCACCGCCGTGGAGCAGCCCGGCCCGCACGGGAGGCAGCCGCCGCCTGTAGATGGTGGCGGGGCGGCGGGGGGCAGAGCCAGAGGCGGAGCGGGGCCGAGGGAGCGCTAGGGCCGGGCGCCCAGGGGCGGGGAGAGGGCCGGGGGGAACATGGCTGAGCCGCCGTCGCCGCTGCCGGGACCGAGCCGCCGGGGGCGGCTGCTGCTGCTGCTGCTTCTCCTTCTCCCTTTGTTCCCCCTCGGCCGGGGGGAGCGGGGAGCCGAGGGGCCCGGGGGCTGCGCCCGCCGCGGGGAGCGGGGACCCGGGGAGAGCCGGGGGCAGGAGGGGCCGAGCAGGGGGCTGCCGTGCGCGGGGGGGCCGCTGGCGGGGCTTAGTCCCTCCTGGGTGAGCTGCGCGGAGCCGGCCCCGGCCGCCGGGGGCAGCGGGGGCTTGGCCGCGGGCAGGGGGGTGTCGCTGTGGCTGCCCCCTCCTGCGGGCGGGGGGTCGGAGGGGAGCCCTGCCGGGGAAGCCGCGGCGGGGCAGTGGGTCTCCCCGAGCTGGCTCGGGGCCCCCCGCTGAGGGACACGAAGAGGACTCCGCGCCCGGCAGCTGCCCAGGGGGAGCGGGCCGGCGGCTCCCCCTGCTTGTGGATTATAAACGCCCAGGCGCTGCCCCTGAAGCCGCCGGGCCTGACACGGGAGGGCGCTGGGCAGCCCCCGCACCCAGTGCCCCGGCGGCTGGGCAGCAGCGCCGAGCCACGGCCGCAGGACTAGCGGGAAAGGCTGCACCAAGCCGCCGAGGCACCAAGGCGGGGAGCCGGCCGAGCAGCCAGGGAGCGGTGCGGGTCCGGAGCGCCCAGGCATCTTCGCCTCCCTCGGGACCGACTGCAGCGGGGCCCGGAGCCCCGGAGAGGAGGCGAGCGGACAGCAGTGGGGCCGGGACAATGGGGCTGGCTCCCTGGACAATGCGGGCGGCCAGAGGGACGGAGACTGCCTGCGGCTGTGCGAGCCGGAGCCACCTGCGCGCTGTCACAGGGGCCCCGAGCTCCCCCGGGAGCTGGCTGAGCGCGGCGGGCGCAGGGCACTCCCTGCATGGCGAGAGGCTGTGCGTAATGCAAGTGTCCAGGCACCAGCCCAGTCCCGGAGCGTCTAACTGCACGGATCCTTGGCAGCTGGAAATCTGGGGGTCCCTGGCCCCGGGGGCGAAGCCCCGGCAACCCGGAGAGGTACCCGCCGGCCTCGGAGAGCCGCTCCTGGTTTGCAAAGATGCAGCTGAGGCCGCCACCCCGCCGCCGCGGCCGCTCGCACCTCAGTGAGTGGCTGACCCTAGTGACCTGCCCTTCAGCTGTGTGCAGGGAGACAGCCGCACGGGGGCACGTCCTGCCGGCGCGCAGGTGAGTGCTGGGGGGCCAGCCCCGGACCATACTGTGCGCTTGGAGAAAGCTACGAAAGGGCAGGCGCAGGCCGGTGAGTTGGGAGAGGCCGTTTCAGCACCACCTGCGCCCGGGACAGCTCCCAGAGCGGAGCTAGGACTCGATCCAGCCCGCGCTCTCGCCCACGCCGCACAGAAAGCAGGATCCCTGTCTGTTTTTTCACCTGTTTGATTCCACCAAAGGCTGTTTACAAACTCTCTGCTTTGCCGTGGACTTTGGGAGCCCGTCAGCCCTGGAGCTCTTTGCTCACCTGCCAGTAAAAGCCTAGTCCAGCTATACAGCTTGATCTATCACATTATCCGCCTGTCAAGCGAAGGAGGAGGAGAGAGAGTGCATTCCCACCATTAGTAAGGACTGGCAGGGCAGCCAACCGCCACCCCCACTTCCCTCAGTACAATTACCAGGTTCAGGTGGCTGAAAACCAGCCTCCAGGGACTCCTGTGATAACTATGGCAGCACAAGGACCCCCGATTCAGGGGAGGCTGGGAAGCTAGTCTACTCCATGGATGCCCTAATGAATAGCAGGTCCATGGAGCTGTTTAGCATTGACCCCAAGAATGGTCTCATCACCACCACCAAAGCTTTGGATAGAGAGACTATGGACCTGCACTATTTCCGGGTTACTGCTGTGGATCATGGGGTCCCCCGCCTTTCTGCCACCACCATGATTGCTGTAACTGTTGCTGACCGAAATGATCATGACCCTGTTTTTGAGCAGAGTGAGTACAGAGAGACTATTAGGGAAAATGTAGAAGAAGGCTACCCTATCTTACAGCTGAGGGCCACGGATGTGGACTCCCCACCCAATGCAAACATCAGGTATCGATTTGTGAATGAACAAGCAGCCCACTCTGTCTTCGAGATAGATCCCAGGTCAGGTCTGATCACCACCAGTGGGCAAGTGGACAGAGAGAAAATGGAGAAATATTCTTTGGTGGTGGAGGCAAACGACCAGGGTAAGGAGCCTGGCCCCAGATCTGCCACGGTTAAAGTCTATATCACAGTTCTGGATGAGAATGACAATGCCCCTCAGTTCAGTGAAAAACGCTACATTGTCCAGGTGAGAGAGGATATAAGACCCCATATGGAAATCTTGCGCGTTACTGCCACTGACATGGACAAAGACAATAATGCTTTAGTCCATTATAACATCATCAGTGGGAACAGCAGGGGCCAGTTCTCCATTGACAGTGTGACTGGGGAAATACAGGTGGTGGCACCTTTGGATTTTGAAGTTGAACGTGAATATGCCCTGAGGATACGTGCTCAGGACGCAGGGCGCCCTCCTTTGTCTAACAACACTGGCATGGCCAGCATCCAAGTAGTGGACATTAATGATCATGCCCCAATCTTTGTCAGTACCCCTTTTCAAATCTCCGTCCTGGAAAATGCCCCCCTTGGCCATTCAGTGATCCACATCCAGGCGGTGGATGCAGATTATGGGGAGAATTCTCGTCTGGAATATAAACTAACTGGGGTCTCAGCTGACACCCCTTTTGTGGTGAACAGTGCCACTGGGTGGATCACAGTGAGTGGCCCCTTGGACCGTGAGTCAGTGGAGCACTATTTCTTTGGGGTGGAGGCTCGGGACCATGGCTCTCCATCCTTATCTGCCTCCGCTAGTGTCACTATCACTGTCATGGATGTGAATGACAATCGACCTGAATTCACCCAAAAGGAGTATTTCATCCGGCTAAATGAGGATGCTGTTGTGGGGACCAGTGTTCTCAGTGTCACGGCAATCGACAGGGATGTGAACAGTGCCATAAGCTACCAGATAACAGGGGGGAACACCCGTAACCGCTTCTCTATCAGCACTCAGGGAGGCGTGGGGCTGATCACTCTCTCGCTACCCTTGGACTACAAGCAAGAGAGGCGCTATGTGCTAACAGTGACTGCCTCTGACCGGACCCTGCATGACAACTGTCACATTCATATCAACATCACTGATGCCAACACCCATAGGCCTGTGTTCCAAAGTGCCCACTATTCAGTGAGTGTCAATGAGGACCGTCCTGTGGGCAGCACTGTGGTGGTAATTGGTGCCACTGATGATGATGTGGGGGAAAATGCCAGGATCACTTATTACCTAGAGGACAATATTCCTCAGTTTCGTATTGATGCGGACTCTGGTGCCATCACATTGCAGGCGGAGCTGGACTATGAAGACCAGGTCACCTACACCTTGGCCATCACTGCCAAAGATAATGGGATCCCTCAGAAAGCGGACACCACCTATGTAGAAATCATGGTGAATGATGTAAATGACAATGCCCCTCAGTTTGTCAGCGCTCACTATCAAGGCATTATATCGGAGGATGCCCCTTCATTCACCAGCGTGCTCCAGATCTCTGCCACTGATCGCGATGCCCACACCAATGGGCGGGTACAATACACCTTCCAGAATGGGGAGGATGGGGATGGGGATTTTACCATAGAGCCCACCTCTGGGATTATCCGTACTGTCCGCAGGCTGGACCGAGAGAATGTCCCAGTCTATGAGCTGACTGCCTATGCTGTGGACAGGGGGGTCCCCGCGCAAAGAACCCCTGTCAACATTCAAGTCACTGTTCAAGATGTGAATGACAATGCCCCTGTTTTCCCAGCTGAAGAGTTTGAGGTTTTGGTGAAGGAGAACAGCATTGTGGGCTCTGTGGTGGCCCAGATCACAGCCATTGACCCAGATGAGGGACCTAATGCCCAGGTCATGTATCAGATTGTGGAAGGCAACATCCCGGAGATCTTCCAGATGGACATATTTTCTGGGGAGCTCACTGCCTTGATTGACCTGGATTATGAGACAAAGCCCGAGTATGTAATTGTGGTCCAGGCCACGTCTGCCCCCCTGGTCAGCAGAGCCACAGTCCACATCAAGCTCATTGACCAGAATGACAACAGCCCCGTCCTCAAGAACTTCCAGATCCTCTTCAACAACTACATTTCCAACAGGTCCAACACCTTCCCTTCCGGGGTCATAGGGAAGATCCCGGCTTATGACCCAGATGTGTCCGACAAGCTCTTCTACACTTTTGAACGGGGCAATGAGCTGCACTTGTTGATTGTAAATCAGTCAAGTGGTGAGCTGAGGCTGAGCCGTAAGCTGGACAACAATCGTCCCCTGGTGGCCTCCATGCTGGTGACAGTCACAGGTAAGATATTTAAACTCTTTGGATGACTGTGATAGTGTAACATTTCCTAGAGACGTTCAGGTGGTTCCAGGCTGGAGACTCCAACATGTATCTTGTGGTGCTGAGTTTTCAGCATTTGGGCCATTATTTTACTTAAAATCTGAAAAAATAAAATAAAATGGGCGCTTATGATAATATCCATACAACTGGAACGTCTTGTAAAGTGTTTGAAATGTAAGGATGACAATGTTGTATAACAGCAAAGTGTTGTTATTTAGCTAGAGGATCGGTTAGTCGTAGCTTTAAGCATGAGGTGCTTTCTCTAGTAAATGCAAGGATCTGGGATGCACTGCATAGGACACTGGCTTGGGAAGCATGCTGCTTTTCCTGGTGGCTGAACAGATTGCTCCTGCTGGTTCCTAGAGGCTGCTGACCCAGGGGCTGAATCTCTGCTTTGCTTGGAGCCCCTTCTAGCTCAGGAAGTGAGCCATTCCCATCCTTTGGGGCCTGCGCATGCTCTTGCCACTGTGCTCTCAGCCTTTGCTGATTCAGGGAGTGGGGGATCAAGCTTGGGGCTTGAACTCAGCCCCTTAAAAAAATCTTATTCAAATGTTTGCTGTTACCATTCCCCTTTCTGTTCTCCCGGCCCTTCCAAAAATAGTTCATGCTTTAAAATTCTGGTTTTGGAATATTAATACTACAAATATTTAGGGCTCCATTTTCAAAAGCAGCTTTTTGGAGTCCAGGTTATTGCATGCACAGAAATTGGATGTAAAAGATCACGCACACAGTTTGAGAAGAGAGGTTTAAAATGTATCCCCCTAAACTGCCAGTGTAAGTCCTTGTGTGCCATGCATCCCCTGTATTAAAGTGTGTATCCATACTAACCTCCTCTGTGACATAGAGAGTTACTATTATCCCCACTTTACAGATGTGGATCAGAGGCACAGATAGATTAAGTGACTTGCCTGAGGTCACACAGGAAACATGGCAGAGCCAAATTTGAATGTAGATCTTGTGAGTCCCAGTCCCTTGCCTTTACCACAAGACCATCCTTCCTGCCTTGTATAGGGTGTTTCTTGAAATACCAAATAACCTATGTGTGACTTGTAGAAGGAGGTGGGGGAGGTGTCCATTTGGAGGGTATCAGTGACACAGGCTAAGTTATTTAGCTGTGTCTAGGGAGGCATACATTATTCATGACTTTCCACAGATCCTCAGCTTCCATCTAACCCTTCCTCCCCCTTCCCCCACCCTACCAACTCGTTTAGTGAGTGAGCTCGGAAAATAAGGCCCTTGTTTCTTTCAAAAGATGCAGTATGGGCTTTAAATGTTGATATGTTCAGTCCAGCCCAGCATACTCAGCTACAGCACCTCACTAGATTGAGGTTCTTTAGGGGTTAATTGTAACTGCAGGGCAGGGTAATATCATATTCAGACACACACATGCACAGGCTGATTACTAGAGATGGGGGGAGCCGGGCTGACCTTTCTTGCTTCTGCCAGAGTAGGTTTATGCAGGCTCTGCCTCCTAATACACTTAACCCTGTACAAAGACAGGAGGAAATCACATTTCAAGGCCTTGCACTAAACTACCTTAGAACAACAAGGCTCTTGAAATTACCATGTCATCATTTTCCAGTGGAAGTGAGGCTAGAAAAAGCTAAGCTCACCGTGGCGAGAAGGATAAGAAAGGAAGCCCAGTCTTGCAGGAGGGGAGCAGAATGGAAAACGTGCCTTTTGTTGGCTTCAGTGGGCACTAGGGGTGTTTAGGTTTAGACCCTGCTTTGTAAGAATGTCACCTTCCTGTAGCCCTGGCATTTTTTATTATTCTGTTATTTACTGAGCACCATCCATGCACTTTATAAACATATAGTGATGGAAGGCCCAAAGATCACAGTCAGAATCAACACAAAATTACAGTGACATCTAAAGAAAGGGCTAGGGGCATTTTGCAGATTAAAATGAACTGAAATTAAAATTTGATTACACTGTTCATTTATATACAGTGCAGTCCTAAAGCCACTGCACCAAAATGAACTTCCTTCTGTAATATGAGTACATTCATTTCCGAAGATTCACAGCAATAAAAGCACGTTGGTAAGATACCCAGAGCTATTATCATATAACAGACCAAGAACATTCCCAGTGTGGGAGAAGCTTTCATTGCTCTGTGTGGGTTTTTGGTCTCTTTGGTAAAATGCTAGAGGGCTACAGACTGGAAGGAAGGTTAGAATATAGCACTACATTGAAGAATAGATTACCACTCAACTGAATATATTAATATACAAAACAGAATATACCACTAAATTGAAGGCTAAGTGCCTATTCAGTCTCCATCTCTGTTTGGCTGCCAGCTGTATTTTTTATCTACTAGGACCCTGTCATTGGTAGGGTTAATATGGTGTGAGGAGGAAGGGAAGACTTTGATAGTACTAAAACAATATTATTGCACAGGGGCTGAAATAACAAAACCACTGATAGGCAGCAAAAACAATAGAATTCTTTGGCTCAGAGGAATAAAGTGTTTGAGTTGGAGTGGCAGGTCTCAAAGGAAAATGTACAGGAGTTTCCTGAAGGCGGGTGGGTGTTTCCACCTGGATTCTAGGGTGACCAGATGTCCCGATTTTATAGGGACAGTCCCGATTTTGGGGTCTTTTTCTTATATAGGCTCCTATTACCCCCCACCCCATGTCCCGATTTTTCACACTTGCTATCTGGTCACCCTACTGGATCCCCCTATAATCCCTCTGAAAGACCCCAGGTCAGACCTACACTCTGTCCAAAGAAGGCTGGATGCAGCTCCCTATGGAGCCAATCATCATTAGCGTCCTCTATGCATAAAACCCACCCTGGGGTTATTGCATCATCATTTTAAGCATCTGCTGCTGTTGAGCCAGGATACTGGATTAGATGAGCCATTGGTCTGACCTGGTATGGCAAGTCCTATGGCAGGCATCATGCACGAGCCTTTTCCTAGGAAGTGACAAGTTCAAAGCCACCATGCACAATAGCTAACTATTCCATGGCAGCTAGCATTTTGCATGAGACTTTGTCTCATCAGTGCTTGAAATCTTTTACAGTGGGTATCAATGCACAAAACCTTCCACATCCTGGCAGGTGGTGAGAGTGCATGCCCAACTCGAATCAAAATGGGTTGTACTTCGGAGTCCTACTGCAGCAGTTGCTGCCCCTCCCGGACAGCTCTGGTGACTAGTCTTTACCAAGTAGCCAGGAGCCTGAGAACTTGCAGCTGTCATCCGTGCCTTTGTTACTCCAGGCTGCACAACTGGAATATGTTCTATTCAGGGCTACCTCTGAAGTCCACCCTGAAACACCAGCTGATTCAGTATGCAGAGTCTGGGTAGCTCACAATGAGCACATAACATTGTTAATTCAGATCTCCGAATGAGACCCCTGTTTGCGTCTCGGTGCAATTCAAAGTGTTGGTGATGATCGTTAAAGCTCGGAAAGGTCTGGGAACCAGTTATCTAAGGTGCCTCTTACCTTATACTTTACCATAGCATTTAAGATCAAGTGGGGTGCACTTGTTGTCAGGTCTTTAGTTTAAACACTCTGAGTCAAATCACTCTATTGAGGTCAATGAAGTTACGACAGGGCTGAATTTGCCCTCCATGTCTGTTGCCGAGTTTTTCTCTGGAGAGGCCCTGCTTTTGGAATTTGCTCCCCTTGCAGGTCCATTAGAGCCCAAGACTAGTAACTTTAGAGCATGGCACAATATACACTTATTTAGGTTAGGTGTTAAGTAACAGTTTGGCGTTGTCCTTGGATGTTATGTTTTAATCTCCATATTTAAAGCTACCAAGGCAAGAGGCCCTGTAACTAATTTTGTGATAATAAACTATGTAAGTTAAATTTGACCGGATTCACAAGGTCTCACAAATCCCCCCAATTACATATACCAGAAACTTGAAAGAGCTGCTGATGCCTTCTGGAAAATAGAGAGGAACATTTACCTCAGAAACAGTTCTCTCTTAGTTTCTCTTTCCTTTCATGCCTTTCTCCTAAAGACATTTTTGTAAAAAAACACCAAGATCTTTCCAACATAGGCATCTCTCTTGCTCCTTATTCCCACATGTGAACATTGTGAATCTTTTTTTTTGTGATGGCATCATCATCTCTTAGACAACTGATTGTGATGCTACAAACAGGATTATGACATGAGACAGGGACAGGAACATCAGAGGCTGCTGAGCTCCTAAAAGACAAAGGTCCCAGAGGACATACAGAAAAGCTGGTGTTCAGGGAGAATTGTTTCTGAATAAAATGTTTTCTATGAGGCATTGATATCTCTGTAGCTTTGGCTTATGGGGCCTGGTGATTGAAGTGTTAGGAAAAACAACAGTAAGAGTGTGTATTCTGCATCCCTCGCTGTTTCTGATTGGCTTGGCATTGGGCACCAGAAAAAGAGCTATCATTAGGGGGAAAGGGACTACTGAGATATTCAGGCTTGAGTATTAACCATAAACTGGGATATCCTGAATTGAACTTGTTCCCTGTACTTTGGAGATGGGCTCCAAGTGTGCAGAACTAGTCTCTGAGGGCTGCTTCCTCAGGCAGCATTTGTCATGAGCAGATGTAATTGTGTCATAATGTAGCATCTAGTAACGTTCACTCTGGGGTCAGAGGTTTGAACGTGATTGGTGGTTGGCTTTCTGCTAGGTCCATTGGCTTTCACTTACCCAGTATCTTTAGCAGTATAGTGCCTAGATATAGTGAGCTAGATTCTTGGCTGTTGTAAATTGACATAACTTCACTGAATTCAATGGAGCTGCATGAATGTATATCAGCTGAGAATCTGGCCCAGCATGACTGGCACCCTGTAAATACCTTAGTTGGAACAGCAGAGCATCCTTACCCCCATTCCCAACCCAAGTTCACTTTCCTGACAGTCTTTTACCCTAAGCCAGTGGCTCCCAAACTTGTTCCGCCGCTTGTGCAGGGAAAGCCCCTGGTGGGCCGGGCCGGTTTGTTTACCTGCCGCGTCCGCAGGTTCGGCCAATCGCGGCTCCCAATGGCCACGGTTCACTGCTCCAGGCCAATGGGAGCTGCTGGAAGCGGCGGCCAGTACGTCCCTCGGCCCGCGCCGTTTCCCGCGACTCCCATTGGCCTGGGACGGCAAACAGCGGCCACTGGGAGCCACGATCGGCCGAACCTGCAGATGTGGCAGGTAAACAAACTGGCCTGGCCCGCCAGAGGCTTTCCTTGCACAAGCAGCGGAACAAGTTTGGGAACCACTGCCCTAAGCCCATGTGTCTAATAGGAATCAACAGCCAGGGTGTCCATAACAGCCTGGTGAATAAATAAGTGATTAGTTGCTGCGTGTTTGGGGAGAAGAACTCAACCTGTAAAGGATAGTAGGAAAGAACCAGCAAAATAACATATTCTGCTATTCAGATGCATGTGTGACTCCCATTACTGATGATGGGAATTATGCAGGTTTATTGACAAGAGTTTAGACCCCAGCCTTGAGGTGGGGGATCCTGGGATTTGGATTAAACAATAAAGAACCCTGGAAAAACTGTATGTGACTGCAAAGGATATAGGGGGTCTGTGCTAAGAATGGCCATGCTGTACCTTATACTCCCACCCCTCCTACTGCAGCTGTGGTGCCGCTAACCTCAGCCCTGCTTCTGACATCTTATACTGTGTCTTGGGACTGTAACTTTGATCTCTACAACCAGCTAAGCAGACTGGTTTTTGTCCTCTGTAAGTACTGGTTCAGTTGGTCAGCAAAGGTGTCGTAAAGGACAGGCAGGGAGATTAAAGAACCACTTTCCAAGCGGTTCCAAGCGCCATGTTAAGTAAATGCAGGAGCAAACGTCTCCCCCTATTCCCTGTGCCATGTCACAATGGAGTATTTTCCTGGGTGCATTGTTCAAACTGACTTGTCTAGTGTTCCATTGCTCATTGATTGGGTTTTTAATAAATGTGTAATTCCCCCCCACACCCATCCTAAATCCTCACACTCCCTATGTTCCCATCACCATTGGCAATAATTATCTCCATTGGCTGGCAGTCTCAGCAAGGAGTCCAGCAAGGCAGTCCTGGGCATGTCAGTGGAGAGTAATTAGAAGCTCCTGCTGCTACCAGCAATGCACAGGAGATAAAATGAGCTTGACTGCAGGCTGTGGCCAGGGATTGAAGGTTGTGTCCTCCTTGCTCTCAGAGAGCCTGGGGCCGGGGTGTAAAGACCATACACGAAGGCCATTTATTTACTAAAATACAGGCACGCTTTTGTCCATGGCTTCCACCATGGATGGACCCAAACCTACTGTTATGGAGGTGTTCTCTGGCAGAGAGGGACACAAAGCCTCTGCAAAAGCTCTCACACACTAATGTTCTCTGCTCCAGGGCACTGAATAACAAAGCAAAGTGTGTATGTGTGTGGGGGAGAAACAGAAGGAGCCTCAAGCCAGACAGCCCCATGGCTGTGAGAAATTAAGAGGCCCCCGTGTGACTGAAGAGGAGATAAAGATGCTAGGCTGCTTTAGCAAGTCTGGCCACCCTGCTCTGCTCCTTTCTTCCCTTTCCTCTTCAGAGGGTGTTTTACAGAATGTGGCTGCAATTTTACCTTCAGTTCTCAGGCCATTAACTCAAGAGCAGCCTCTGAGACCTCACAGCCTCTCTTCACTTGCAAAGTTAGCCTGGGATGGTCCATCATAATGCAGCATTGAGTACCTCATGGACTAGGTTGGTAGATGAATGGAAAAGAACCCTCTCTGAACCCCCTCCAATGAGATCTAATCATCTCAACCTGTCTGAAAGGAGAAAGAGAGGTGTATGTGTGTGACAGGGACAGGAGGTGGTGCAGCTTGGAAGAAGGATGGGAAGTGAGGAGTTGACAACTGATTCCTCTCAGGCCATCTAGATGGGTATCTCCTCCGGGAATAGATGGATGGAGTGGGTGGCTGAGCAGTTTTCCAGCTGTATAGCTGGATCTCCCTTGGGGAAGTGAGAGAGACAAGGTGGGTGAGGTAATATCTTTTATTGGACCAACTTCTGTTGGTGAGAGAGACAAGTGTTCCAGCTACACAGAGCTCCTCTTGGAAAGCTTGTCACTTTCACCGACAGAAGTCGGTCCAATTAAAAATATTACCTCTCCCTGCCTTGTCTCTCTTATCCTGGGACCAACCCGTCTACAACAACAGTGCAAACACCTGGGGCATTGAGGCACGCAGGCCTATCCAGGGCCCCTGTTCTATCAGGATAGGTGGGCTTATCCTGAGGGGGTGGAGCACTTGGAGCTGCTCCCTCAGTCTCTATAGCTATATACCTCTCCAATCTCTATAGCTATATACCTCTCCAGCTTTGTACGTGGTTATTGTAAACCTCAATTCATTGCAAAAGTAGCAAGCCCTCCTCCCTGCTGCTGAACCTGGGTGTGCCCTGAGGCTGGAAGCTCTCTTTCCCCCTCTCCTCGCTACCTTCCCTCTAGGCAAGTTTCCAGGACACCCCTCTTTGTAGGACATGAATATTCACCAATATCCGGCTCTCCAGCCCTTCACCAGGGCCTGGATTTAATCAGAATGGCTGAGGAGTCTGTGATTAAATGGTTCCCCGGGGTGTTAGTGCCTCCAGTCGGCTTTGGGCTTGCTTTGTTTTTTTGGAGGATCATTCCCTGGACCATCTGCTTCCCCTTAATGTGGCAGGGACAGGGAGGCCAGGCAAAGGCCTGAGCTCCGCAAGGGCAATGCTGTCAGTGGGATGCATTGTGTTGTGCAGACAGTGAATACTGAACAGCCCACATGGGGTCACTTGGACTCGCAGCCCCCTTGTGTAAAGCAGGGGCTGGGTGGTATGTTACAATGAACAGATCTTCATGCTGGTGCAAACAGGGGATGCATTGTCAAGGCCTGGTGGAGTCTCTATCGCAGCTTTGTGCTTCAGAAGCACCATCCATGGTCTGGATTCTGGTATCGCTTGTCGTCAGAGGTGAGATGAGTTTGCCAGTCTCAGCGTCATCCCTAGTCTGCAGCACTAATATGGCATAAGTCCATTTTGTGAGGACAGGGGGAAATAGAGGATCCTCCAGAAATTTGGTCTCAGGCACATTCCATTTGTGGGGAAGTGCCCCTCGGAATGACCCTCCCAGCACTTGGGTGAGAAGGGCTGATTCTACACAGTCAGCCCGGGGGGGGGGGGAGAGTGCACAGGGTTGGGATCCAAACTGTCACATTATCGGGATCCCCTTCATCGGGTCTGAGTTCCCCTCAGGAGACATCAGGGCTGCTTCTTCATCTCCCAGGTCTCCAGAGACGAGGGAAGTCCTGAGATGAGTCCAACACTGGCTGCCCCACTAGCTCAGTTATCGTATCTGTAGCACTGGAAACACGCAGGGCACTTCACACTGGGTCAGCTATGCTAAGCCGAAAAGTAGGAGCAGCTGCTGGGCAGCCGCGCTGCAGCACGTGGGAAATTCCCTGTTTCATCACAGCTTCTGGGACCCACTGGGTCGATCAATCTGAGGTATTGATGAGCTGTTGACAGTCCTGCTGTCTAATGCTGGATAGACGCTTCATCCCTCCCCCCGGCACATCAGCCACAGGGAGAGAGCTCACCACTCCCTGAGCACATGGGCATTATTTAAGAGGCAATGAAGGCTTGAGGGGGGTGCAGAGATGTGTGGGTGTCAGGTGTAGAGGGACGGAAGGGGGCCCAGGCAGCATACTTGGGGCTTGGGCAGAAGCTCCTTGTTTTTCCCTCCTTGTTCTCTTTCTGCCTGGCAGTGTTGATGCGGCTACAGTGACTTTTGTTGCCTCTCCCTTCCCATGTCTCTCTGCCTCCTACTCACCATAGCCTGAAGGCAGCAGTTCAGGGCTCAAATACAAGGCAGTGGGGATGAGGGGCATATCCCAAGTCTAGCCAGCAGCATCTGAATGGGGATGGAAAGCTTGTTTCCTTCATCCACAGGCTTCTCTAGACAGGTGCTAATTGTGCTTTCCAGTCTCAGGGCAGATGAGGCCAAAGCCAAGTACGCACCCAGCCCCCTGCCTCCAGTCCAGCATGTCGCCTTCTCACTGCTGCCAGGCATTCTCCTGTCCAACCCAGAACTCAGACCCATGTCAACTAAGCTCTAACAGCTATAAATCAGGCACATGCCCCCTGCCTATTGATTGGCACTGAACACCCTGTGAGCATAGTGAAGGGAGCTCCTCTGTCTATGGGTGGGAGCCATCTGGGATGGAACCAACCAAACACACAGATTGTACTTGCAATTACTGGAAAAGAAAATGGGCAAGGAAAGAGGAGGCAGTGGGCTTGCAGTGCAGAGTCTCAAATCCCCTCCCTTCCTCCAGACAGGGGGCTGCAATGCAAGGTCTTAACAACCCCCCTGCCTCACGTGGACAAAGAGGCTGCCATGCTGGGATCCCAGCCCCTCCTGATTCTGACAAGGGTACTATAGGGGATTTCAAAATCAGTGCTAGAGCAACAACCTCCCTGAAAAGCTGATTAACGAAGCGGAGTAAAAAGGGCCAAAGGGCTACTGTTTATTTGGAGACCTTCATACCTAGGACTTGTAAAAAATCTCATTTAACATTTCCCCTCTGCCTGGCACCATGCAGCCCCACGTACCTGCGACAAAGTGCTAGGAACCTAGAACCCAGGGTACGGCTCTACCGCAAAATAACCCTGCAGCAGCAAGCCCTGGAGCCCAGGTCAACTGACTTAGGCTCGTGCTACAGGGCTAAAAACAGCAGCATAGACATTCCCAGTTGGGCGGGGACCCAGGCTCTGAGACCCTCCCCCTTGCCAGATTCCAGAGCCCGGGCTCTAGCATAAGCAGGAATGCCTACATGAGCCTTAGAAGCCTGAGTTAGTTGCCCTGGGCTCTGAGACTCACGGCTGCAGGGTGTTTTTTGCAGTGTAGATGTCCCCTAAGGTACAGTACTAGCTACTTCCCTCAGGGAATGGATTTAATTGGGGGGGCTGGGTGCTCAATGACTTAATTAGGCAGCAGGCTGATGAGCTAATGAGAGCAATCAGCCTGTCAGCTGAGAACAGTTAAAGCACAGGAAGGAAGGGTAAGGGAATGCAGCAGGGTGTGATCTTTCCCTCGCTCTCTCCCCAGGGTGGACTGAGAGGAAGTGTACTTCCAATTGTATGTTGTTGCACAGGGCTGTACTGGTGGAGGGGACCCAGGGAATAGCACTGGTATCTATAAACTCAAAAGCATGCAGCCTGTTTGTGGTGGTCCAAAGGATGGAGAAGGCAGCCTGTTAGAGTGCCTCGCCGCCTCACTACCCCATAAATGGCACCACCACCTCTGGGGTGGGGAGAAGCAGTCAACATCCAGCACCTGCAGGGAAGAGATATGGGGCAAATTTCAGTTCTTATGAAAGTTCCCAGGGATCTGTCTTGTCCACATAGGATGAATGGGAGCTCAGCTTTTAGGGTCTGGTATGAAAAAACTCACTCACTGTAGAGTGGGTGGTGCTCAGTTTGACCCAGATGAGAGGAAGAGCTGGCATTTGGGTGTTTCATAGCCCTTAGCCATCCCTCTAACTTCTGAGGTCTGGATTTCCAAGCTAGACTGATGGTCCTGCGGACTGAAGGCCTCTCTCCTACAGAGCAAAGCAGCAGTTGGGGAAGCTTCCCACCCACCACCTTCTGCCAACAGAGAGATCCCCTGTAGCAATCAAAACGGTGTTTATGCTCCATGGCCTAGCCAGTCCTTGATTTCTCTGATAGATGTGGGCTTTGTGACACAGGCCCCAAATTCATCTCACGCGGGGGCCACCAAACAGTTCTCCAATTTTGACAACTTCTTGTCACCGCATTCTTGTCTGGGATTCTAAGTACACCCAACAATCAGGAGGAGAGCACACATTCAGGACACCCAAATGGATGGCTCTTGGTTAGATCATGTTGCTTCTCTCCCTGAGACCTAAGCAGGTAAAAAGCATCCTATTGGTACTGGTTGGAGCCAGAGTTGTTTTCTGGCCTACACCAGCCTGTGTTAACCTCTATTCATACTGTTTCAGAGTAGCAGCCGTGTTAGTCTGTATCCGCAAAAAGAACAGGAGTACTTGTGGCACCTTAGAGACTAACAGATTTATTAGAGCATATGCATCTGAAGAAGTGGGCTGTAGTCCACGAAAGCTTATGCTCTAATAAATCTGTTAGTCTCTAAGGTGCCACAAGTACTCCTGTTCTTTATTCATACTGTGTAGATGGCGATGGTTCCCTCCATTATCCCCACCGCCACCTCCTCTGCCTCTAAGTCGGACAGAGTCAGCAGTGGGGGCTTCACAAGGAGAACTCGGGTGAGATTTTCTGCCTCACTTCCACATGAAACGTAAGGAGTTGGATTTAAAATGAAAAGCAAGCCCCCAAGCCATCCACCAGGAGATTAGCTCCTGGGTGATTGCTATGGTGCCTCTCCTTCCTGTCCCCCCTCTTTCTCAGCCCTGTTTGAATCTTATCTCCAGAGCTCCAGTGCCGGTGTTTGTGAGGGAGGCTTCCACCGGAATTTTCAGGGTTGCAGAAAAGCAGTCACCTTTTAGAGAGAGAAAAGGGAGAAATTTCAATCTTTTAAATCCTCCCAAGCGCTGAACTTCAAACGGGGCTGAGGAAATCAAAGGGCTGGCGTCTCGGCACAGCAGCCCTGGAGAGAGTGAAACAATACAGCCAAGTTGCACAGGCAGCTCAGAGGCAGAGTGGGCCTGGTGGGGGCTGGAGGACTGTTGCAGTGAAATGGGGAGCTTAGCACTTAAATACGTTGGCCCTTCATCTCCTGAGGCCAAGCTTCCAGTTAGAGCTCAGGAGGGTTTGCAGCTCCCAGTGCTGCCAACAAACCTACAACCTCAACCTCCGACATGGCCATTTGTGACAGATTGTGCTGGGCTCTGTGATTTGGAGCCTTTACCAGGGATTAGACTGAGTCCCCCAAACTCATTTCACTTGTGAGCACAGTAAGATCTGAATGCAGCTGTCTGTTGGAGTGTCATCCCTCTTGCGCATCCCAGCAACAATGCCCACTGCTTGTATGTAATGCATTGAAGCCCAGGTTATGTCAGCGCCGCCGGAGATAGTGAATGCAATTATCTCCCATTCGGCAGGGCTGGCAGCACAGACATGGAGCAAGGGGCTGATAATATCCTCCTGCTGTGCTGTCCCTAGGATACAGGCTCTCCCTTTCACAACGCCATGACATCAACAATGTGGGGGGAGACCAGAAGGACTTTTGGGTCCCCCCAGACCTTCCACTGAGAACACAATGATGCTTCTCTGCGCAGCAGCATGTGAAGGGTGGGACAGAGATTATTAATATGAGTTAAAAAGCTCTGTGCACTTACACTAGTAATTAAGGCAGCTCCCCCCCTTGGAAATGGTAGGAGCCATTCTGACTGTTGCGCGAGGGCCGCATCTCGCCTTTGGTGTGGTGTCCTGCTAATGGAGCGGTCACACTGGCTGAGGATCCGGAGGTGCTTTGTTATAGCAGAGAGGAGCAGGCAGCATGGGTTATAGATAGGCAGAGTAGCTGAGAACTCATCTTTCAGTTTTCAGCTGCAGGAAACAATATGAAAGGTGTATAAATAAAAGCACAAAGAGAGCGGAGATGTATGGGCCAGAGCGTAATGACTTGACTTCTTATTCTCCGGAAGCTCTTTTGCTGGAGAGAGCCATTCCATCACAATCACGTTGTCCTGGGGCTGCTGCTGTCACAGGCACTACTATTGGGCTAGGAAGGAGCCCGCAGGGAAAAGGTAGAGCCCCCTCACCTCCAGGCCCTGCCACAGCTCTAGGGGCAGTGACAGAGCAGGAAGCTGTGTGCAGAGAAACTGAGTCCTGTGTCTCTAGCAGGTTGGTTGTGCAGGAGAAAGTCTCGGCATCACAGCTGTGTGATTGTGTGTGGTGAGGGGAGCTGAGGTTGTTGTACTGGCCCACAATCCTTTGGGGGGCACAAACTAATGATGCTGCAAATAGCAGCATCCCCTGGGAATCGGGCGTATCCTGGAAAAAGCAGGGCGGGTGGTTGCACCAGTCTGGGAAACAGGATGCTGTGAGTTCAGCTTGAATGCATCGGTGCACTGTAGAAGATAGGGCCGGGTGGCGCAGTGAGGCCTGGCAGCATTGGGTTGATGGGCAGGTCTAGGAGGCTGCTGTTTGTGTGAGCTCAGGCAGATCATCATGCCAGCAACACTGAAACCTCCAAGGAGAGGTCAGTCACTGATGCATAGGCTATGCCTTCTCAGCACAGCTGGGGGATTGATAAGGATGTCATTTCTTGGGGGGAGGGCATTCCAGCAGGACCACTCAAATACCTCCCATAGCCCTGAGTCCATTTGCATCAGTTCTGGAATGGTTCTGTGTCCCCCTTTATCTGGGCTCTAGCATTTGCTAGGCACTGATATGCAAACACCCTCTACAAATGGTAACTCTGGGAAGAGGGACCTTCAGAGGAATGTCCTGAGAGACCTTCGGCTTCTCGAGTTCAGGGTCTTGGCCTGCGGGTGCCCATTGCTGATTTAACTCCTCTGAAGGGTCGAAAGGCACTATCAGAACATTCCCCCCCCCCCCAGTTGCTGTAGGGGCTCTCCAGGGCATGGAGGGGAGGTTAAGAAAAAGGACTGACAGTGCGTTGGCCTCCCCAGTGCTGCAGGGGCTCCCTGGTGGGACACCAAGGGGTGAGTGGGAGGAGGGGAGGCAGTTGCAGAAGGTGGGGTTCCAACCCAGACCATGTAAGTTATCCTAGTCACAGTGGCACAGCCCCATAAATCCACTCACATCTCTTTGCTTTTCCTGCCGAGATGAATGTTTCCTTTGAACCCTAAGCTATGTCATAAATCAGAGCGCCCCTCCCTTGTGTGTGCTGAGTCCCAAGCCGCAAGATATTCCTTGAACTTGGCACAAAAATGTTAACAATAGCGTGGATTAAAGACGCCCTGTGTTCCTGTGAAAGGGAATGTGCGAGGCCATTTCTGGGGGATCCATTTTCCTGTCAGACGCCAGGCCCAATCTTTCTGCAGCAGACAAGGGAAGAGTAATGCCCCTTCCAGGAAACCGATCAAGGCTCTTTCAAGTGGTGCTTTGCAGAGATGATCGCACTGGCTCAGGAAGGGGAGAGGGAGGAAATCGGAGGGAAGGACACTGGTTCTGTAGCCTGCAGGCCTTTTGTGTCTTTACAGAGGACCAGCTCCATCCGTTTACCAGCACTTTTAAGGGGTTAGCACTTTTAAGGGGTATTGGGGTCCGAGTCAAGGTGGCCGAGCTTGGTCTCAGGTGCAAGTCACCTCCCCTGGTCCAGCAAGTTGCTGCTTTGGTATGAGTTGCTGCAGCCGTCCTAAACACTGAGGCTGGTGTGAATATTGGCTCACAATACTGGTGCCTGCCAGTCTTGTGGCTGAAGAAGGTTTGTTTTTAAATCCGGAGTTTCCCAGAATCTGTGTTGTGTGCAGTGCTGAAGCTGATACCTGCATGCAACTTGTCGCCGCCCATAGGAGAAGTTCACACAACAGCCACCCAGGGAGTAGACAAGTGAGGACTAGCACCTTGTACATGTGAAGGATAAGTGCCAAATGACACCAGGGCAGCTGTCTAGTAAGTCTGAAGACGGATTGTTCCATTAGATGGTGAATTGAAAGTTTTCTTATGATTATTATAAAACATTCCTATAGCACTGTAAATTTCCCCACGCCTTCACAAAGCATCAGCAGAGCACGTGCCCTGCCCTGAAGAGCTCCCTGGCTCACGAAGAGAAAAATGCACAAGGGGCAGGAAGGTGTGGGGATTTCTCATGAAGAGAAGAAGGGTCAGATTCATCCCCGGTGTAACTCAGCTAACGTCACTAATGTGTGGGGCCTGAAGGAAGCAGGGGTTGCAGGAAGAAGCGTCTTCCAGGAAAAGATTTGAAGGAGGAAAGGGAGGGGCCCCTTGGTGGCTGAGATGTGTGAGTGGGATGGACTTGTGATCAAATGGGGCATTGGAATATTTCCTGACAAAGCCACTAATTTGCTGTCAGTTAGTATTAAAAAAATTAAATCACTGCGTAGCCATGTCTACACTAGGGAGCTTAAGGGCACAGCTGTACCGATGCAGCGGTGTCACTGTAAGATCACTCATGTAGCTGCTCCGTGCCGACAGGAGAGAGCTGTCTCATCGACATCATTAAATCACCCCCCCAACAAGCAGCGGTAGCTATGTCGGAGGGGAGAGCATTTCTGTCGGTGTCACTTATGTCACTCAGAGGGGTGGTTTTTTACACCCCTGAGCAATAGAAATTATACTGACAAAAGTGCTAGTGTAGACATAACAGAAACCTACTTTTCCCCTAGTTAGATCAGGGAAGGTTAAGAACAGGCCTACCAGGGACCAGCAGGCTTCATACAGGGTAGGGTAGTTAGCAGGATGGAAAACTATGGCCCAGCGCACTCCTGACGAATAAAGAACCCATGGCATTTTTGCAAGATTCAGTGTGTTAGTCTCATTGTCTTGGCAAAACCCCAACTGGGTAATTATAGTCTTCCATTCTATGGCTAAACCCTAACTTGGCTCTATCTACCTACCTTCCTACTCATCACTGCAGTATCTAAGTTCTAAGCACTTCCTGTGCTAAACTCTTGCGTAATGTTGCTGGGAAGTGCTGCTGCACTCCACCCAAAGCGAGATGCGTTTTAGTGGGAGGGAAAGTGGAGTGATGCGGAGTCTAAAGTCGGGGGAAGCTCTATGTTGGCTGCCAGCAGCACCCTGGCCACCAGGGGGAAGGGGCCGCCAGCTCGGAATGCCCAGGGTGTGGAAAGTGATCCCTACACGAATTGAATTCTGTGAAATATTTGACGCTTTGAAATGCCCTGAAGAAACCAGTTAATAACAATGGTGTAGTAACAGTATTAGACCCAGGAGTCTGCCTTGTGGCCTTATGTTTTCCTATCTGCACTGCCATGCGGGCAGGCCTCGGGGGCAGTCTCTCACTGCCAGGGAGACTCGATGCCATCCCTGCTGGCCTTTGAAGGGAGTCCCACACAGGACCGGCTCCAGGGTTTTTGCCGTCCAAAGCGGCGGGAAAAAAAAAAGCCGCGATGGCAATTGCGATCGGCGGCACTCCGGCGGCAGCTCCACCGCGCCACTTTCTTCTTCGGCGGGAATTCGGGGCAGGTGCTTCCCTCCGAGAGGGACCCGCCGCCGAATTGCCACCGAACAACCCGACGTGCCGCCCCTTCCCCTTGGCCGCCCCAAGCACCTGCTTGCTGGGCTGGTGCCTGGAGCCAGCCCTGGTCCCACACAGCCTATTGCCTTGATTGCACGTCGCTCCCTGAGATCTGCGTTTGGAGGAAGGGTCGCTCTCCACTCTCATTCCAGAGGAGGCAGGCTTGCCCCCCTGAGCATTTGGTGAGCTGAGGACTCTGAATCTGAAGTCGTGGGGATGCTGAGTGTTAGCTGCTAGTAGCCTGCGCTCCAGAGGGAAGGGGCAGTCACCTCAGCATGCTCCAGGGATGTTCACGGAACAGGATCCCAGGGGCTGGAGTTTGTTTGCAAGGAAGATAAAGATAAAAGAGAATAAAACAATTCAAGTTGAAGGAGGAAGGAAGAGCAGAATGAAATGGGGAGCAGATGGGGAGGAGGAAGGAAGCAGTGAGACAGGCATAGAGCCTTTGAGACCCAGGAGAAGAGAGGAAGGGGATGGAGAGGGAAGGGGAGAAGGCAGAGGGAAGGGGGGAGGGAAAAGCAGAAAGAATTAATTGACAGAATACTAGTAGCCAAAACACATTGAAACCCTGTTATCTGCTCTTAGCTCCCGCCACCCCAGTGCTCACTTACTCCTCAGCCCCTCCCTCCCCCAGCTGGGCCCATGGCTAGCCAGCACTATTGCTTGCTCATTTTCATGAGCACCCAATTTGCTCCCAAGTGTGCAAAGACCCAAATCAAACAGAGCTTAGTGGCAGACTCTGCCCAGGTCCAGTGTGTGCTGAGCACAGCAGGCATGCGCTCTGGTGCACACCCTGTCATGCTGGTTATATATACAGGACTCATGTAGTGTGTGATTCCATGTGTTAAGTGGTGGCACAGACTCATGCGCCAGAATCTCAGCTATCATTTTAAAAAAAATCTAGCCCTCATGGTAGCAAGGGAAGCCTTCCAAAAGTGACCTGAATGTAATCAATGCAGGACTGTCTGCCTGAGTCTGCAGAGTGCCTGAAACAATAACTCTGTAGTGGAACTGCCCTCTGACGCTCAGTGGAGAATTAATTCTCAAACATAATGATGACAGTTTAAATGGCACCATTGCTGACTATTTCACTGTCAATCATTTCAAAAGTAACATCCTTAGGCCACAACCCAAGCTGCCTTTTTCAACTGCCAGAGACTCAGCTTCCCTCTGACAGCTTCTGTGGTGGTTGTGGTGTGTTGTTAATACACCGGTCGGTGGCACGCTGAGAACTGTACATGCAGAGGTAGTGTAATGAACGGGATTCAATATCCAGTGAAATACCAGTGTGGGAAGGGCTGTACTAAGTGGGTTATTCACACTGAACACACTGATACACTGAATAGTGGAGGGTATCAAAAATTGTTGCAGAGACTTCTCTCTGGGTGCTGAAGTAGCCACAGAAATTAGGCCTGGCCATGGGGTTTAGGCCAAGCTTGAAGTGGGATCTGTGGAGCTCTGGTTACTCATGGATAGGGCCCTACCAAATTGATGGTCCATTTGGTCCATGTCTTGATCATGGGATTTTAAAAATCATAAATTTCATGATTTCAGCTATTTAAATCTGAAATTTCACGGTGTTGGAATTGTAGGGGTCCTGACCCAAAAAGGAGTTGGGGGTGGGGGGGTTGCAGTACTGCTACCGGCAGCGGCGCTGCCTTGAGAGCTGGGCAGCTGGAGAATGTCAGCTGCTGGCCGGGACCCCAGGTCTGAAGGCAGAGCCACGACCAGCAGCAGCACAGAAGTAAGGATGGCATGGTGTGGTATTGCCACCCTTACGTCTGCACTGCTGCCTTCAGAGCTCTGCCCTCAGTCAGCAGCCACCCCTCTCCAACTGCCCAGCTCTGAAGGTAGCAGCGCAGAAGTAAGGGTGGCATGGTATGGTATTGCCATCCTTGCGTCTGCACTGCTACTGGCGGGGTACTGCCTTCAGAGCTGGGCACCTGGCCAACAGTCGCCGCCCTCTGGCTGCCCAGCTCTGAAGGCAGCGCAGAAGTAAGGGTGGCAATACCACGACCCCCCTAAAATAACTTTGTGATCCCCCTGCGGACTTCCTTTTGGGTCAGGACCCCCAATTTGAGAAACGCTGGTCTCCCCCCTTGAAATCTATATAGTATAGGGTAAAAGCACACAAAAGACCAGATTTCATGGGGAAGACCAGATTTCACGGTTCGTGACACATTTTTCATGACCGTGAATTTGGTAGGTACCCTACTCAGAGCTCTATCCCACTCATGCCCTCATCTTCCAGTCAAACAGCTGCCGTGCTTTAATGTTTTCCTCATCTCTTCTGCAGACGGGATCCACAGCGTGACAGCCCAGTGCGTCCTGCGTGTCATCGTCATCACAGAGGACATGCTGGCCAACAGCATCACTGTGCGGCTGGAGAACATGTGGCAGGAACGCTTCCTCTCGCCGCTGCTCACCAGCTTCCTGGAGGGCGTGGCCACTGTGTTGGCCACACCCAAGGAGGATGTCTTCATCTTCAACATCCAGAACGACACGGATGTGGGGGGCTCGGTGCTGAACGTCAGCTTCTCAGCGCTGGCTCCCCGCGGCGGCCACTTCTTCAGCTCGGAGGAGCTTCAGGAGCAGCTGTACATGAAGCGCATGACTCTGACCTCCGTCTCCATGCTGGAGGTGCTGCCCTTCGATGACAACGTCTGCCTGCGGGAGCCATGCCAGAACTACATGAAGTGCATCTCCGTGCTCAAGTTCGACAGCTCGGCCCCCTTCATCGCCTCCCCGTCCACCCTCTTCCGGCCCATCCACCCCATCACAGGCCTGCGCTGCCGCTGCCCCCAGGGCTTCACCGGGGACTACTGTGAAACCGAGATCAACCTGTGCTACTCCAATCCCTGCCATAATGGGGGCATCTGCACCCGCAGGGAGGGTGGCTACACCTGCATCTGCCACCAGCACTTCACAGGTAAGGGCCTGATCCCCGCTGAGGGGGAGGGGCACATTGTGTTGTGAGCATGGCTCTACCAGGCCTGGCCATCAGTGGGGAAGACGGTCTCTGCTATCCCAGGATAAAGAGACCTGCTTTCTGACGTGTCTTTGCCACACACCTTTCCAGCAGTAATAATCCTGGGTCTTCGCTCTGTAAAGGCGCCAGAACAGGGCGGGTTGGTTACGGCTTTTGTATCCGAAACGACCCATTGCAGCAGCGTGTCAGAGTCTCGTTGGGAATGGCTCACTAGAACCACAGGGGCAAACGCTGACTTGGTCAGCTTAACCCTTCATCCTTCCAGAATGGGGACCCTGTGGGTCTGTCAGACCCTGTCTGCCTGGATGGACAATAGAGTCTAGAGTATGGGAGACCGCCTCCCATACTGGGCAAAGCGTGGCACTGGGCTGAGCAACTCTGTCTGCCAGGCTGCTACCCTCTCACCCCACAGAAGTCCCTGTGTTTCCATGGTGCTGTATGAAACAGGGTAAAGGAGAGTGGTATTAACATGGCCCTGAGCAGTCTCCTGGTTTCCTCCCATCCCCCTCGCTCCTGAGGAATCAGCTGCTAATGCTGCAGACTTAGTGGATTCTGCTGCTTTGAGTTTGTAAAAATGTCACCTGGCTTGTGTTTGCTGGTTTAACCAGGACGGGAGGCACTAGGTACAAAATGCCATGGCCCTATGCCTGGCACCGGGCCTGACAAGGGAATCAATGCCATGGGAGCTCCCGGCTCTATGGAGCAGTTTGTAACAAGGCTGAAACCCTTTGACTAAAGCGAAATGCCTAGTCCTAGCCCGGTATGTCGGGAAGTGGGGATTTTGGGGTTACCCCATGGAGAAGGGACTCTCTCCTCTTCACGCAATCGCTTTCTCAGAACAACAGTTTCCCAGGGGCTGGGGAATGTGCATGGGGTGGGGAGGAAAGAGGCAGTTGTTTCTGCTCATCCTCCCATTTGCTCATGGCTGCAATGCCACAGATGTTCCAGGCTGGCAGACATGACGCTCAGGTGCCTCCCACACATGGAATCCACCCTCAGCTCGGCAGTGGCTGGAGCTTTCCATCCTCCGCGGCCTCTTGTCCCTGACAAGTCAGAAAGTTTCATTTCACTCGGGGAAATCAGACAGCTCCTCTGAGCCACTGCTGCAGAGTGCACTGAGGGAGCAGTAGGGAGACTCCTGATGGAGGCTCCAGCCTCTGACGGTCACACAGATCTATCGCTCAGCTTCCGACGCGTCTCCCCAGCCAGTCAGTTTATCAGCATCTGGCAGAGCCACTCTGTGCAATTACGTCTCCTCCCCCAGCAGGTGGGAGGGCAGGGAGGGAGCCACTCTTAGGAGGGGGAGTCAGGCTGGCTGGTGTATGGCATATTCAACCGGGGGAAATGCGGAGACCGAGCATCACTCCAGAACTGCCAGCACCCCCGCTGGTTGGGAAGGAATGGAGAGGTTGGGTCGCGCCGTCCATCAGGGAAGGAGATTCTAATAAGGGTGTAGAGGCTGCTAGGCTGAACCGTGAATCTGTACCCCAGTCCCAGCCCCCGGGAGCATGAGGAACAGCTCGCACTGCAGGAGTGTGACCAGGACTGAGGAGCATTGGCAGAGCTGTGTGGGGCTGGGCCAAGCCTGGAAGAGTCGAGGTGCTGCAGGTCAGGAGTGAGGGGCATTGCAGACCTGTGATGGGCTGGGCCAGGCCTGGAAGAGTCGAGATGCTGCAGGTCAGGAGTGAGGGGCATTGCAGAGCTGTGATGGGCTGGGCCAGGCCTGGAAGAGTCGAGATGCTGCAGGTCAGGAGTGAGGGGCATTGCAGAGCTGTGATGGGCTGGGCCAGGCCTGGAAGAGTCGAGATGCTGCAGGTCAGGAGTGAGGGGCATTGCAGAGCTGTGTGGGGCTGGGCCAGGCCTGGAAGAGTCGAGGTGCTGCAGGTCAGGAGTGAGGGGCATTGCAGAGCTGTGATGGGCTGGGCCAGGCCTGGAAGAGTCGAGGTGCTGCAGGTCAGAAGTGAGGGGCATTGCAGAGCTGCATGGGGATACTAGGACTTCAATAGATGGGGGTGCTCTTGGTCAGGACTGAGGGACATGGGGAGGAATGCAAGGACTGGACTGGCAGAGGCATTGGCCTCCTAAACTAGCCCTGTGCTTGCTGCATGGAGAAGTGGGAAGGGAGCCTGTGGCTGCTGGTGGAATGAGGATCTCATTTGCTGGCTCCCAGGTCTGTGGCTCCCCTCAGCTGGGAAGAATTGCTGTGGGGGATGGGGGGTAGCAGATGGCAGGGTTGTGAGCAGCTCCTGTGTTGGTGGTTACTGGTGAGATAAGCAAAGTCAATAGTAATTAACCCCCAGCATTTAAAGTGTGAACAGACATTAGCAGAGAGGTTAATGAGCTCATTTCCCTGTCACTTCCCACCCCCCACAAGCAGCCAGGCAGGTAACAGGACCTAGTGCTGGGTAGTTCCCTGCTGGGCTCTGGAAGCCCCAAGGAGACAAAATCGGAAGAGGCACCTTCCCACCCCAGGTTCTCTCTGTCTGTCTAAGTGCTTCAATAGCCCTCATCACCTCGTTTCCCAATCCCTATCTCCCACTCTGTCGCCTGAGCCCAGCTCTGAGCATCACCCCCTGGGCTGATCAAAGCCTTGTCAGGGCTGACAGACATGGGCAAGCATAACTCAGCCAGCGTGTGGGGAGAGGGAGTGTCAGCCTGCTGGGAGGGCCTGGCAGGTAGCCTGGGCCAGCCAGCACCTGTGTGCACACAGGGTGCATTGCCCTGCCAATTCTAGACCAGATTGGGCCTTTGGATGTGAGCAGGGCCCTGTCAGTGCCCAGGACTCTCACCCTCCTACTTCTAGCTCTGTTCCTTCTCCCTCATGCACAGGGTTCTCATGGGCTGTCCATGGCCCATTGCTCTCTCCCTTTCCTCGCCAGGAGTGTGTCTCCAGCCTGGTTACACACTTTAATGGTTCACCTAGCAACAGCAGCCTCTAATGTGTCGTGGGGTAACAGCACAGAGGCCAGGCCTTACCTAGAGCTGGGCTGTGGAGATACTGGGGCCTGGCAGGCAGATCCCCTTGGAGTAATGAGTTGGGGCCTGCCCTGGATCGCTGTGCACTGGGAGGGATGCTGAAGTGGCCCTGGGTTTCTGTGCTCACTAGAATCAGGCTGCTTGCCCCACAGCATGTCACCAATGTGATGTAGCCCCATCCCATTCGAGGGCTGTTTGATTTGGCCGATATCTGTCACCAGGGGAGGCCTGTGCGATGGGCCCAGGCTAATTCTAGGCTGAACGTCAGCGCTCAGAAACAGATTCTGGGGACGGCCCTGGTTGTGCTCCTTCAGCACAAAGAGGGTGGGCTGGTGTTGGGAGGGAAGTGAATAGCTGTTCCCTGGGGATGAGACAGGTATGGGGTGGTACTCCAAAGGCAGTTCTGGGTGGGTGTGGGGGACACTTGCTGTTGGGTGGAGGAAGGGCCAGTGTAGTAGATACCACAGGAGAGACAGACCAAGAGGGGAGAGCAGAGAGTCCAGGACTGCAAGCCCTGGGCTCTGAGGAGCTCTGGAGCCTGTGACCACTTGAGGAAGAGGGGAGGAGGGTGAGGAGTTCCCAGCCCTCCAGCTGGGATGAATAAAACATGGCTGCTGCTTCCTTCCTTCCTTCCAGCCCCCCTCCATCCCCCCCACAGTGCCGGCTCAGAGGAATACATTACTGATCCCATCAAAGGGAGGGAGGGTGCTTTCATTTCAGAGACAATGAAAAATGTCTCTGGTTCCCTTGGGTGCATGGCTGCCTGTTCCCAGATTTAAAGTGACAGGAACTCCCCCTTTGATAGCTGCAGGGATCAGCCTTGATCTGTGGTAGAAGGGAGACACAGGGCCAGGAAAGAGAGAACAGGAGGCTGATGCTGCAAACCTACAGCAGGCAGGGCAGGTGTGTGTGGGAATCCCCCGTCCTCGCAGCCACCGACAAGGGCTCCGGTTTGCAGATGGCAACTGTGGGGGCTTAGACTGCAGAGACCAGGATGTGGGAATTCCCAACGGTCATGTGGTATCCGGCTCCACCCCTCTGGAAAGGCTGGGAGATTCGTCCTGAGCCGAGGCACAGTGCAGGGACAGAGGTTTCCAGATACCGTGTGGGGTCATTACAAACATAACCCAGCTGAAAGGGGTGGTGGCTAGCTTGGGGGCAGGCAACTAGAGACAGTGCTTTCCACCTCCAGTGCTCCC
The DNA here is from genome assembly GCF_011386835.1 of Chrysemys picta bellii. Classification (NCBI taxonomy): domain Eukaryota; kingdom Metazoa; phylum Chordata; order Testudines; family Emydidae; genus Chrysemys; species Chrysemys picta. The sequence continues at coordinate 23,824,396 of NC_088797.1, read as the reverse complement.
CTTCCAAGGGGTGGGGGGACTCAGGTCATTGGGCCTGGCTGTTCCAGGGGCTGGAGGAAAGAGAGACAGAGCCCTTCACCGGCTGGCCAGCTGTAGCTGTAATTGTGGCCATGGCCTATGTGAAATGGGTGTGGGGTGCCAGTCTGGTTCCTGCAGGATCACACGGGCTGGTGCTAGTCACCTCCTGTGGGAAAGCTCAGACCAGAGAGGCCTTGGAGAGTAAACTCCTCACCTCCTGGGGACAGAGTCCCTCCAGGGCAAGGCTGAGGCACACGGGCAGGGCGGCATGGGAGGGAAGCCTGCCCTACCACTCCCTGGCCTATGCCCACTCCCACTCGGTGGGTAGATAAAGCTGGTGCTCTCCAACTTGGCACCCTGCACCAGTAGAGTCACAGGCCCAGCTCCTCCCAGGGGGTTAGGGTCCCAACTCCCACTGATGTCAGTGAAGCCTAAATATCTTTGGGGGCCTGGGCCAACGACTTCAGAGACCTTCCCTGGAGCTGTCCTGGGGCAACACTCTGGGGGTTACAGGGTGTTTTCCCTATGGAGAAAGGGAGCCTGTCAACCTTGGCCATCCCAGGGTCACTGAGAAAGAAGTTTCCTGTTGAAGAAAGGAGACCCAGCTTCCTCCATTAGCTATATTGTATAGCGTGCCGGTGAGATGCTCCGCCAGCAATGCTGCAGGGCACGGCCATGAGGGTTTCTTCTTAGTGGAACTGATTAAATGAGTGCATGTGAAACTGAGGGACTGGAGTGCTGAGTACTCAGGAAAGGGTGGGCAGGAGCGGCTGAAGCATCCCAGTACTGCTCGGCTGATACACTTCATCCCCTGCTAGTCCAGCCCTCGGCTTTCCCCACACAGCTCTGCTGATGCCCCACAGTACTGACCACAGATCCTGCCCCCTCGTGCAGCAGGCCCCTTCCAGCCTCCCTGGGGTAGAGACTTCCAGTTCCGCAGGAATTGTGAGCTGATTTTCGTATGCAGCGAGACTGAGAGAGTGGGACTCGTTGCATTGGTGACATAAGCAAGCTTGTGAACTTCGTTCTGCAGGGCTACATGTGTAGTAAGAGCCTCAATAATTACGAGTTTGAAGGTGTTCTCGGCCATGCCATAAAGCCCTGTATGCGCTGGTAGCTAATGAGAGAGTATTGAAATAGACAGGGCTGCCCAGAGGATTCAGGGGGCCTGGGGCAAAACAATTTCGGGGCCCCTTCCATAAAAAACAGTTGCAATACTATAGAATACTATATTATCGTGGGGGCCCCGGTGAGGCCTGGGGCCTGGGGCAAATTGCCCCACTTGCCCCTCCCCTCCCCCCCAGGCAGCCCTGGAAATAGAGAGGGATTCATCCCGTCTAACCCTGGAATTTTATGGTTCTCCATTCCCTCTCTGGAGCCATAGGCAGCAGAGACAAACCCCAGTGGAACTGACATTTCCTGCCTCAGTGACCATGGCAAAGAGTTCAGCTTGTCTGAATGATGGCGCAACTTTGAACTTAGGGCCCTGCTGAAGTTCCAGCCATGGCCTTGCGTGGCAGGCAGCGCCACCCAGTGGCCATGCAGGCAAATGACAACAGTGCATTCGCTGTTGTAGCTATGTCCGTCCCAGGATATTAGAGATAAGGTAGGTGAGGTAATTTCTTTTATTGGATTGACTTCTGTTGGTGAGAGAGACAAGCGTTTGAGCTTTGTGTAAGTCCAAAAGCTTGTCTCTTTCAGCAACAGAAGTTGGTCCAATAAAAGATATTACCTCACCCACCTTGTTTTTCTAACAGCGTATGCACAACAGACCTCTACGTAACAGCACAGGAAGCAGAGATGGAAAAGACCCACTAGGTCTTGCAGCCTTTCTCCCCAAGGCCAACGCGGGATTGCTGCCCCAAGCCAGTGGTCCAAGCCAAAGGAGATTCCCTCTAAAGACAGAGAGGAGTTCACTCTCCAGAGTTTATGCAATCTCTGGCCTTTCTACTGGGCCTGCTGTCAAAAAGTTCATCGGATGGCACTTACACTGGTGGTTTATAATGAATACCCCAGTCCATTAGGCTACTGGACTAAAGCCAGGCCCTGTGTCCTGTTACCTGGTTTCCTGGCGGTGGATTGGGTTCCCTGTGGATAACCCAGGTTCTGTTACTCTGGGGCACTAACCCCATTCCATCTCCTTGCTAGTCCCTTCATGGGAGCAGTAATGTGTGCCCTTTACTCCTCACACCGCTGCCAAGGCAACAGATTGAAATAAGGAAATGGGATGGCTTCAGTTAGTGCCAGCAAAATCTGACTGTGTCGACTTGCGCCCCTGCTATTCCTGTCTTCCCTTGCAACTCCTCAGCCCTGGCCTGTGCTACCCCCTTCTGCTCCAGTTGTGGGCCCACACGCTGTGCAGCCAATGCACCTCGGTTCACACCTGCAGCATCCCTGATACTCTAATTCTGGTCTCAGCAAAGCTCTACTCATGTACCGCAGCCCAGACCTGCAGCCTCCCCCTCATTACATCCTTGGGACTCCACCTAGCTCTGCCGATGTCCCTCACTTCTGACCTGCAACCTCCCTTTTATCCAGGCCCACTCCCCTCCGAGCAGAGACCCCTGGAAGCTTCTGGGTTGTGGACAAACCTCCTTTAAGGACTAGGCTGAGGACAGCAAACTCATTTCACTTATAGCTATGAGCCCTGGAGGAGACAGCCACCATCAATGCTGCAACAGAGTGAAAAGCCAGAGAGGGCCGTTGTAGTGTCTTACTGGCCTTTACAAAGCATTTCCTTCTGCTTGGACCTCTTTGCTATGCAATATACTAACCTGTTAGTGCTTAGTGCCAGGATGTAGGACCCTGTTAGTTGGCAGCAGGGGCTTTGATGTGGGAATAGCTTTGGGAATCTCCATGCCGTAAGTGCCCATCTCACCCGGAGCAGAGAGGATCTCTAGTGGCTTCCAACTTGGGGGTAAGGTCAGAGCTGCTGGGTCCAACCATCAGTGAAGCCTGGCCAGGTGCCTGCAGGGATCAGGTCACATCCCTGCACTCGTGCTCCAAAGGGAAGTGCTTGCACTGAATGAACTCTGTGAAGTGAGGCACATGTGGGGCCCAGCTCGCTGTGTCACTATCCCTGAGACTCTCTGCGTTAGGGGGTTGCCTCTGGCTGCCCTCCTCACACCTGCAACTGGATCACTCTGCTGTGCTGCGTCGTGATGACTTGGGTCTGGGCTCGTCATAGGAGGAACCCTCTGACCTGTCTCAGCCAGGCCCCAAGTCTGTCCCATAAGAGGAAGACGGGAGGGTTTATGAGAGGCCCTCTGCAGTTGGGGATGAGGGGGTCAGATGCAAGCAGGCGCTGGGAGGCCCTGTCTGGAGATTCATCTCTCAGAGCTGCTGGGAGGTGGGTCGTTGGTGAGCAGTACACGTCCCACTCCAGGCTGTTCCCCTCTCCCAGCCTATGGGGTTACAACTGGCACTGGCAGCAGTATTAGCAGCCCAGAAGGCAGATGCATTTCAGCTCAGGGGCAGAAGGACTGAAACCCCAAAGCGACCATCCCCCCCGCAACCTCTGTGATCCCATTGGGCTGGAGAGCCAGTGCTCCAAATTCCAGAGCTCGGGGAGGTTAGAGGCTCACCCCGGGGCGATTAGGAAGGGTGAGGGACAGCCTTGTGCAGCTGGGGAACAGCTGCCTGCAGGCTCTGCTGCCCACACCATACTGACCTCGCTGTGGCACTGTTCTCTGGACTGTGCTGGATCCGGGGCAGGAAAGCCCCTCCGGGGACTGGAGGCAGCAGGCAAGGCTGGGAAACAGTTCTTCCTTAGGGATGAGGCTTCGGCTGACAGCTGAGCTCTGCGGCCAGGGTGACGAGCAAAGACCTGCCTTGTGCCTATGCTGGGATCTGAAGGGAGCTCTCTTAGCTCGGCGGGAATCCTCCTGCAGAGCTCAGCCTGTGCACCTTGCACCCATAGCTGTGCCCAGCTGCCTCGGGCCTAGCAATGGGAGACACTTAGCCTCAGGGTGATGGGGCTGGGCACCACTGACATGGTGCCTCCTGGGACACATGGGGACCTTTAGGTTTCGCCCTGGTATGTGAATTATGCCCCTCCACTAAGGAGCGAGAACAGACAGAGCTGCAGGTCCGTTATACTCCCTCAGGGGGCAGTGTTACAGCCTATGGCGCAGGTAAATCCTGCCACCCAGAGTGCACTGGCCGTCCTTGGGCCATGTGTGTCCCGGAGCCACAGGCAGCGTCTCTCACACACACGGTCTCTCAGTGCAGCAGGGCAGGACTGGCTAGCACCGGGGACACTGGGGAGCAGGGAACTGGTGGCTGATGGGCCCGATGCTCAGTGACTCACAGTCAGGGAGGATATTTGGCCAGCTCTCAGCCTCTTGCTAGGGGGACTCTTTACAGGGCCTGGGAAGGGCAAGGTGCCCCGGCTCACACCCACCCTGGTGCTTGGGGAATGGAACTGGGGTGGCCATGGGCTGCTGTCAGATGCTCGTGCACCTATGGGGAAGGGAGACCCGTTCAGCTGGCCTCCAGCCTGGCTGGTTCCTGTCCAGGCAACTTGGGGGCAGTGACCTCTGTCCCTTACTGCTGGGAGCCCCCCAGTTCTGCTCCAGGTTGTGTCCTGAGCCCCTTGTTCCATTCTCGTCCCCAACAGGTGACAACTGCGAGGTGGACAGCCGCTCAGGGCGCTGCCTCCCCGGCCTGTGCCGGAACGGCGGCACCTGCACCAACTCTGCGGATGGCGGCTTCCAATGCCAGTGCCCCTCCGGGGGCTTTGAGAAGCCCTTCTGCGAAGTCTCCACACGCTCCTTCCCCCCCAAGTCCTTCGTCATGTTCCGGGGGCTGCGCCAGAGGTTCCACCTGACCCTCTCCCTCTCGTAAGTCCTACTCTTCCTTCTACGTGGCGTACTTCCCCCAGGGGGGTGGCCTGGGTGCCCAGGGCCCTGCCAAAGCATCTGGAACCCACCCAACCACGGACTCTCCCAGCCCAGGGCCCTGCTGAAGCACCAGGGGGGAGGGGAAGGGGAGTTCGTCAATTTATCCCGAGGCTCCTGTGAAGTGCCTAGGGCCCACCAACTATGGGCACACTCCTGGGCCCACCTGTCCAGTGAATTGCTGAAGTGTCCAGAGCCCTCCCCACTGGAATGCCTTGGTCCTGCCCAGCCCAGGGGCCTATGAAACATTCCCATTGCACTCTGTAAAGCCTCACTCCCGGGGTTTGCAGGGAAAAGCTCTCTACAGATATTGCATTCAGCCCCGCTCCTTCCCCCCGCCTCTCAGCTCCTCTTTGGAGCCCTGCTGGTAGAGCTGCATGGGGTAAATACACCCTGGAAAGTATTGTCCCTGGGGATTCCTAGCTGGTTCCCGCTGAAAGGGGGTGAACCGGCTGGATCGGTTACTCCCTTGTGACTCTCTAAGGGGCACTGCTCCCTCTGCTCTCCCGTGAGCCACACCCAGGATCTGTGCTCTGCTCTCCGTGTCAGGTTCGCCACCCTGGAGCGCAGCGGCCTCTTGCTCTACAATGGGCGCCTGAATGAGAAGCATGACTTCCTGGCCGTGGAAATCATTGATGGGCAGGTCCAGCTGAAATACTCCACAGGTGCGTGTGCCCGGATCCTGTGGGTATAGCAGCAACTTGCATACGGGCACGAGAGCTTCTCAGCATGTGTGTGAGGGTGGAAGAGAGGGGGTGTGTGCACAGGGGTATGACTATGAGAGAGGGAGTGCACACCCGTGTGTGTGTGTGCGTGTGGCATCCATCTGAGGTGGCAGGAGGTGTGAGCACAGAGATGTGTGTGTTTGCATAGGATTGTGTGTGTGTAGGAGTGTATGTTGGGGATGTGAGTGTGTATGCATGCAAAGGAGTGCATGTGTGTGTGTGCGTGTGTTATCGCCATCGAAGGCAGTGTGTGCGTGTGTGTTATCGCCATCGAAGGCAGTGTTTGTGTGTGTGTACGTGCGTGTGTTATCGCCATCGAAGGCAGTGTGTGTGTGTGCGTGTGTTATCGCCATCGAAGGCAGTGTGTCTGTGTGTGTGTGTGTTATCGCCATCGAAGGCAGTGTGTGTGTGTGTGTGTGCGTGCGTGTGCACACATAGGTGTTTAGGGGGCTAAAGGTCACTTACATTCCAATCAGATGAAATCTGAAAGGCCCGTGAAAGCCCAGTTTTGCTGCTGTGCTCTCTAGATAAAGGGCTCGGCTCCGTGAGGAGGAAATCGTGCTCTACTTTAAAATTGATGCCTAACATAGACAAAATAATCTACGGCCCAGAAGCCCTTATTTCTGAGCAGTGGTTTAAAGCCAGCTCAACACCCTGCATGCCAGGATACCCAACCCCGTTCCCTTTCATGGCTTTCAGCAGGTGCAGTAAAACACTTCCCAAGCAATTCAAGTTCAGCAAAACCAATCAGCTGCAAATCAGCTAATGCACAATTACCAAAGGAAACGGCTCTCACCTGTGTGGCTGTAATAATCTCTGGACGGTGACCTCAGCTGCTGGCAGGCCGCTCGCTCTCCCAGTGGTAATGCAAGTGCAGCAGCTCTAGTGCCGCTTAGGTCTTAGTGGTAGAAAAATGCCAGGGAAGCTTGATAGGGTCAGGCTTGTGGGTTGGGGTTAGATGTATGATGGGCTGCGAGTGTCTGTCGTGAGCAGACAGGGGTCTGTACAAACAGGGGATGGGAGATCAGCTGGGCTGCTAGGCTCCTCTTTTGCCTCTGTTCTGGGTGACTGTGCTTCAGGTCTATTCAGGCACATCTTTTCTACCTGCTCACTTCCTGCAGGGGTCAGGGCAGGCATGTTGTCTGCCCCTTCCTGGGGTGTCATTATGTATCCTCTCAGGCACAGCTCCCCGATGCTGTTCGTCTGCTCACTAAATGGCTGAGTCCTTAGCTCTCTGGCTTAGCTGCCTGAGAGTGCAGAGCAAGCTCGTCCCTTCCTCATTTCGGTATCCAGCCAGCCTCTCACTGTAGAGCACGTCGTTAGGTAGCAGGGGCTTCCTTCCTCTCCTAAAAATAACAGAGAGCTCATCAGTAATGTCACTGCCTCCAAGTGACCTGTCTGTGCGTCAGCTCTTTTCATGAGGGCCGCTTAGTGGGAAGAAGGCCAACAGTGAGAACGTTGGGAAGAAGATCAATGTGAAGGTTGGTTTCTTTGCTTGGGGTCCTGCCAGAGAAATACTAAAGCAAACACATTTGTCATTCATGTGAATCAAAGAACAACACTCAACTCGGTGACCAGGGAGGCAATGGCCCAGCCTGTTATGCACTGATACATGCAGGGTGACATTTGTGTCTCTGATCCATCTTCTAGGAGGGGATGTTGAAAACATTCAGCCAACAACTTGGGGTTAGTGAATGTAACCTCTTTTGATGAACAGTTGGCAAAGGTTCAGAGAAGAGCCATGAGAATGATTAAAGGGTTGAAAACATGCATTCTAGAGAAAGATTAATCTCCTCGAGTCTATTTCGCTAAACAAAGAGAAGGTTAAGGGGTAACTTGATCACAGTCTAGCAGTACCTACGTGGAGAACAGAAATGTGATAACAGAGGGCTCTTCAATCTAGCAGACAAGGTATAACAAGCTCCAGTGGCTGGAAGCTGAAGCTAGACAAGTTCAGACTAGAAACAAAGCACAGTTTTTAACAGTGAGGGGAATTAATCATTGGAACAACTTACTAAGGGTTGAGGTGGATTCCCCATCACTGGAAATGTTTAAATCAAGATGGGATGTTTTTCTGGAAGATCTTCTCTACTTCAAGCACAGCTATTGGACATGAAGCAGGAATTAATTCAGGGAAGTCCTGTGACCTATGGTATGCAGGAGATCAGATTAGATGGATCCCTTCTGGCCTTAAAATCAATGACTCTCTGTTGTTCCTACAGGTGTGGGTGGGTGTGTACACTGGTGTGTTAGTGTGTGTCTCCATCAGTATGTGTGTGTGTGTGTGTGTGAATGACATGGTGTGCAAGGAGGGTGTTTGGGTGCATGGGGGACTGTTTGCAGGGAATGAGTGTGGCCCTGTGGATGCATAACTCACACCCTTGTCGCTGCACTGCTCCCTCCTGCCTGACTATGTCTGTCTGTCTGACTGTGTGTAACAGCGTCGTGCTTTGCAGGTGAGTCGAGCACCCTGGTGACCCCGTACCTGCCGGGGGGTGTGAGTGATGGGCAGTGGCATACAGTGCAGCTCCGCTACTACAACAAGGTACGTGCCACCTTTTGTTTTCTCTCCCTGGGATTATCCTGTTTGTCCCACTGGCTGCAAGTCTGGAATTGGTGAGCTGCAATCACTGAGCGGGCTTCCCCTGCAGGCACATTTTGGGGGAGCTGAGCAGTGCTGAGGGGCTGGGGATGTCCAGGCTGGATGTCTGGGACAGGAGACCCTCAGTTTGTTAAGGAGGTCCCTGCTGTCCTGCCTTCCAAGCCCTGATTCAGCTTTCCAGTTCTGATTCTCCTAGCCAGGAGACCTGTCTTCTTGCCTTCTTTGTCCCACTGATAGGCCTCGTCGCCAATGGGAGTTGGGTGTCATTTTTCTATCGTTGTGAAAGTAGAAGGGATGCAAGGCTAGGAGGCCACCCAGAGAGACCTGCAGATCTGAGGCACATTTGTGCCGTGCACATGGTGTGTCTCCTTGTGCTGAAGGAGCCAGCGCTGAGGGAAACCCCCTACTAACTCCTTGTTTTTTTGGTTTCAGCCCAAGATTGGCTCCCTGGGGGTGGTGCAGGGGCCTTCCAAAGACAAGGTGGCCATCCTGATGGTGGACGAATGCGATGCATCGGTGGCACTGCAGTTCGGCAGTGAGATTGGCAACTACTCCTGCGCAGCAGAGGGCACGCAGTCCAGCTCAAAGAAGTGAGTGTCCTGAGAGCCTGCTGCTCAGTGCAGGGGGGTGAGGGATTTAGGAACAGGGATAACCAGACTAAAAGGGAGCTCTGAGCTCCCCAAGTCCTGGCAGGAAGGAGCCTACACTGCTCCCACTCAGCGTATACTCCACTTGACCTGGGAAAGCTGGGGTGCCATGGAGCCAGAAGTCCCCCACAGTCCTGGTTGTCTCTGGTCTGTCCCACATCCTGCATGCCTGGCTGGCAGGACAGTGTCAAAGGCCTGGCATTAATGCATGATGATATTGCCACCGAGCCTGAGCATGGAGCTTCCGCCTCTTTCCCCTGGCTATGGGACCCAGGATGGGGCCTCAGTTATTGTTCCCATCCCCAGCAGGTTGTAACAGCCTGCTGCTGCACTGAGGGGAACGGACCAGTGTAGTGCTCTGTGGGGCCTGGATCTCTGCACAAATGCCTCTTACAGGCCTCTTCTCACAGGTCCCTCGACCTCACAGGGCCCCTGCTCCTCGGAGGGGTCCCCAATCTGCCTGAGAACTTCCCAGTGGCCCACAGGGACTTTGTGGGGTGCATGAGAGACCTGTACATCGACAGCAAACGGATCGACCTGGCTACCTACATTGCAAACAATGGGACCTCTGCAGGTAACAGGAGTGTGTGGCACCTCTGCTCTGTACCAAGGCCCGGGGGCTGCATGTCCTCCCTGCTCCCCACTGTCTCCCCAAAATGGAGCTACCAAAAGTTGCTGGGCTGACAGCCCAGGACCCAGAATCCTCTGTCCATAGACAGGGCTGCCCAGGCTCTAATAACAACAGCACAGGTAGCAGTTAGCACCAGCTTCCTCACAGGAGCCCGACTCTTTCCAGGAAAAAGAGAGAAACTCGGTCTCCAGAGCCCATTCAGTCTGGGAGCGCAGGGCCTGCCAGTTGTGCTGGTGTTCTTTGCAAAGTAGACGCCTCTGCTCTGCACAAGGACCTGAACAGACAGCAGCTTATTTCACATCTCATTGGATAGTCCAGACCTGGGCCAGATTCCAGCCAGGATCCTAGCAGTGAAAGACTCCTTATCCACGAATAGCCCCGTTCTCATCCCCAAATAGCGCTTCGCCATGCTGCACCATCCAGGAGCTTTACATCTGGTAGCACATAGGGGGAATGCAAAGCCAGCCTGTCCCTCGGGGGGTGATTCCCTGGCAAAAGTCACTCTAGCTCTATGCTGCCTTTTCACACAATAAGGGGCCCTTGTTCCTGGGCAGGAGGGCAGAGCACGGTGGCTGTGTACTGACCAGGGCATAGAGATCTTAGCCGCGGCTTCCACCTTTGGTCGCTCTGAGGAGCTGCTGAGATTTCTCCCCCATCTCAATGTTCAAGGTGCTGGGAGGGGAAGGTCAGTGCTGGGCCATTGCAAGTAACAGTCCCCTCCTCTGTTTCTGCCTTGGCCACGTGTCTGCAATATCCCCAGGATGCCACGCCAAGCACACCTTCTGCGATTCCAACCCCTGCAAGAACGGTGGCACCTGCTCAGTGGGCTGGGGAACCTTCTCCTGCGAGTGCCTTGTGGGCTTCGGGGGCAAGGACTGTAGGCATGGTGAGTGAGCCCTGTGGAGAGGCAGGCTGGGGGCGCGCCAGGGACGTGTTGGTCTGAAACTGTCCCTGAACATTCTGGTGAGAAGGACCCAGTGGGCAGGGCCGGCTCCAGGCACCAGCTTAAAAAGCAGGTGCTTGGGGCGGCCAAGGGAGAGGGGCGGCACGAGCGGCAATTCGGGGGCGGTAGGTCCCTCACTCCTTCTAGGAGCGAAGGACCTGCCGCTGAACTGCCACTGCTGATCGCGGCTTTTTTTTTTTTTCCAATTGCCGCCGGCGATCGCGGCTTTTTTGTTTGTTTGTTTGTTTGTTTGTTTGTTTGTTTTGGGTTTTTTTTGCTTGGGGCGGCAGAAATGCTGGAGCCGGCCCTGCCAGTGGGGCTGAAGGCCCTGCATGGTCTTATCCATGTGACAGTGGGATTCGCTCCCACAGGGGTTCCCTGCCGGGGCCCTGCGGTGTGTGGTGTCACCAGCATTCATGCGTTATTTCCCAGAAGGGAAGTGGCCAGTTGCCCTGGCAACGGGTGCAGTAGAGATTGGAGAAATAAATACATAACTCCACTGAGAGGCTGGCGCCTCCCGGGGATGGCAGTACATGGAGCTCCCTGCCCCTCTTTGGCAAGAGGCACAGCTGGGCTCTGGTCTGCTCAGACCCTGCAAAGACTGAGCCATCTAATCTCCCTTGCCAAATGAAGTGTGAGTGAAGGCCCTGGGTGGGAATCAATGTTCCCCACGTTGCTCCAAACCTCCACAGGCCTCATGCTCCTGCTTTCCCTTCCAGCCATGCACCATGCTCACTATTTCCATGGCAACAGCATCCTTTCCTGGGACTTCAAGAATGAGGTGAAGATCTCCATGCCCTGGTACGTGGGGCTGGCGTTCCGGACACGCAAGCCGGACGGGGCGCTGCTTCAGGCTCATGCCGGCCAGTACACCACCATCCTCTGCCAGGTACTGCCACTGCAGCCACAAATGCAGCGTGGGCAGCAGGGCCTTCCATGCTCTCCTCCCAGCTTTGAGAGGAAAGCCTGCTCACTGAATACAGAGGGAACCTGCCACTTGGTAGCTCCATGCATGGGGCCAGGAGCAGCTACTGCAGCTTGGGTTTGTCAGAGCCAGGTCCCTGTGACTTACCCTCCAGTCTAATGCAGCAGCAGGGCTGACATGCTATGTGCCACAGCAGATTCCTGACTGGTGCAGAGCTGGGAAGTCTCTAAGGCAGGCTCCTGGCTGAGCTGGGGACCCATCCCCATGTTCAAAGCACAGGTGAGGAGTAGTGGGGAGGAAGGGGAGTAACCTGAGCTGGCTTGGGCCTTGCTCACCACTTCTGTCACTGGCTCCCCTTCTCCTCAGCTGGACTCCGGCATGCTCTCCTTCGCGGTGAGTAGAGGCTCTGGGCACACCACCAAGCTCCTCCTGGACCAGGTGCACCTGAGCGACGGGAAGTGGCACGACCTCCAGCTGGAGCTGCGAGATGTTCGCAGTGGGCGCGACGTGCGCTATATCATCACTGTCAACCTGGACTTTGGGCTCTACCAGGTCTGTAGCCTCACATCCCCAGCCATTGGGATCACTCGGGGGGGCTGGGGAGCAGAGTGTGAGGGCTGGGGTCCTGGCTGTGAGATCTGTAATCTCTGATTCCGTCTGTCTGTCTGTGCATTGCTAACATGCCTCTCACTGGCCTTGGGGGTAGCTGGGCATGTACATCTCCATGGACCTGACTAGATCTCTGCACAGTAGGGTTGTGTGGAGCAGGAAGGGAGACTGGTGACCTGCAGACCCAGGTTTGGGGTCTAGGGATGACTGTGTGAAGCTCCTGTTTATTGGCCTCTTTTTGCAGGACACAGTGGTTGTTGGAAATGAGCTGCATGGGCTGAAGGTGAAGCATCTTCACATTGGGGGGATCCCAGGGTCTGGCGAGGTGCAGAGTGGTCTGAAGGGCTGCATACAGGTGAGTGCTCAGTTCCAGCAGCCTCCCACACTGGGCGGTGTTCAGAGGTGGGAAATTAGAGTCCCCAGACCTAGCTGCAGAGGCTGCTCCCAGAGCCCGTTCCAGATGCGCACAGGATCCAGTCCAGGGCTCTCCACTCCCAGGGGCTGCACCCAGAGCCCCTGTGGACATATGCTTCAGACTTGAGCACTCTGCGTGGGGGGCCCTGGAAGAATGGAAGGTGACCACTGGGTGGAGCAGCAGGATGTGAGCAGCAGGGAAGGGGAATTGATGGGAACAGCCTGGCAATGTTTGCTGGGTGACTCTCCAGAGCCCTTGGCAGCTCGGTTCTAGGGCAGCACCTCTCAAATCTGACCGGAGCCTCCTGCAGCCATAAGGGTGGAACCAGGGTCCCTGCCTTAGAGCCAAGCTGGGTCACCCTGGCCAGGCTCCTGTCACAGAAGCCCGGAGCCCCATTCCTGAATGTACCTGACTTTACCATGTATTTCTGACTTGGTTTTCAGGGGGTGCGCCTAGGTGACACGCCCTCTGGGATGGCATTGCCCAAGCCCAACAGAGCTTTGAACGTGGAGGCAGGATGCAGCGTGCCCAACTCCTGTGACTCCAGCCCTTGCCCTGCCAACGGTATCTGCAGGGATGAGTGGCAGAGCTACTCCTGTGTGTGCCAGCCAGGTAGGGCCCATCCAACAGAGCGGCAGGCAGCTCTGGCTTCCTTTCACTCCCTGTTCCCCTTTTCTGTTCTCTCTCCATTCGTTACTTCTCCCCTTTGCCTGGCTTGTCTCTCCTCTCTCCTTCTGCCACCACTCCTCAGGGCTATTTCCACACACAGCAATGTTCCCTTGAGCCATAGCACTACGAGCAATGGGTCATTTGGTAGCTTGCTCACCTTTGGGAGGCTAGAATCCAGTCGCAGCCAGAGACTGGAAATCCCTTTAGAAAGCAGCAGGCAGAAGTTTGGTTGGTCTGGCTCAGAGAACATAATGCCCTGTGATCCACCTGAATAAAACTCCATCCCTCTCTTGCCTCTACCCTGGCATGGCTGGACTTTCACAGTGTTTCCTTAGGTTCGCTCCCTGTTTTGAAGGTCTGTGTCTGTCCCCTCAGGATACTACGGTGGAGACTGCATGGACGTGTGCCACCTGAACCCCTGCAAGAATAAGTCGGTGTGTCGACGGAAACCAGGCTCTCCCCTTGGCTACGTGTGTGAGTGTGGAGGAAACCATTTTGGGCAGTACTGCGAGCACAGGTGAGCTCAAGGGCAGCTCTGCCTCGGTGGCACTTGGCTCGCTTCCCAGCAACAGTCTCCAGGACCCTCGCAGGGATCCTGGTGTGCAGAGGATGTTGCTGTTTAAGTCAGAGTTTGGGATCGGCCACTGCTTGTTACTTAGGGCTACTATACGTCTGGATTTTCCCGGACATGTCCGGCTTTTTGGGCCTCAAATCCCCATCCAGGGGGAAATCCCAAAAAGCTGAACATGTCCAGGAAAATAGGGACATGCGGGGCCGGGGGTGCTGGGCCGGGGGCCGGGCCGGGCCCGGCTGTGCGGGGCCGGGCCGGGCCCGGCTGTGTGGGGCCGGGGGTGCTAGGCCGGGGCCGGCGGTGCTGGGCCGGCGGCCGGGGCCGGGGCTGGCGGTGCTGGGCCGGGGCCGGGCCGGCGGTGCTGGGCCGGGGGCCGGGGGCCGGGGCCGGGCCAGCAGTGCTGGGCCGGGGGCTGGCGGTGCTGGGCCGGGGGCTGGCGGTGCTGGGCCAGGGGCCGGGGGCCGGGGCCGGGCCAGCGGTGCTGGACCGGGGGCCAGGGGCCGGCGGTGCTGGGCCGGGGGCCAGGGCCGGGCTGGGGGTGCTCGGCCGGGGGCTGGCCTGGGGCCGGCCGAGCCAGGCTGGAGACGCCGGGCCAGGGCCGGAGGGAGCCGCTCGGTTGGGGGGGCCAGCCTGGGCCGCGCCTCCTCCCCCCACCCCACCCCACCCCAGCTTACCTGCTGCCTGCTTCAGGCTTCCTGCGAATCAAATGTTCGCGGGAAGCAGGGGAGGGGGCGGAGTTGGGGCGGGGACTTTGGAGAAGGGGTGGGGTTGGGGCATGGGCGGGGCTGGGGGCGGGGCCGGGGCCCCGTGGAGTGTCCTCTTTTTGGACACTCAAAATATGGTAACCCTATTGTTACTGCTCCGCTGAGGTCAGGCTCCTCCCTTTGTAGCATTACCGATGGCTAGTGGGGAAGCAGCCGTGAAGGAGGGTGGTGACACCAGGTGGAGAATAAGCTGCAGCAGCAGATGTGCTCTAGCACTAGGTGACTGGTCCTGTTCTGTGTGTTCGCTCCCCTGGGAGGCAGCGCTCCCCCTCTGGCTGGTCACTAGAGTACACTCATTGGTGCAAGTGCACTGACAGGTGGGCTGGCTTCAATGGAGGGATGGGGGCTCCTCTGGGATCTCCCCTCCCTGTACCCCACTCTACTCCTCTTCAGAGACCCCATGTTGCTTTTTCTCTCCTTGTGGCTGAGGGAAAGTTGAATCCATCTCTCGTTGGCACCCATCAGTGCTGCTCTGAATATTGTCCAAGTGGGGCTGTTCAAATCCAATGCAAGTCCTTCCTTCCAACCCCAGCGGGGAAGCCTGCTGACTGCCAGGGGCGGGGGCCAAGCCTGGGAGCCAAATTCTGCTCCCAGTAGCTCATGAGCACTCACAAGGTGGCCGTGCTCCTGTGGGGGGGGGTCAGGACGTGGTGGGTGAGAGAAGGCTGTCAGGTGACTGTGGGTTTCTTTCCTCAGGGTGGATCAGCAATGTCCGAAGGGCTGGTGGGGGAACCCGACCTGTGGGCCCTGTAACTGCGACGTGAACAAGGGCTTCGACCCAGACTGTAATAAAACCAATGGGCAGTGCCACTGTAAGGTGAGGGGGCAGCTGTGCATGCATACCCCTCATCTCGCCCACCCTCGGGCACCCGAGCAATGGCCCTCATCCCATCTGCCTTTGTCAGTGGCCTCCTCCGGCCTGTAGTACTCTAGGCAACCACTATCTACCCTGTTCTTCGATGGCCCGCACCCCTCGCGCGCACCCAACCTGCCAGCACCATTCGTAGTCCCGTGTCCCTGTCCCTGCAGGACTCCATTGCCGGCCAGCTGGGGCAGAGAGTGAATTCCCTGAGGGCCGTCCTTGCTCTCGTGTGGAAAGCTGCGCTTCAATCCCCGTACCCTCCCCCCCCCCCCGCTGCTGGGGAGCCTCACAGAGAGCAGAGGGGAGAGGGCAGCGGCAGGCCGGTGGGAAGTGGGGCGTACGTGCGCACAGAACTGGGGAGACCTGTCTGTAAGTTGGGAGGAAGCTGGAAGAGTCACAGCATGTGCTGCTTTGCATAGGGTGCTGCTTTGCATAGGATGCTGCCACACCGACCTGGGGCTGGCCCTGATCCCCAAGCTGGGGATGTGCCCAGCCAGCGCAGTGTTAAGAAGCTGAAATTTAGGTGCCTGTCTTCCTAGCTGCTCTTGCTGTTTGGCTGGTCCCCCTCCCCTCCCCACTGTGTCCTTCCCCATCTTACCAGGCCCCTCACTCTTCCCTGGGGCCCTTCCTTTGGCCACCCTGCTGCTCCCCCTCTCATGATTCATCTGTCTAACCGCCTGCCCTGCCCCTCTCTGGCAGGAGTTCCATTACCGCCCCAAAGGGAGTGACACCTGTCTGCCCTGTGACTGCTACCCCATTGGCTCCTCCTCGCGCTCATGTGACCAGGAAATGGGCCAGTGCCACTGCAGGCCCGGAGTGATAGGTCGACAGTGCAACAGCTGTGACAGCCCTTTTGCAGAGGTGACGCCAAGTGGCTGTGAGGGTGAGTTTGGAGACCGGTGTATGTTCTGCATGGGACAGTAACCTGCAGCCAGAGCAGCATGGCCTGACTCTGAGCTCAGGCACTAGAATCTTAGGGACGGTGTCGGCCAAAACTCCCCAGACATTCTCCTGGGGCACTGCCCTTGATCCCCTCCTGCGGGACACTCTCCTGGGACAAAACCCCTCCCCTCTACTCCCGCTTAACTCCAGCTCCTTCATTTCCATTTGCAGTGCTCTATGATGGCTGCCCTAAAACCCTGAGAGCTGGCGTCTGGTGGCCTCAGACCAAGTTTGGGCTCCCAGCTGAAGTGCCTTGTCCCAAAGGCTCCTTGGGTAAGTGATCCTCACGGGAAGGCTGCAGAAAGGGACATGTGGCTGGAGCCCTGGAGGGAACATCCTGCCATGTCCCTCAGCCTCTGAAAGATGGAACCCCCCCCCCTCAGCCCACAACAAGGTTCTAACCCCCCTGATGGCCAGCTCCTGCTGCTAGCACTGCCCCGGGCAGTTAGGAGGAGCTGCTGTGATTGTCAGGTTTGGAGCTGTGGAGGCCTGTGTCTCTGAGCTTTGAAGTGTGGAGAATTGTTGTCTGAGGGGAAATGGACTGGAAAAGAGAGAGCAGGAGGAGCTGTGAGAGCAGAGGAGATCTGCACAGACCCTGTTCTAGTCAGAGAGGTGGGGCTGCAACCTCACAATGAGATCCAAGCTACCTGACTGGAGCTTTTCTGGGGGTCTTCTCAACACAGCCCGGAGTGCAGAGCACTTCTGTAAGCAGCCTAGACGTAGGCCCAGGAACATCACTCATACAAAAAACAGGAGGGGCCAAAAGTCCTGGGAACACCCCTTCCCTCTGGCCCCACCTATCAGTGCATCCACTGCTGACCGAGCAGATGCTGTGGGCACTGCACCCTGAGACACAGAGGAAGGTTCTGCACCCACAATGCACTGCTGCTCCCTCCTCCTCCTCGAGTTCAACCCTAGCTGCAGAGAGCCAGAGAGTCCCAGTCAGTTGTAACTGCCACCGTGGGGTGGAGGAAGAGAGCAGCAGCCCAGGCCATGGAGATGACATTCAGCACCTTGAAGCAAAGATGAATCAGTGCAGAGTGGGGATCTGATGTGGCCCTGTCAGCCATGCTCTGCCCCAGCTCCCGAGCGGGCTTCAAAGGTAGCCCCAGCTAGAGTGTGTTGTAGCGATCCAGCTGTGGCTGACTTTGGAGAGTGCCACATCAGAAAGGAAGGAGAGCAACCTCCAGGCCAGTGGGAGATGGGAATCACTGGCTTCTGGGAATCCAGGGCGGTTCTGAGCCTGGGAACTACTGAGCCAAAAAGCCACTACAGTCCCAGCCCTTCCCCTCCTCCAGACATTTCCCCAAGGACGTGCGTTCTTCTCCCACTCCGGGTTTCAGCTCCTAACCATGTCGCTTCTCTTCCCTGTTTTCGCTCCCTCCTGATCAGGTTTGCGGGGTGCAGGTAAGGACCCGGTGTTGTCCCGTTTCCCTCACTGTGTGTTGCAAGGTCTGCGCTGCGTGGCTTTCCATTTCCCTCTCCCTGCCTGAGACACCCGCAGACCCCATGCTTCCAGGGCTGCTGACTGTGTTACTAACGCTGCACCGCGCATTGGCTTCCTTATATTCATATCCGCCCTCGATTGCCTTTCCTATCGCCGAGCAAACTAACCTGCAGAGATTCAACTGCAGCCGGACTCCCTCCCACCCCTTTATGTCTTGCCGCCTTTACGCTGTATCGTTTGACCAATAGGCTGCGGTGCTGGGATCTCTCAGTGCTCCTGCCCCTGTGAGATGTGTGCCAGTTTCCAGTCAGCCTTGGCCATGGGCTACTGAGGAGCTCACTTGTTTAGGCTTTGAGGGGGAAGGGCTAGTAACTAGAGGAAGAGGAGAGTACGTGCTGTCTGCTCTGCTAGCACCTGCTGCTGGTTGGTTCGCAGGGTGCTATGGGCGTCAAAGGCTAGTGGGCACTTCCCTTCAGACCAGAGGACAGGAGCTGCCATCTATCGGGGAAAGCAGATGAAGGGCCTTTAGAGAGTCCATGGAAAGAAGTGACAGTAGGAGGACCCCATTTGGACTGATCAAGGTGGGGGCCATGTGTGGCCAAGCAGAGGATCTTTTGGGAGGAGCTCTCTGTGCCTGGCAGGCCAGCTTATGGCCCTTGGGCCAGAGCAATGGGGAATCACTGCAACCCATGACCTAGCTTCATCATGTCCCATGTCCTAGAAGTAGAGTGGCCCCAACCCTACCTTTAAGGTTGCCAGGTGTTCAGTTTTGTGCCATTAGAAAGTTGGCAACCCTACCTATCTCACATGCCATGTTGTCCATTCACCCTTCTGGGTGGGAAGGGCCATTCTCTAGTTAGCACATCATGAAGGGAGCCTTGATAAAGGAGCCCAATGACTAAGAATGTTCTGCAGGATCCTATCCAAAATATGGCAACTCAGCGAGGCCACAGGGATTGTGACAGGGATTGAGGCTCATTCTTCTGATGAAGGAAGAGCAAGAAGCAGAGAACGGGGAGAGTGGGTCCCCCTTTGCTGGTTGCTTCCACCACTGAGCCCCTTCTGTCTCTGGCCTGGATAGCTGCGTTGATGCTACTGTTGGCAATATGGAGGAGGAGGAGGAGAAGCCTGTAGGGAAAGATAGCGATGATGATGATGAAGGGGCTGGAAGGCTGAATGTGGGAGCTTCTTTGGACCAGGAACTCCTGACCTCTCATCCTGGCTTCCCCACCAACCCGTCTGACCTTGGGCAAGTTGCTTCCCCGCTCTGAGCCTCAGTTTCCTCATCAGTAAAACTGAGATAATGCCATTGACCCAGCTGAGGGTGGGAGGTGCGTTAGTCAGAGTGTGTAGCCCCCTAAGTGCTGAGTTGTTATTTTGCTGGCGCTGCTTCCGTTCCGGACATTGACATGGGCAGTGCTGGTGCCACTCATGGCAATAGTGCATTGTGTGCTTCATATAACAGCTAAGTCTATGGGGTGTGATACTGACTGGCATGAATGATGCACTTGCTGATGATGATGATCATTGTGCTGCTTTTGGGGTGGATAACGTGGACCCTGCTGGGGGGCTGTTAATGGGGATACTGGTTGTGTGGGTGGTTTTTAAACAGAACTGGTTGATAGTACATATATTATTATTTATATTCCAGGAGCTCCGAGGCTTCAACCAGGATCAGGGCCCTACTGTGCTAGGCTCTGTACATACAGAGTGAGAAATGGTTGCTGCCCAAAGAGCTTATCATTTAAGGGCTTGTCTACACAGAGAAAGCTACCAGGATAACTACACTGGCATAACTGTACTGCTGTAGCTATACAGGTGTAACTCCCTGTGTGGACACTCATTCCAGAATGTGTGTGACCACCCGGGGAGATATATGGGTCTAACTAAAACTGTATAATTACACCAGTGTAGTTATACCATACTGACTTCCTCGTGTCAAAAAGTTCTAAGTAGACAAAGGCTGTGAGAGAGAGATGCAGTGTCCCAGCAGGTATTTCAGTGAATGCAAGCACCAGGCCAGGTGGACTGTGATTTGTCAGTCATGTCTTTAATCAGCTGTGGGGGTCAGGTGAGCACTGGGGGAGGTACATACTTGTCTGTCAATATGCAAAGGTGCATAGAACTGAGCCCCAATAACCCCATGAATTACACTGCTTGTTATTTGCTATTCATTATTCCCCTCTCTAAAAGTCTCATCCAGTCAGCTACACCGTGTTACCAATCACATGCCACAAATAGGAAAAACAACCCACAGTCTGATCATGATTTTTCCCAGTTATTGGGTGAATTGTTACGGAAACTGGAACTGTTCACAGATGGACTTGCTAGTGACAACTCCCGGATGAATGTGAGTTGGGTAGTTCAGCTGGCCCCCTCAGCAATCCAGGGCTTTGGTGTTACTTCCCGGTGCTGTTCTGAGTGATACTGACAGCATCGTGGGTTAGCTTTGGGAACGGCACTGTCCTACCCAGCTGGGAAACTGTGTCCCGCATCTCTGAGTTTTGAATCTGCAACGCTCCCTTCTTTCAGGTGCAGCAATTCGCCACTGTGATGAAGAGAAAGGTTGGCTGGAGCCCGATCTCTTCAACTGCACATCGCCTGCCTTCAAGGAGCTCTCAACACTGGTAACTGTCCCCTGTACTCCTCCGCCAGGCTGCAGCTCACTGCGAGGGGGTAGCCCTTGGAAGCTACATTTTCAAAAGAGCTCGGTTCCCATTTAGGCCCCTAAATAAGGACTGGACTTACCACAGTGCTCAGCAGCTACCCTTGTGAGACTCGTGGCTGGGCTTTCCACAATGCTCAGCACCCACTGTGCACCCAACATCGGAGCTCTTTCGAAAATCCGGTCCCAATTCTGGGGGCTGAGCTCTCGAAAATCCGGCCCTAGAGGGGACCAGAACATGACCCTGCTTCCATCAGGAGCCCCTCTCAATATGTGGATCCTCCAGACCTGCCCTTCCTTGAAATTGGGATTCATTTTAGTTTCATTTGTCAGACTATCACAAGCACAAACTGCCCCGGATGGATAAGTGCATTTATCTACCCAGTATTCAAAGAGAAAGCATCAATAATCCCAAGAAGGCCACAGGATCAGATGATTCAGCATCCTCCATTCCATTTCAACAGCAATAAACGTTCATGCAGCCGCTCTCTCACCATCCCCAGCGTGTTCATTTTTAGGCCATGTCTCCATGACCACGTATGTCCCTCGGGGTGTGAAAAAACCACCCTCGAGTGACATAAATTACACTGACAGAAGTGCCGATGTGGACAGCACTATGTCGGTGGGAGAGCTTCCCCTGCCAGCAGAGCTACCGTCGCTCATTGGAGGTGAATTAATTATGTCAACGGGAGTGCTCTCCCATCAGGCGACTACAGGGACAGCTTCCAGCAGCAAAGCTGCAGCAATACAGCTGCGCCGCTGTAAGCTGTCTAGTGTAGACACAGCCTTAATTATTGGCTGATCAGTAAGATGAAATGATGAATCTTTAGGTTCCTCTAACAATTTCGTTTCCAGGCATTGGGACAAGTCATTACTGCTGGACTGTTAATTTCAACGCTGAGCCTGTCTTTGAAATTCCTTTGCCCTGCTGGGGAGCTTCCGCTGAAGTTACTTTTTTGTTCACTGTTTTGTCACACAAATGGATAACAACAACAAATCAACGCTGCTGTTTGCCTGGGGTTCAGCAGTTCCCAGCGCCGAGCTCCGCTGCTGCAAAGCTAAGCAGCCTGTTGGTGTAGCAGGGGAGAGTTAAAGGGATGCTCTCAACTGTCAAAATCAAAATTCTCTCTGACTATTGTTTAGTCCACCTCAGTCATGACTAACACTGAAGATTCTTGTAATTAAATGAGATGGGAGAGAAAACATTGTATTAGCTGCTCTTTCCCCCCAGTTTGTTTACTTTGTGCATAGCCCTTTCCCTAGTATAGTCAGTTTCACCTGGTTGTTTGTGTGGATTGTCACACCACAGCAGAGAAGAAAGGAGTGTCTGTTTTAAAACAGGAAAATGCGATGGTAACACTACAGCAAATGCTGTCTGGGCCCCTGGGCAGACGTAGCACCTGAAACCACTTTGATTTGAAACTTCTTTTGGAAGTTGACTAGATTTCAGGCTGAAGGGGTGTCTCTATAACCATCAGACCCGCTTGCATGGAGTTAAACGACACACACCTGTCATCAGGGGTTTCTTCTCTCCCACGGGAGCAGATTCCTGAGGCACAGTTTGCTGCTCACTCAAGCGACTGTTTGGTCCCAGCACCTGCCGTTGGCCTTGTGACTGTCCCTAGAGATAATCCTTCCATTGACAGGCTTGCAGAGATGGCCAGCACAGTCCAAGGGCAATCTGATCCCCAACCCAGCAGCTGGGTCTGTAGCGCATCGGCATTTCTCCCTGTTACTCCTGGTTTAAAGCTGGGGAGGGAGGGACCAGATTTTAGCTCCACATCGCACTGCTTCATCCCGTCTCCATTCTCTCTGTTGGCAGCTGGAGGGCCTGGAGCGGAACGAGACAGAGCTGAACACCATTGAGGCAAAGAAGCTGGCGCACCGGCTGCGCGCGGTGACGGACCAGATGGAGCGCTACTTCGGCAACGACGTTCACATCACCTACCGCCTGCTGTCCCACCTGATGGAGTTTGAGAGCAAGCAGCACGGCTTTGGCCTGACCGCCACCCAGGACGCCCACTTCAACGAGGTGAGCGCAGTTCCTGTTGGGAGGAGCCCTCCTCCTTACACTTCCCTGCTGAGCAAGGCAGAGCTCATCGGCGCTGCCCCTTGGTCAGCCACAGCACAGCTTCTCTGGGACGAAGGATGCTGCCTTCTCAGCCTCACCAGCCCCACCAGCCTGGGATTGTAGCTCTGAGCCCTGTGGAGCAGAGGTCCTTACCTCCAGGTAGGATGGCTGCAACCTTTGTCATGGCTTGTGAGCCATCAGGGGTGATGCCTGCCCCATCTCATTGCTACTGTGAGTAGCTAAAGGTTGTGAAGCCCACGGCAGGCAGGGGAGAGCCAAGGGGGTGCGACAGAGCAAGGGCCAGTGTGGATTGAGTGAGGGAACCCTTCCCACTACAGCGAAGGGTGAGAGCGTAGGATCGTCTCCCAGTGGTGCGACGCTCAGCTCCGAGAACATCCCGTCCCCCTTCTTTCCTGACTTCCTGCAGCAGGCAGGGAGGTCATGGAGAGAGGAGGCTTAGAAGATTTCAAAGAAAGGCCTTTTACCTTCAAGCCCGCTGAAGACTCTCTCTCTGTCTGCAGAACCTGCTGAGGGCAGGCAGCTCGGTGCTGGCCCTAGAGAACCAGGAGCACTGGGACATGCTGCTGCAGAGCGAACACGGCAGCATGGGGCTGATGGAGCAGCTGAGAGAGTACACGGGCACACTCGCCAGCAACATGAAACTCACCTACCTAAATCCCGTTGGCGTGGTAACCCCCAACATCAGTGAGTAGGCAGCAGGCTGGAAGCATTGCCAGGAGGGCGATGGCGCAAGGCATGCAGCTCTGACACCACACCTCAGAGAGTTACAACGGGCACAAATGCTAATCTGAGGCCATGCTCCAGCTGTGATTGTCAGCTGAGGAGGGTGCAGCGGGTCAGCTGTTGGATGGGAGGCCCCCAGAAAAGCCTGGAGTGCTGCAGAAAGTGGTGGTCTTTCCTCTGAGTCAGCTGAGACTTGGGGTGCTGTGCTTCTGGAGGGGATCTAAAGCTGAACTCCCAGCCCCCATCCCTTCGGGTCATGAAAGCTCCCATTGCTCTTTGTGAGAGTCACGGTGTTACCCGCTCTGTCCTGCCAAATCGCAGTGGTAGCAATTCCATTCCAGTTTATTTCCCCAGCAGTGTCAGCTAAAGAAGTTATTCCTCGCTGCCCTGAACACTCCCCCAAGGGAGCCGCAAGCCAGTAGGTGGCTTTGGGATGGTGATTCTACCACAGTAAAGCTGCTGCCTCTCTGTTATTCCCAGTCTTCCATAAATCCTTTAGGAAAGGATCCACTGACCACAACCTTCTACAACTCCTCCTAAGTGCTAACCCTGCAGAAGGGGCCAGCATACCCTTGGCTACCTGCTGTTAACTCGCTGAGGGTTTGCCATGGGGTTCTGATGACTAGAAGGCTGACTGGTTCCACTCTCCCCAAACTCACATGTGGATTTGGGATGTGCATCCATAGGTGGTTCTCTCACATGGAGCTGGGTCTCTCACATGGTCCCATTAGGGAGCATATGTACAGGAGGGCACATGTGCCTTTTATAGTCCCCACATCAAGGCCCAGCAAACTCAGTGAGTGTATTGCTCCTGAAAGTGGGCACAGATAGAGCTAGCGAGTACAGACGGGAGCTGGACATCCTTCTCACTCCCCACAGCATTGCTCCCTCCCTCCGCTTTGCAACTACAGATGTGACTGGGCATTTACAAGTGACTGGGCTGAGCCCATCACACTACACTCCTGACCTCAGGCACATTTGAATGGGTTACTCCAAAGATAGAAGCAAACATGTTAACCCTGGCACGCTGAGCCCATCCCGTTGCAACGCTGTCCAACCAGAGTAACGACCCTGCGCCCTGAGCTGTCCCAGGCCCCTGATTCCTCTGTCTCCTCCCCACACAGTGCTCAGCATTGACCGCATGGAGAACAACACCCACGTCCGGCGGCGCTACCCCCGCTACCACAGCAGCCTTTTCCAGGGGCAGGCCATGTGGGACCCACACACCCACGTGGTGCTCCCGCTCTCGGTGCTTACACCCCCCAAAGTGGAAGGTAAGTGACTGGCTTCCCTGAGCTCAAGAGAATGACCATGGTGTACTGGCTGCCTCCCCAGCAGGCTCTGATGGGCCTCTCTTCATGCCCTGCACCGTATTCAGTACCATCTGCCCAAGGGACAAGCACTGCATGCAGGGTAGCGGGTGGGGGGACATGCAACTGCCAGAACCCCAGCCTGGGCAGTCTCCTGGGTCAGTCAGAGATTCCTCTGCCCCAGGACCTCAGAGACCAACTGTATGTCTTACCCAAAAGGCTCCTGGCATCTTTTTCGGGCCGAGAGGAGAGAGCCCCTCACTTCCTGGGCTGGGAGGGAGCATCCCATTGGTGCTGTGACCTCCGGGCCCGCAGGAGCTGGGAGCCTGCTGTGCCCTTGCAGGGAGTGTCTGGAATTGATTCCTGGCGATCTCTGGGAATAGCACCGAGTGCTGGCCTCGGGAGGCCCTATCTGGCCTTGGTGGGGAGGCTGCCATGATGCAGGGACCCTGCAGGCGGTATCCATGTCTTAGATGCCTCCCGTAATGGCCATGGACCTCTCTGGGCTCCTCACTGCAGCCCCAGCAAAGATGAATGGGACATTGTACAAATTCCTTCCCAAGAGACACCGCTGTGTCCCTTATGTAGTGCCCAGCACTGGTACGTGGCTCATGAGCCATGGCCACGGAGATGGTCAGTGGCACCAGGCATTTCCTTCCCCCTGGCTCTATGCTCTGCCTCAGAACAAGACAAGACACCGTTGTTACAGGCCCCTTTTCTGACCCAAGCTCTGCCCACAGCAGCCCCCATGAGCAGGGAAGTGAACGACACAGTGGAGAGCTCCTCCCCAAAGCTGACCCTCCCGGAGCCCGAGCCTGCCGTCACCATCATCATCCTCATCATCTACCGCACCTTGGGGGGGCTGCTGCCAGCTCGCTACCAGGTGGATCGCCGCAGTCTCAGGTACTGGCCGCTACATGTTTGTCACCCTGCCGGGACATGCGCTCTCTACAGAGAAGGCGGCAAGCAACTGGGTACTGCCAGCCATGCAGGGTCTGGGGTGCGGGGCTTTTCAGCGTTCCAGCCTGGCTCATCTGACTGCTGCCTAGTGGCCTGTGTGGAGGCTGGGGGCTCTGTCCAAAGCTGGTATCTGCAACACTGAAACCACTCTCACAACTGGTCCTGCTTGGCCCCTGTGTTGGCAGCCTTCTAAGAGGCCAAGGCCTAGATGGACCACAGAGGATGAACTGCTCTCTCCCCATGGCCTAAGGCAGGGCTGAGACTGGGTGGGCAGCGTGCAGCCTGTCTTGTGGAGGCGGATGTGTTTCAGGCTGTCAGTCCAGCCCTTGTCAGCCCCCTGGCATTCTCTGACAAGGGTCTGACCGGTTGGGCGGCGGATGGGCTCAGTGACGAGACCCTTGTCAACTCTTGCAGACTGCCCAAGAACCCCGTCATGAACTCCCCCATAGTGAGCGTGTCCGTGTTCAGCAACCACACCTTCGTCCAGGGCACTCTGGACACGCCCCTGGTGCTGGAGTTCCGCCTGCTGGAGACGGCCAACCGGAGCAAGCCCCTCTGTGTCCAGTGGAATCATTCCAGCCAGTAAGTGCCCAGCCTGTCTGCGCCACGCTCCAGGCCAAGATTCTCACTAGCCCCGGGGCCATTCCCTGCTGCTGCTTTCAAGAGGTTTAGTAAAAGAAACTGGAGACGTTAACTAGTTCCCTGACTCTCCTGAACCGTCCTTGCTGCTGTGTGCTGGGGGCGGAACTCTGTCACATAGCCCCCTTGCTAGGGAGAGGTGGGAGATCACCAGGGAGGGTGGAACTGGCCCACCAAGGTGCTGCCTTCTGGCACATTGCACTGTCCCTACTGCTGAGGGCAGAGGTCACCAACTTCAGGCAGCATTGAGTAGATGCTTCAACATCTGAACATGGAAACATCCTGTTACGTCCTGCCACCTTAGGAGGAGTAGCGAACTGTCCAGGCAGCCAAAGGACCTCTGATCAGGCTGATGCTCCTCACCTATGCACCCCCGGACCCCCAGGGCCTGACAGAAGATGTGATTTTTGAAGGCCTATTCCTTTGAGATTGCTCTGTGTTCTCTTGCGGCTGCAGGACTGACCCTTCCGGCTTCTGGACAGCAAGGGACTGTGATCTTGTGTTCAGAAACACCACGCATGTGCGCTGCCAGTGTTCCCAGTTTGGCACCTTTGGGGTGCTGATGGATAGCTCCCACCGAGAGGTAACCTTACCTCTGCAGAGGCGGGAGGAAGGGGAGGAAGGAGTGGGAAGGCTGGGAGGGAGGGGAGGCCGGAAGCACCAGTGGTGAAAACCAGAACAAGAGGATGTATTTCCATGAGGTTATTCTGGGCACACCGTGGACAAGTAGCAGAACGGAGCAGCCCCTGATGTGGTGGGGACCATGATCTAAACGCACCAGAACGTTCAGGGTAGAACTCTGGGTTACACAGGTGCAGACAGTGCCCACTGCAGAAATGTAGCAGAAAATCCCAGGCTGCTTCTCCCATCTAATTCCCAGCCAGAGGGAGAGACCTTTGAAGCCGACACATGCTCATGCTTTCTTGCCTGATTCTGCCTTTTGTCTTTGGTTTCCATCTGCAGCAGCTGGAGGGTGACCTGGAGACCCTGGCCATTGTCACCTATTCCTTGGTTTCTCTTTCTCTCGTGGCCTTGCTGCTGACCTTCTCCTTCCTGACATGTCTGAAAGGCCTCAAGTCCAATACCCGGGGCATCCACTCCAACATATCTGTCACCCTCTTCTTCTCCGAGCTGCTCTTCCTCTTGGGAATCAACCGCACTGAAAATCAGGTAAGGGGAGGAGGAAACAGTCCTGAGTGCAGCTGGGTGGGATGGCGTCATAGAATCATAGAATATCAGAGTTGAAAGGACCTCAGGAGGTCATCTAGTCCAACCCCCTGCTCAAAGCAGGACCAATCCCCAACTAAATCATCCCAGCCAGGGCTTTGTCAAGCCTGACCTTAAAAACTTCTAAGGAAGGAGATTCCACCACCTCCCTAGGTAACCCATTCCAGTGCTTCACCACCCTCCTCGTGAAAAAGTTTTTCCTAATACCCAACCTAAACCTCCCCCACTGCAACTTGAGACCATTACTCCTTGTTCTATCATCTGGTACCACTGAGAACAGTCTAGACCCATCCTCTTTGGAACCCCCTTTCAGGTAATTGAAAGCAGCTATCAAATCCCCCCTCATTCTTCTCTTCTGCAGCCTAAACAATCCCAGTTCCCTCAGTCTCTCCTCATAAGTCATGTGCTCCAGCCCCCTAATCATTTTTGTTGCCCTCCGCTGGACTCTTTCCAATTTTTCCACATCCTTCTTGTAGTGTGGGGCCCAAAACTGGACACAGTATTCCAGACTGGACACAGTACTCCAGTCATCAGACTGGGAGAGACCTAGAGGGTAGGAAGGAGGCCCAGGAGAACAGAACTGTTGGGTGAATGCAGCAGGAGTGTAAATGCTTTGCTAGTTTAGTCTCCAGTGTTTCATATTTGACCTAGTTTGAATGATGGCCCTATAAGTATTGTATAAAGCAACCTGAGCGCTGGAATCATCCTGCAGGATGCAACCTCCCAGGTTCATTGGGATGTATAGGGGAAGAGTGGGAGCTTCCCCCAGGGAGGAATCTTCCCCCTAAATTCTCTTTTCGATGTAATCCAATCTTTTCTTTCTAGGTTTCATACCATGCTCCTCACCATGGAATCCTCGCCCCTTTTAGGGCCCTGGCAGCAGCCATAGCGTTGTGTCGTGGTGCCAACTCTCAGACACAGGGCAGTTGGTTGCGACTTAGGACAGGCTGTTGCTAATCAGGAGAGGCCCATGTCTGATGGGATGATGAGCTCTCACTCCTGGAGGCTGTAGTGCATCCAGCTCAGAAGTGAGGTGACTACTGGAGAGTCTCCTGTAGCACCAATGGAACAGCTTCTGCATCTGAGCTAGGTCTTTGGTTCAAGCCCCAGAAGTGACAGAGTGTTCCCCACATCCCTGAAGAACAGAAGGCATCACTCAAACCACCTACCCAATGGATATCGACATGTGTGTCGGAGAGGGACATGAGCAGGGTTATGAGGCTGCTTGGTTCGGATGTGGGCTCTTTGGGGTGGGTCCTTCCAGGGTTTATGACTGACTGTGGACCCAGACTTCTAGCCCCTTTCTAGGAGGTTGGGAATCAGCAGCTTAGGTCAGGGGCATGCAACAGAGGTACAGGACTCCCACAAGCCAGCTCCCTGCCGTGTGTCGAGCAGAATGGGGATGTCAGAAATGCTCTGGGAGTGACTCTGCTGCAGCAAGGGAGATTGCCAGGCAAGGGAGGGCCTTTCCCCTTCCCCAGCTGCAGGGGCTGTCCACTCTTTGAGTGGTGATTTTCTCCTTTCAGTTCCTCTGCACTGTGATTGCCATCCTGCTGCACTACTTCTTCCTCTCCACCTTCGCCTGGCTCTTCGTGCAGGGCCTCCACATCTATCGCATGCAGACCGAAGCCCGCAACATCAACTTCGGAGCCATGAGGTTCTATTATGCCATTGGCTGGGGGGTGTCTGCCATCATCACCGGTAGGTACCGCACGCTGGGCAAAGGTGCTTGGGAAGACAGGTCCCCGCTCTGAGGGAGGGAGGAAATGGATAAAGCTTGCTACAACATGGAAACTGCTTGGCCTTGGGTGATGCCAAAGGCATTGGCCTCAGAAACCCCCTTTGGTCAATGCCAGCTGCTGAAGGAACAGTGCATGGGCCTCAGAGCTTGTCTCCTTTCTGATTCCATGAGCATTGTCCAGCCTGAGTGTCTGGTGGGGGAACGGGTGTGGAGGGGATGTATGTGCAGGTCTGTGGGCATCCATATTTGCCACTGTGTGTGTGTTTGTGCTGTATGGATCTAGCCAAGAGCAACACCGCCGACAGATTCTAGACCATGGAGATACAGTCAGTGAGCTACAATATGGTGCAGGAGTTATCTAGACACAAGGCAGTGATGAAGACACTATGCATTTATACCACTCCTAGTGTTTGACATGGTAGATACCACAGCAGAGGGTGCACTGTAGTTTTCTGGTGTGAAATGTCCATGGGGCCTAGAGGCCAGGGTCTGACTCTTTCAGAAGAACCTACAAGGCTTCTCACCCTTTTTGGCCTGATGGCCATGAAGCTCCTGCCCTTCTAGGAGTCATAGCATGAGATGCAAATGTTCTTTGGCAATTCATCTCGATCCATTTCCCAAGGTTCATCACCACTGGGGGCATGTGTTCCTGGCAGCAAATGCCCTGCTGTGAGGCTCTGCTGAGGTGGACATCTCGAGGCATAGGACACAGACCTCACAAAGCAGGAGAGACAGCTTAGCCATTGCTAGATATTTCCATTGCTATGGCAACTTGGCCAGAGGCACTGGCAGGAACCGAGGGGAAGGAGGAGCACTGGACGGGGAGTAAGTAGACATGGGTTCTGTCCCTGGTTCTGCCCCAGCTCTCTGTTACGGCCTGAGGCAAGTCATTTCTCCTCTGTACCGCAGTCTTCCCCATCTGTAAATGAGGACAATGATACTGCTCTCCAAGGAGCGTTTTGAGGCTGCATTGACCAATGTTTGGTCTCTGCTTTGAGATCCTCTGGTGGAAGAGGCCATAGTGGAAGTACAAAGTGACCCCACTGTCTCCTAGGTGGCTGTGTCATGGAATTGACCTTTCCCTTTTCTCCCCCCAGGACTGGCCGTTGGCTTGGACCCAGAGGGCTATGGGAACCCAGATTTCTGCTGGATTTCTATCCACGATAAGCTGGTCTGGAGCTTTGCAGGCCCCATTACTGTCGTCATTGTGGTAAACTCCTCTCGTGTTTATATCGTGTCCTGGCCCACCCCCCATGTCCTCCCCTTCTTTGTACTCCATGTGTCTGCTGCCCTTGCCTTCTGCTTACCTTCCCCTGGTTTATGATGCCTCTTCCTCTTCTCATTGCTTTCCCTCCTCCATTTATATTTCCTCTATCCCTTGAGCTTTGCTCCTTTCTCCTGTGCTCTCTTCCTCCCCCGGGGCTTCCTTTCTTGTTACACATCCCCAAGCCCAGGCAGCAGTATGTAGCCCAGAGAAGTGGGCCTTGTGTAGAGCAGACACAGGAGGAGGTGGATGAGCCCGGGTCTGCACAGAGTTCAGCTTCCCAGGTACAGGAGCTTGTGGAGGCACATGATCCAGACGGCAGGACTGGAGAGAGAGAGAGCCTCAGTGTAGGAGCAGCAGAGCAGCTTCTAACCACTCTCTGTGCTTTCAGATGAACGGGGTGATGTTCCTGCTGGTGGCCAAGATGTCATGTTCCCCAGGCCAGAAGGAGACCAAGAAGAAATCAGTTCTGTGAGTATTGATTGGCCAGGATCCCAGTGGAGGGTCTGCTGCTCTGATCCCTGGCACAAGTATCTGAACTTCTCTCCCTTCCCCACAAGCCATCCCCTTCTCCATCACTGTCAAAATCTGCCTGGCCTCCCTGTTGCCCGGATTCAGCCTTGAAGTCGCCTTCCATTACTGCTTCTGTTGCCAATATCAGTCGCTTCTGTAACATCCGTCCTTTCCTCTTATCCCCACTCCCACAGCCTCTTCCTGTCAGGCCCCCACATCTCACCTTATTCCTCTCCAGTCTGTCCATCTGCCCACTGCTGAAAGGTGCTTCCTCTCCCATTGCTCTGCCCATGTAAGTCCCCTACTCAAACCCTATCACTGGCTCCCCTGCAGCTGCCAGTTCCATTCCTGCTTCCTGTCCTTGTATCCAGGGCTCTGTTCCCGCCTCCATCTCAGTGCTTGTTTCTCTTTCTCCCACTCTTCCCAGCCCTCCTAAATGCCCCTTTTTCATCTTCTCCGCTCGTGCCTTCACTGCTTTCTTCCAAGCCATCCCTTAAGGCTCCCCTGAGCCCAACTGGTCACCCTGGGGATACTGTGTCTGACTGTCCTGTCTGTCTCATCCAGAAGAGAAGCTCCTTGGGGCTGGGGCTGTGTCTTCCTATGTGCTTTGTCAGTACTCAGCTCGTAGTGATCTGTCCAGACTGGGTGTGGGCCCACGAGGTGGAGACGTGCTGCAGGGAGTGTATTGTCCCACTACGGTGCTGGCGCGTGGTGTGGGGAGTTGATGGCTCAGGACAGGAGTGTACTTCCCCTCTGTCTCTGTCTCTGAGTGATAGACTGTAGATTAACAAGAGATTCTAACCTCTGCGTCCCTGTCTCTGTGTGTGTATCTGTCTGTGTGTCTGTCTCGCTCTCTCTCTCTCTCTCTCCAGCATGACGCTGCGAAGCTCCTTTGTTCTGCTTCTAGTTATTAGCACTACCTGGCTCTTTGGCCTCTTGGCTGTCAACAACAGTGTCCTGGCTTTCCACTACCTCCACACTGTCCTCTGCAGTCTCCAGGTAACTCTCCATCCAGCCTGCCCGTCGGGAGGCCAAGCAGGAGCTCTGCCCTTCCCCTCAGGGGAGCATCTCTCACTGGTGCCTTTGGACAAGGAACAGTGATGGGAAAATTTAAACAATGGAAAGGCAGGTTAAAGGGAAACCAGACAGAAAAGACAGACAAGAGGAGGGCAGGAAAGATGGGAAACAGTGAGCTGGGGTCTGGTGGCACCCACTCTGCAGCGTTCCCCTGTGCTTCCTCCAGCTCCTCCATGCTACCCTCTCCAGCTCCCCTGTGCTCAGCTCCATGGCCCAGCCCGGCCCTGGAGCCTTCCTGGAGCTCCCTGCTCTCCAGCTCCCCTGTATTCAGCTCTATGGCCCAGCCCAGCCCTGGAGCTCCCCTGCTCTCCAGCTCCCACGTGCATTCCTCCCCAGCTCAGACCTGCCTTGCAGTACTACAGCAGCTCCCATGTTTTATTCTTTCCACTTCAAGCACTGCTGTACACTGAGCTTTTACTCAGCAAGCAGGTTTATCTTAGGAAAGCAACACAAAACAGATTCTTCCAAACATCTCAAATCCCCACCTGCTGATGGGCTCTGCCACTCACACACATGTGCATGCGCACACTCTGACTACACCTGCTGATGGGCTCTGCCACTCACATGCATGTGCATGCACACACACTGACACACCTTCTGATGGGCTCTGCCACTCACACGCATGTGCATGTGCACACACTGACTACACCTGCTGATGGGCTCTGCCACTCACATGCATGTGGATGTGCACACACTGACACACCTTCTGATGGGCTCTGCCACTCACACGCATGTGCATGTGCACACGCTGACTACACCTGCTGATGGGCTCTGCCACTCACCTGCATGTGCATGCGCACACACACTGACACACCTTCTGATGGGCTCTGCCACTCACACGCATGTGCATGTGCACACACTGACACACCTTCTGATGGGCTCTGCCACTCACCTGCATGTGCATGCACACACACACACACTGATACACCTTCTGATGGGCTCTGCCACTCACATGCATGTGGATGTGCACACACTGACTACACCTGCTGATGGGCTCTGCCACTCACACGCATGTGCATGCACACACACACTGACACACCTTCTGATGGGCTCTGCCACTCACACGCATGTGCATGTGCACACACACTGACACACCTTCTGATGGGCTTGCTCTCTCTCGTGTGCACACACACACACTAGCAGTTCATTCCTCTCTGGTATGCATGGCACAGAGACAAGCTGAGGTTGGTGCACACTTCAAACACATGGCAGACACTAACCCCTCAGCACCTTGAGCTTCCCCCTGGCCAGTCACCCTGTGGGTTTGGCTCTCAAGAGCTGTCCCACCGAGCCTCCCTTCGTTAGGAGCATTACACAGACAGAGGTGTTCCCTTAGAGCAGCTGCCCTCCAGCAGTGACTGTGCCCTTCCGTTCGGTCACTCTCCTTCTCTGTTCACTAATCCCCCGGACATTCTGGCTTCCTTTAGCTAAAGCCCTGTGCTGGCCCTGGAGCTCCTGATTTCAGGCACCCTCCTGCTGCTCCGCTCACTCATGTGCTGATTGCTCCCTCTAGTGGTCATTGTCCATGTTCGCCTTCTAATTCTGTAGCCTAGCTCAGTGGTTTTCAACCTTTTTTTATTTGTGGACCCCTAAAAAATGTCGAATGGAGGTGAGGACCCCTTTGGAAATCTCAGACCGACTGTGAACCCCCAGGGGTCTGCAGACCACAGGTTGAAAACCACTATTCTATGGTAACGACCACCTTTTGTGGACCCCTTAGACATAGGCTAAAACCACTGCTGTAGAGGAACAGAGACCTGCTGCACCAAGAAGAGACTTCAGTTGTAAGCCCAAATGAGTTGGTTATGATGATTTAATGATGTCCATTCTGAGGCAGCCCTGCTCTGGGACAATAATGACCATCTTCAGAGGAGTTTTCTGCTGTCATAAAATGGAGCAGCAAAGAGTTGGGCCTGTGTTTGAAGTGGATGCACAAGGGCTGCTGGGAACTGCATGCAGGGGAAAGCTAACAGCCACCAGCACCCACTGTTGGAGCTACCCCTTCCCCCATCCTAAGCTTTCTCTGTATAGCCAGTTATCCCCCATCACCTCCAAAGCCAAGGCCTGCTAAGCTCCTCGCTGTCACTGTGACCCCCTGCTAGCAGCAGTGGGCCTGGCACCGCTGTCAGGGCCTTCAGACTGCTCCCTAGTCACTGCACAGCACAGAATCAGAGCTGCCCAGACAACCCCAGGTTCAGTTTTCCTCTTCCACTTACCCCATCACCCTTGGGCAGCCACTCTCCTCTCTCCCCATCCATGCCACTGGGCCCAGGAGCTTGCAGCAAGCAGGCCCTCCTTGTAAGTCTCTGGTGGCCCAGAGAGCAGCTAGTCCAATCTTGTGAGACCAAGCTCCTAGCACTGAGTCATTGTGCTGGCTGGAGCCTATTCATGTTAGTAACTGTCTGTAGCCCAAAGCTCTGTCAGTCTCCAGCAATCTACCCCAGAGCAGACAAGCTGGTTCCTGGGGGAAGAAACTGGTTCAACCACTGCTGGGCCTCATGCATCAGGTGGGATAGCATGGCAGGCACTTGTTCCCCTCCCCTTCCCCCAGAGACCCACAATGAATTTGGCCAGCAGGAAGCACTCTCCAAGGGGCAGCCGCTTGTCCCTTCCTCTTCTAGATGCTAATGGAGTCATGAGTCTGGTGAGCACAGAAATGCCTCCACTCTGTGGCCCTGCTGCCCTATCAGGGGTCTAGATGCAGCACTCTGCACTATGCTGGAGGCCCGGGTGCAGTGCCAGGCAGTGCAATCGAGAAGTGTGGGCTCCCGGCTATGCTGCCCTCCCCACTCAGGCTCACAGCCTTTCTTCCCCTCCCTCACAGGGCCTGGCTGTGTTGGTTCTGTTCTGCATCCTGAATGAAGAGGTGCAGGAGGTCTGGAAACTGGCCTGTCTTGGCAAGAAGAGTCAGGGCGAGGAGGCAGCTAGATCTGCGCAGGTGGGTGTAGAAGGGCACTGCCCCAGTGAGCGAGCCCAAAGACAAGGGCCTTCTCCGTCCCTGAGCCTGCACTCTGCCTGGGAGGGAATCCCTCCCTGGGCCCACCCCAGTGGCGTAGTCAGGATCTAAGAGCAAGGGGAGCAAACATAAAAAAGGCGCCGCCCCCTTGGCTCCTCCTCTGGCCATGCCCCCCTTGGCTCCTCCTCCAGCTGCTCCGTGCCCCCCCCCCCCCCCCGGCTGGCTCCTCCGGCTGTGTCACCCCCCCTACTGGCTGCCGGCCGCCATGCTGCGCCCCCCCTTGCTCCTTCAGCCACGGCTTCCGGCCGCCTTGCTGCGACCCCCACTCGCTCGGCCTCCTCCGGCCGCGCCTGCCACCCCGGCCCATTGGCTGCGGGCTGCGCTGCGGGCTGCCCTGCTGCGCCCCCCCCCACCCTCGCTCCTCCGGCTGCGGCTGCTGGCCGCACTGCGGGCTGCCCTGTTACGCCCCCCCTCGCTCCTCTGGCCGCGCCACCCCCTTCCCATGGCTCCTCTGGCCGTGCTGCCCCCCCTTGCTTGCAGGAGGTCAGCGCCAGTTCGGCAGGTGCGCCGCTTTTTGAAAACGTGCTGAGGGGAAACAGCTGCACCCCACTACCTACGCTACTGGCCCACCGTCCCCACCGAGCATGCAGGTTAACTGGTCCTTGCTATCCTGCTCCAGGAGGTCAGTGGGAAAGACCTCAGCCAGACAGCCACTCTGTGGCCAGGTCCTAGCCCCACAGCTCATGTCTGAATTCATGTACTGTCATGTCCCTGGGAGCCTTGTGCCCCACGGGGAGGCTGGTGGGACCCTCGCCAGTGAATGAAGAGAACCCCTTCGCGGTGCTTGAGACTGGAAACTCCTGAACGGACACAGGCCACCCCCGCCCTTTACAGTGTTGGGCTGGGGCAGGGAGAGAATCTCGAAACCCAGCTGCTGCAGTCTTTCTAACAGATTCTCCATGTGTCTCTTCCTCGCCAGGGCCCCAACGCCTATAATAACACAGCCCTGTTTGAGGAGAGCGGCCTCATTCGCATCACCCTGGGGGCCTCCACCATCTCCTCAGTCAGCAGCGTGCGCTCAGCCCGCACCCATTCCAGCCAGAGGGGCTACCTCAGGTAGGAAGCAGCCAGAGTGGGAGGCATCTGGCTGGCCGCTGGCCCACACGGCCACAGCTGAGAAACTACAGACATGGAGCGGGATGGAAGTGGGGCCCACCATGGAATGGGGAGGCCATTGCCTTCTTCTGGAGATGCAGGTGTCACCTCCTGGCCCTTCTGGACCATTGCTACCTATGCCTCCTCTGCTATGACCTTCAATCCTGAGACTCCACGCACAGCTCTGCTCTCTTGCATCACTCCTGACCCACTACAGCCCCCTGCTACTTCAGTCCTGAGCTCTCCACACCTCTGCCGGTGCCCCCACTCCTGCCCTGCAGCATTCCTTGCTGTTCCAGTCCCTTCCACGCCCCGCCCCAGGGCTCTGCCCATGTGTTGACCTCTCTGCCAGGCACAGACATGATATGGGAGGTGAGAGGCGAGCACTCCGTTAATCCAGGACAGGGACAGATGCTGCCAGGTGAGGAATTGGGGTCTGAGCGTTTTTGCCGTGTGTGTTTCAGAGAGAACGTGATGGCGCGTCAGGGCTCAGCCCTGGATCACAGCCTGCTCGGTCACACCGGCCCCACGGACCTCGATGTGGCCATGTTTCACCGTGATGCAGGGGGAGGTAAGGCCGAGACCCAGCCAGCTCGCCCCCGGGACCTGCCTGTGGACGTGAGAAGGCTCAGTGCTGCCCTAGCAAGTGGCATTTCCCACATTAGTGAGCAGCCTTTGAGGTGATAGTTTCTTGCAGCACCTTTGCACACTGAGCACCTCCCACTCCCAGTCGCCTCACTCCGACTCCTGAGTACGCTCAGCCTGAGGGGAGGGGGGAGTGCCCAGGGTCACTGAACAGTGCCCCCCTTGGGCCAATTAGTTTCCCAGGGTGAAAACAACAGCACAGGCCCCTCAGGGGGCTGAGGCCCTGGCCTGGGCTGGGCAATGTCCAAACACAAGGTCTGTGTTTTGTGCCAGAGGAGTGCTAGACTGGGGGATATAACCCCGGGACGCTAGCAGGCAAAACCCAGAAACCAAGATTCCTTCCCTCCCTGCCCTGCTCAAAAGCCATCCGATTGCCCCCATCCCCACCACTTCCACCCTGCATGTGCCCTGACAGACCAAGACTCTGACTCAGACAGTGACCTCTCCCTGGATGAGGAGCGCAGCCTTTCCATCCCGTCGTCGGAGAGCGAGGAGAACGTACGCCTCCGGGGCCGGTTCCAGCGCCAGTTCAA
The DNA here is from genome assembly GCF_011386835.1 of Chrysemys picta bellii. Classification (NCBI taxonomy): domain Eukaryota; kingdom Metazoa; phylum Chordata; order Testudines; family Emydidae; genus Chrysemys; species Chrysemys picta. The sequence continues at coordinate 23,787,228 of NC_088797.1, read as the reverse complement.
ACGGGCAGCGCACAGCGAGCGGCTCCTCACCAACCCCACCAGCACCACTCCCAAAGGCAAGTACCATGCGAGAGCCCTGTCACAGGCTGGAGGCCCGCCTGGGAGCCACCATGGCTGCCTGGGTCTAAGCAGTTTGGGAGGGAGGGAGCTTGGGGGGACCAAGCTGAAGGTCTCCTCCCACAGGGTGTGTTTCTGATGTAGCTGCTGTCTGATGGGATGCAAGGCCTCCCAAAGGCAAAGCGCTGCTTGGGGGGTCCTAGGAGCAGTCCCTGTTGGCAGGGAGGGGTTAGTACCACCTGGAGATGTGGTGACTCCAGCAGAGGCAGGGAAATCGCCTCATCCCTCCCATCTGCTGGTTCTGCTCCTGCAAGCCCCACAGCACGTTACTGGTGGTCAAGCAGCCCTTGGGACTTTATCCCAGTGAGTGTCATGGCAGGCCCTGCTCTGTTCACAGCTGGGAATAACTCTGATTCCTCTCCCCTCACCTCCCCCCCCCCCCCCCCGATATGTTGCACTGTTCTTCTCCAGATGTGGATGGCAATGACCTGATGTCCTATTGGCCAGCGCTGGGCGAATGTGAGGTTCACCCCTGCTCTCTGCAGAAATGGGGGTCTGAGCGGAAACTGGGCTTTGACATCAACAAGGATGCTGCCAACAACAACCAGCCAGATCTGGCCCTGACCAGCGGGGATGAGAACTCCCTCACCCAGACCCAGCGCCAGAGGAAAGGTAACTAGACCCAGAGCAGCCAGCCTAGTTCTCCCTGGGTGGGCACATATCCAGCTGCCAGCCGGCACAGTGTCCCACTGGCTGCACCCCCAGAGTCTCCCCATTCCCCTGCCTGGCACGCCCAGCATCTCCCTGACAGTGCTAGGCTGGCCATCCACCCATAGTCAGAAAGTGGGGCGAGAGCCTGACAGGCTCAGAGAGAGAGAACGTGTAAGGAATGGAGACAAAGGGGAAATTTCCCTTGGCTCAACTAGAGCTATAACTTCCCCTACCTGTTGCCGAGGGACAGAATGGGAAGTAGTCTTGGTAATGTTTTAAGCTGTTTTACCTCTGCTGTTTTAAGCCAAGAGTGCCGCACTCTTACAGGCAAGCCACTCACAGGAGTGGCTTCTCCTCATGTCTAGTAGACTGGGACATGCATCCATTGTGGGGGTGAGGTGGTGCTGGGCCACGGGGTGTTGTGATCTTGAAAGCTTTGCAACATGCAAACAGAGGTGGCGGTTTCCTCCATCCTGGGGTGATCTTGGGGAGGGGCAGGGCCGCCCAAGCTGCCAAGCCAAGTTCTTTGTCCTTGCTTTCTTGCAGATAGCGAGGAGAGTTGTTTGCACTGTCACAGAGATTCTCTTCACTTTCTACTTTGTTTCTGTCTGCACAGGGATTTTGAAGAATCGCCTCCAGTACCCTCCAGCTCTGCAAGGCTTACCATCCGTTGGCAGAATGACCAACGAGCTTTCCTGGTACAAAACATCCACCCTGGGTCACAGGGCTGTTCCTGCTGCCTCTTATGGCAGAATCTACTCTGGTGCAGGTAGCCTCTCTCAGCCAGCGAGCCGGTACTCTTCCCGGGAGCAACTCGACATGCTGATGAGAAGGCAGATGTCCAGAGAACAGCTGAGCAGGAACGACGCGGGGGAATACTTGGAAGCTGTACGCAGCAGGCATGGGTCCAGGGAGGAACTGGACACCATTCTCAACAGGCCTGGATCAAGGGAGCAATTGGACACTATCCCTAGTAGGCATGGGTCTAGAGAAGACTTAGATACATTAGCTTCCAAGCCTGATAAGAAAGATCATGGGAATACACTACCCAGGAAGCAGGGTTCTAGAGACCATCTAGATACTTTACCCAGTCGATTTGGGTCAAGAGAACTACTAGACTGTGGGCCAGTCAGAGAGGTCTCTAGAGAGTGGCTCAATACTTTGCCTAACAGGCAAGTATCTAGAGATCGAATGGACACTTTACTAAGTCGAGACATTTCTCGAGAACAATTGGACCTGCTTTCAGGAAGACAGCCTTCAAGGGACCAGCTAGCGTTAGCTAGACAAACTTCAAGAGAGCAGTTGGACTTTTTATCCAGAAGATCTAATTCCAGAGAGCATCTGGATACAGTGCCTAGTAGGCAGCCATCACGGGAAAATCTGGAGTTTCTTTCTAGAAGACAGCCATCCAGAGAAAATCTAGAACCACTTTCTAGAAGGCTTCCTTCTAGAGAAAATCTAGAACCTCTGTCTAGGAGACAGCCTTCTAGGGAAAATCTGGAAGCAATCCCTAGCCGACATCCTTCCACTGAGCAATTAGATATCCTTTCTTCCATCCTTGCTTCTTTTAATTCTTCTGTCCTGTCCTCTGTGCAATCCTCCAGTACTCCCTCTGGCCCACAGACCACAGCAACTCCTTCTGCTGTGCAGACTTCCTCAACGCCCTCTGTGCTGTGCCCGTCACCACCTCTCTCTGCTACATCCCACAGTATCTCTGAGCTATCGCCAGATTCAGAGTAAGTATTTCTCCTTCTCCAGGGCAGCTTTCAGGTCAGTCCAGTCCATGCTGTGAGATAGCCAGAGGATAGTTTGTATCTTCTAGCCACTTAGTTTCCAAACAAACGAAAGAGCAACCGAGTATTACCACCTGGAGTATGGGATCTGAAAGCACAAAGCCTCCTGGTGAAACGGGATCAACTCCCATAGGATGAAACTAGGCCCTAAAAGTACTTACTGGTTGTGACGCTCTGTAGGACCCCGTCACACCGGTGCAATGGCTGGAAGTGCTAACATCGCTAAAGGGGCAGCTGTTCCACGGGGCACCCCATGCTCCTCTGGGGCTCAGCATCCGTCCCGGCACACCTGCCGGGTACTGACGGAGGGGAAGTGGCTCTGAGCTATGCTTTTTAGAATGCATGGCAGGGTACAGGTCTGTCTGTTGCCTTCAGCTGTGCATGGCACAGGCACTTGGGTGAATGGGTATGGCCAAGGGTAAAGATCTGTATTCTGTTTCTTATATGTGCCTGGCCTGGTCATTGTTCTGGGAGCCACAGCCAGACCCTGCCCTCATCGTTAGCATTATTTATTGCACCAGGAGGTGAGCATGATGCTTTCCCAAGCCCCTGGCCAAGCAAGGAGAGCCCAGGGAGCGTCACTTGGGCCTGGGGAGTAAGGCCCAGAGGCTACATTTGTTAATTTTGTTTCCTTTTCCCCGAGAAGAATAACGAGAAGTGAAGGTCATTCCTGAGGGGCCCGAGCTGCGGCAAGAGCGAAGGAAGAAACAGGGACGATCACCTGGCCAGACACTTTCAGCAGAGGTTTGGAGTCCCTGGGTGCCAGGCGCCTACAAGGAAAGAACTGATGATGGTGGTCAGAGGCCCAAATCCACCCCGCCCTCCCCACCCATTGGTTCTGGAGAACTCGTGGGGGGGAGAGGTAGGCAAACCATCTCTGGGAGGAAGGGGTCTCAGGTACCTCTGCACCAGAATGGAGCTGCACTGACCAATCGCCTGCTCAACAGGGCACCCCCAGAGGAGGGGAGAAGTACTACACCGTGAGCAAACCCAGGCTGGTGCCGCTGGTTACATATCAAAAGCAAACAGACCGAAATCTTCCTTTCTGAACCATTTCTACACTGTGTGTGTGTGTGTGTGTGTGTGTGTGTGTGTGAGCGAGAGAGAGAGAGAGAGAGAGAGAGGGTGGGGTGGGGGTGGCCGCAGGAGATGGGGCAGGGGAGGGTTTTATACATTTTGTATCTTTGTAATCAGAGAGAAGAGAATTTCTATGGTTATTTTTACGGAATGTTCTGTTCCCGTTGCTGTGATGCTGACAGTGTTTGTCTTGACAGCGACTCCCAGCTGTGACTAGAGGGGCTGCTGCTGGCCTTTCCACAGTGGGGCTGTGCCTGTGGAAGCCCAGATCCCAATGAGCGGCTTTCTCCAGGCTTTCCTTTGTGTTGTGTCCTGACCTGCAGTAGTCCCTGCTATTCCGGCCCCGGTGCCTCCACAGCCCTGCCAACACCTCTGTCATGCTGCTCCCAGGGCCAGTCCCACTCTCTCCCAGCATCCTTGATTTTCTAGTCCTGCATATACTGTAGCTCATCAATGCATTTCAGTTCTCAGGAGAAGTCTCCTACTGTCTGAGTGCTGAGCAGAGGCTGCCAGTTGTGCCCAGCTGGACCGAGGTTTTGTGCCGGGTAGAAGCCCATGTTTGTGTTAGAGCTGTGCTGTGTCACACAGCCATTGCTCGAAACAGGGGCAGAGTGGGAAACCTGCTGAGTTCATAGGGTTAGAACACAGGAAGGCAAAGCTGATCTGTGAGATCTCCTGCCGAGTGAAACAAGCCTCTGAGAAGCCTTCCAAAGCAGCCTACACTCTGGGCCTCTCCCCGAGTGTCCATCTCCAAAGGCCCGAGTCCCCAGCAGGCCCCTCTCAGCAGGGAGGACGGAGGAGAACACTGATTTTTTTAGCCACCATCACATGTGCAGTGTCCTCTTTTTTCCCTAGTATTAACTGGCGCAAACCACCTCCCTCCTCACGTCCCCAGAAGCCTCAGAGTTAGAGGCTGGCTCAGGGAGAGAGGATAGACACCACTCTCCATAGGAGCTAGACTTGGGTGCTCTGCAGGGTAGTGGGGAGATTTCTCCTGTGCTGTCTCCAAGAGTGGGCAATTCCCCAAGTCCCAGGTTAGCACCAAGTGGCCCAAGGGGAGGAGCTCTGAGATGGTCCCAGCCAGCCAGGGAGCATGGCTGGAGGGCACTGGCCAGGGCACCATTGTTGCAATAGAGGAGCAGCCTCTTATCTCCATTTTACACGCCAGTCCCTAGCACACAGGAGCCAGCATCTCCCTTGGCCTGTGCTGCAGGCTGCGCTTCTGTCGGGCACAGATTCCAGTAATAGGGTCGTAGTGAGCCTATACCCAGGCCGCTCCATGTGCATGTCCACACATGTGCACCCCTCTCCGCCGACCCAACGCTCCCCTGGCAGCAGTGACAGCTGCCCTGTCTGCTGCAAAGGCCCACAGCTCAGAATGGCCTGAATGTCGAGAGGGAGAGAGCAGCTGTTTTCAACACACTGTAGTTTGACATTTAAGCCACCCTGATGGCTTATCCTTCCTCCCCACATCAAAGGGGCTGGGGACTTTGATTATCCCAAGGAGTCCCTCATGATCCCTGTCATTTTATATGCTGGATTTGTGCTTATTGAACCCGACATGAAAATGGAAGTAAAAGAAAGTTTGCCGACCCCCCCCCCCCCCAGCCCTCTTTAACTGGTGTACTGCTGCTGTTTTCCCCAGAGGCACAGGCATTACCTCCCCCTGCCATGGGCGACAGCCTGTGCCTGGCTATACCCTCTCAACCACCAATGCAGTCCATTTTGATTGTCAAAAGCAACGTGTTTGCTAAAGTGAGTGTGGGGTGTTATCTGTGTCTCTCTCCAGGCTGCAGCCCTCAGTGGCCTCGTGTGTCTTGCTCTGGTTATCACCCACTTACAGAGTAATGACACCCTATTTACTGCCTTATTACCATAAAACACTAGCGTAATGTTGACTCAAATTATGTAATGTTTACACAAGGAAAGTTTTTCCAGTGATTGTGCAAACAGGATGGAAGGTGGTTTGCATCCTCTGAGATCTGGCCGCCCTGGCGCTGCCCATGCCACCACCAGCAGGAGCCTTGGAAATGTTAATGGTGATTAAAAACTGTATTCTCAAATACGCTCCATGGTTGGCAGCTAGTGCAAAGGGCCTCGTGACCTTCCAGCCTGCGGCCTGAGCAAAGTGTGTGCAGGAGGAGGAGAACCTCTGCCTTGGAAGCGATTGATCAAATCTGCCTCGCGGCCCGGGTCTGACGTGAGCAAGGCCCTTTAGGAGTGGAGGAAACTCCCCGCACCCGCCCAGGTTGTATTGCCCACCGCAGCATTGCAGCTCACGCATTCACTCTCCTCGACTGGCCGTGGAGACTAGGGCAGCATGCTGCAGCTCCCCCAGAGATGGGCGGGTGGGCAAGAGGGTTACACACACCTACTTGTTTACAGAAATGAAGCTCTAACGTGCAGTGGAGCAGAAAGCACAGGCCACGATATTGGCCTTCTGTCTTGAAAGAGCAGGTTCTGACAACGCTGGGGAATGCAGACTCCCCATCTGTGCTGGTCACCCTGTGGCACCTTCTCAGCGCCATGTTCCTTTCAGGAAAGATCTTGTTTACACTGTTTTTTCAGGCTGTATATAACCAGGACCTAGAGCTCTGTTTGTTACACTGATTTCTACAACTGCTTCTTCAAATGCTGTTTGTACCTTCCATCCTGTTGTGAGTCCATGGGGATCTGTGCTACTTCTTATCACCAAAAAGCTGGTTGGGTTGGCTTGTAACTGGGTTGTGAATGGAACGCGATTTTCGGTGGAATTGTTTTTCTGGAGGGGTTGGTTGGATGAATGGTTTGTTTACACTCAAGGAGCATTAGTTCAGTGAGGGATGGCTGTGGGAGATCACAACTCTGTGTTCAGGAGAGGCAGGTGCCAATATAGCTCTGGGCTGGCGCTAGCTGATATGGGCGGGGCCGTTTGATTCTGAGACCACAGCCATTAACCCTTAGAACGCTGCTGCTTTCCAGCCTGCCACCCAGGTGAACGCTGGTGGAGAGCTATATCGGCACCCTCCGAAAGCTCCCCGGGAAACATCCATGCAGAGCTTTCCACGCTGGCTGCACTGCTGAGTGAACACAGCCCCCGTCTTCAGCCCTGTCCAACACTAGCCAGCTTGCGACTTTGGGGAGAAGGGCAAGATCCTGCTCAGGCCCGCAGGTGCCTCCCTCTGACTCTTTGTAGATGACAGGAATTCACACAACTGCCAAATGGTGAGCTAGTGACATGTGCCAAAAAAAAAAAAAAGAGAGAGAGAGAGAGAGAGCAGCAACGATATTAGCCTTGTGCCAGGCCTTGCTGGCCTTTCCTGTGCCACTACAACCTGCTGCCTTGCAGCTCAGAAT